>NC_091143.1:9675740-10275740 GCF_041381155.1 Argopecten irradians
ATGGGTGAGGGCCAAAACTGCACTTTAAGGAAATGTAGTGTTAAATTAATACCCATGAGTTCACTGTCTTTCTGCCATTCCCTAGACACGAACGGGCATTTTTACCATATTCATACACGGAATCCTTACCAGAGGACGCTTTTATGTAAAACGAAACTTGAAAAAAATATAGGACATCAATTTAAAAGCAAATTTTAGAAAGACATATTTTATGTGTCAAGATGTCAGCGTAAAACCGAGAATGTTTGAGGAAGTTTTATGTTGCAATGCAATGCCCATGAACAGTTTCCTTTTGAAAAGCTCGAGCACATGCAACAAAACATATCGCGTTGGCCGTCGAATTTCGCTATGAAGTCGTGGATAATGCCTGTCAATAGCGTCTGGATACCAGATCAGTCAATCGAGCTTCGTTACAACTCGGATAAATTCGGATTATTCCGGGACATTATCACGTTACTGTATTGATTATTTGTGGGGATCTATGTATCACAATTTGGTAGCTGCAAGGACAACATCAGGGGGACGCTGCATGTGATCTTGTCGGCGTCACTTTATCTGCACCACACAAATCACACGGGAACGTAGACAGCAAACAAATGTGAAATCTTTCCTTAAAAGTTCGCTTATGTCTGGAACATTATTTTTCAAATGATTAAAAAGTTGTCATTGATTATGAGTGTGTGGTGCCTTCAAATCCATACTTTGGTTGGTTGACTTAATGTATTCGAGTGCTGGCTTTGATAGTTACAACATGTTTACTCCTTGGTATTTTGGGATTCTGACAAGTTTACGCTGGACACAGCAGCTTTTACTGAAGAGTGTTTTCTTTTAAGTTGTCAATCAATTGCATCCTATACACAGATAATGTTTTCGACATAAAATTCATAAATGATAGTTGCTGGTTAATATTAAACTTTGCGCTTCCTTGAACATATGCTGTACTTTAGCACAATTATTTCACAATATGACTTTAAAGTTAACAGTGTACAGTATTGTACAGACTATATTTGATTAATATATTATGCAATTACAATGTACTATCAACCAAAGAGGAAGGATAACAAGTCGTGATAGCCTATAACACATCAGCGAAGTCTGTTTTCATAGAAGTCTGAAATAACGAATGATTTTACCGATCGAATGCATAATTTGCGATGACAAATCAGAGTCTTGTGAACGTTTTGCACTGACCGAAGCTATACCGAGATCATTAGAATAGACAAGGCGTGTTATTACTCCTTACAACACTAGACGGTATAAGTCTATAGTCATACACTGTTTCATGGTTATCATTGGGTGTTATGGTTTTGCAATACGAAAGAATCTCTCTAGATATTTTTTCTTTCAAATGCAATTGCAGTTTATGTTTTTCTTTGTAAAAAATACATTCTATTTCTACAACTTCCTATTATAATTATTAGTACATGCCAACATGGTGTATTTATGTTAACCGTTAATAAGTTTGACTGTAAATTTTACTGTTTTTATTCTTCGACATACCGCCATGCAACGAAATGATTGCTGATTCATAATTTCATATAGCTTATAAAGTACTCGAGAATGGAGTTAATTAGAAGATTTCTGTGTCTAAGGAAACATTCCATGGGGGGTATACCATGACAAATGTTTCATACCAGGATAAAAACTCAATAGAGCTTAATGACCTGCCGAAGAAAACATGTGGGAATAGGTCATGACATGTATTCCTTAAGTGTGGTGTCGCTCCTTGATGGTATACTGTAAAGATAAACCCATCTCTTTGTGTAAGCTTTCAGAAGACATTTATAAAACATATTGTACGTTTTGTAGCTGCAGCTGACGTTCAAATAGTTTGTGTATTGTTTAGGCCACCTGTATGTCATATGTAATAAAAAGATAAAACCTGTATTACTAGCAGAACAGTCAGCATCAGCCAGCAGTTAATTTGTTATACAATGTTCCGGCAGAAATACAATATTAATTGTCAAGTTTCGAGGCACGTTTGCAGCGTTAATCTTGATCAAGTGTCGTTATAAATAAGCAACCTTTCCATACTATATAAATTTTTTTCACAGCAGTGCTAACATACATATTCTGTAGCCTTTTCATTGCCAAGACGGGATCGCATCAACCGTTCCTTTATGTCATATTTATTTCCGTCGACGTATGTAAGCGACCTTCATGGAATAGGGATTATAAGAAGAAGGAGCGTTTTTTTCGTTATCGACGTTATAAATGACTTTCATAAATGCCGATACAGATGTGAGTACATTATCTTTTAGGGCGGGGATACATTTTCGTGCAATTCGATAAAATCTGCTTGCACACATTCCAACATAGGGTACGATTGGGAGACTGCTGTTATAACTCCTACTAACGACGTTACGCAGACAACGCTAAGTACATCACGAAGCAGACTATACCCATTTCTCTCCGTTGTTGTCATAGTAAGAGTAAAACTATTCGGAACGTTTTAGTTTGTTTGTACATTCCTTCTCTATAGTACATGTAACCATCTAAGCGATCCATGATGTATCTAAATCTACGTAGCGAAGGAGGAAAAAAAACCAAACATGTGAATTTACATAACAACACATTGCCACCACAACACAATTTGTGAATAATTACGATTCATGAAGTGATGAGATGGCAGACATATAACTTGCATATGCATTGCTGTTGTTCAATCCCTTTTCAATTTAATTGAAATAAAATTTTATTGAATTTGAAATGAGATGGCACATTTGACTTCAATTTGCAATACAATCCGTGAGACTCGACTTCAATTTTTCTGGAACGAGGCTAAGGATATAAGTATGCCAATATCAAGGTCTGAACAATGTAAAAATCTTCAGGAAGAAAAGGCTCCGAATGTATAAAATGTATCTATTCTATCTGGGCGATGCGGGCAATAACGGGTCTATTATTCTGTCTGCACGTCAAAATCATCCGCCAGTTCCAAGGTCACTATATTATGGACACCGCAGGTGTTTCGGACAGTCTTTCTTCATTTAGACAATGTGTTAAAGGACAGAGTAGCACAAAGTATTTTTTCATCTTGTGGCCAAGTGAATTTGAATCGTGCTGCAGATATATGACCTTCATATATATACACACATTCGTATACTTTAATAAGTACCAGCAGATGAGCACAGCCATCCTAAAATTAATTTATGGTAAGGAATATAATGATAAGGTGCAATAGTCAATAAAATACCACGAACATCTAATATACCACGCACCTTCTTAGAAACAAGTATAGTGTAAATAAGTGTGGAAATATTTAACATGTATGATTATCCTTGTTTTATAAATAAGCGGGAATATCACATCGGATGTAACAATACATTATATACTATGTCTAGATATGATTAGTATAATTCCGACTCTGTATATTCACGTAATTACTATGATTCCCTATAATCACACTGTTTTATTTAAATGTTTTCCTTATGATGACCACTCAATATCTTATCTGTTCCATCCATTTTTACTTAATATATTATAAATAAAAAATTCAGATGATTGTTACATCCTTTTCATCATGAATGTTTATAAAATAGTAGTTTTCAGCATGTTAGCTAAGCGAAAATGCTACAATGAAGCTATTATGAAGCGCACATTATATTCAGGGCTATTTATGACGAACGTACCCCTTATACAGCATTCGAAATTATTCTTAAAGTGCACAGTTCCTTAATACTACACAGGGTGGGAAACTGGAATATTTGATAATGAGAGCCTCTAAAGGTTAATCATATTAGAACTATCACGATAAAAAAACAATACTTTACTCTGTTGTCGAAATAAGATGTCAAATTTAAGGAAAATGGAAGTGATGTATATATCGTAATCTTGTTGAATGGAAAAAGGGCCAGTTTTATTAGAATGTACTATCATTACTAACATGTTTTTCTCTTTAATTTCGAGTCATCAGTAGACGATGAAGTATGCCTCTCCTTAGCAGATACATACTACCTTAATGGCGTTATTCTATGCATTGTAAAACACGGTGGTAATATTCCGAGAATCTGCAGACAATATTGACACATTGAATTCAAACCAAGCAATACTTTTGGTAAACAGTCGCATTCATTGTACTCAAGTGTCTTTTGAGCATTGTCAAAACCACTTACGTCTTTCCAAGAATGTCGAAGTCTTGGTCGATATTTTCACGGGAATATCACTTAACCATCAAGAAAATGAAATGGAGGAGCTTTGTGTATCGTTTCAGTGTTGAAATTATTCAATGATGTGGTCTTGTGTAAGTCATTAACAGGCTGCCGATTTTACGCAGGTGCTCTATTAAGCGTTGTGCGTTTCCTTAAAATGTGTGAATGGATCGTATGTGCACCCCGGGCTCTGAAATCCGTCGTTTAGCTGGATTCGGATTTTTTTCTTTACTAGTAATTTTCCACCAACATTCTGTTTTATTTCATTGTTTCGATAGTTCTTCAATTTAAATGTTATAAAGCACCTTGTAGATTTCAAAATATTATGCTTCTGTTTTTTTGTTTTATTTAAAAGGTTTAGTAGATAGTTAAGAATTAAATAGCTCTACTAAATCTGCATTATTATTAAGCATTTTAAAATATGTGCTGTCCAGTATGGTGTTACAATTTCATCTATTCAATCAGGTTTTTCTATTGGAAAACGAAAGTTGTTCCTATATACGATTTAATTGTCTTTTTCACCATTTTGTCTACGTGCTCCACGTACATTGCCCTAGTTACATGTAGTTCTAACATTGGCAGTATTAATACCACTTGGATGTGGTGCAAAAAGCATTTGGATTAGAAATATCTTGAACGCTATTGCTGCCCGTTGGTCTATTATTCATTTATTGCTTAATACAGATTCATCGAATCCATGTTGGTCAAGTAGATTGTTCTCTGATAATCTTACAGAAAAGTCGACAAGGCGGAAAGGCTAAAAACAACAACAAAAAAACACGAACGATTTCTAACTAGTAAATGATCGAGGAAATAACATGTTTCGTTATATAACGTGTCTATTCGAGAACTATTTATGGTTTCGACGTAAATCAATTTTTTGTCTACCACGGTGCAATCAATTCATTTCTGAACCGAAGTTACATGTACCAGTGTTCTATAAAACATGTTTTTCATTTCCGTTTAATAATGACTGAATATTAAGATAACACTGGATCTTCAGATGTCTTTCTACTGACCCAAATAGTAGCGATAAACCGCCTATATCTGTCTATCTTTGTCCACGTGTTGATGGGAATTTGTGTACGTCGACATGTCAGCTTCTATACATTAGGTTCTTTCAGAGACAGATATAGCATGATGGAAACCTTATAAGAGTAGTGGACGTATATTTATGGTCAGTTCTCACGATCGGTTCAATGTTTCGCTCCTTTGTGTCATTAAATATTCTTTCTTTTGGCAATGTTTTCTAATTAAGAAGGCCTATGTGTCAATTCACTCGTTTGCATTCTCAGTCTTCTCCTATCCCTCACCCATACAATTGTACAGGAGAACATTAGCGTGTCCTTGAGTGTCCAAACGTCATGTTCTAGACACCAATATGGGTACTAACAGCATCCATTGAGACAATGAAGACACATCAAATCCAATATCAACACGTTCGGACGTGTCTTGTTTGGGTTCATATCTGAAATACATTTCCGCTTTTTCCCCTTTGCATTGTTCCTTGTTGTAAGCAGACATCAAAGTAAGAAATAAAATTTCAATATCTTTTATTAAAGACAACCAACACCTGCATGTTACTTTGTTATACAGCATATGATATAATATTATGATTGTGTATGTTGTTACGGACACAGACGTTTTCATTGCAAATATTACTATCTCTTAGTAGTAATAACATACTTGTATATCAAATTCCATCATAGACTTTGTGCTCTTGATGTTCTGATACCATATTTGTTATCGGTAATTTTCATGGATTCATTTCTTTTTCTGAAACAGAAACATAGCACATTCCCTTTCTTTCGATTGATCGGTCAGACATTTTGCCAGTATTGACTTATACTCTACTATCATTGGTCAAAGTAACGGTAACGGTTTGTAAGGAATTAGCCCTTCTTTGGATGGTCTTCTGTTCCCATCAACACTTTATTTCCTTATAACGTTGATCAATTGTTCTATACTCATATTCAACTTTTTTCTGGTGTTTCTACACTTTCTCTCCATCTGCTGGCTTGGTATAGGTTAAAAGGCTTGATTTCTATACTGCATTACATTCTGCCCTTTAAATGGTGTTTCTGGTACTATTTATTCACTGCTTTACATAATCATTATCCAAAATCACGATTGTCCTCTGAGTGTGCATTTTAAGCTTGATCTGCCACCTCATTTAGTATATCTACTCTGAAGTAGGAACGTCGCGGACCCCGGCACGTCCCTGGATGTTAACGGTTTATTTTTTTATTTTTTTGTTTTATTGTTCTCATTTACCGATATAGAATATCCTTGAACTATTGTCACATTTTATGCAGAAATCATTAAATGTTTTAAAGTACTTCTACTTTTATATAGGTTTTCTGTATAGTTTTGGAGAGTTCAATTCCAAATTAATTATTACATTCACCATTGCTTTGATTTCAGGTACTCGATACTATGTTTTTATAAATAAGTTTCAAATAATGCCTAAATTAATCCGCTAGATGAAAAAGAAACCATCCTACTTTTTACTTATATGAGTACATTTTATATCAATATTAAGCATGTCTGCCAAAATTATTGTACATTTTACGACAAAATAAAGTTTCTTCAAATATTTTTTTCTAAACCTGGATGATCAATTGAACTTTGCATTTTTTTAAATGCGTCTTATAAGATCGCCTTGTGATTTTCGTGTAGGTGAAGAAATGAAGTTAGTGCGCGATGCAGGAAAAAATCGGAGAGATCCGAACAGAAAAGGTAGACATGCGCACTTAGATTAACTTTTTCCATCCCCCTCCATTTTAGTTGCTTCTGATGTATTTTTTATCATTTCTTAACGTATATACAGTACTGTGATTGTATCCTCACGTTGATATTGTTGCTTTCATCGTTTGTCACTCACCCTTTCTCTCTATACCAGATTTTTTCTTCTTCCCTTCACGTCCAGCCTGCATCAATGCCGAACATTTAACAATATATTTTTTTTTGTTTTATTCTCCGTTTTATTCCTTCGATTCTCTTTCTACTTTATATGTTAATAATCCTTCTTGCACACTTCACACTTATTGAATATTGGAAAAAAAAACATATTAAAGAAGATGTACATGTAATTACATTTAATCTTTGACAAAACACGAATCAAACTTTATAATTCATTCATGTATTTTTGTGTACCATTTTCAGCTATTTTTTGCATTTGTTTAATATAAGATTGTTTTATTTTGAATTATTAGCGCCGGACAAAGACCCAACTAAAAGAGAAAAGGGTAAGCTATTTCCGGTTCCGGTAGCGTAGCAAGGCTTGATTGACCGTGCTGTGTGAAATATAACACTATGTATTACTAACTGCACGGGAATTGTGGTAGTTTTCAAACTGTATACATGTAGGCTACTTCTTACAGATATATATATTGATAATAACAAAATACCTGCAGGTTACTCACAAACAATCTCTAAACGGCGATACCAAATATCTTCTATACACGATGTTATATTTACATATTACAAATATTAGAACCGTATTTTTGTCAGCCTTGCAAAATTTGATAATACAAAATGACAGTTATATTTAAATATTTAAGGAAATATAATATGGCAACAGTTTGTCGATTAAATGAATGACATATTCCCCCATGAAGCCAATGTGATTCGTTGCCGGATTTGCTCATTTCTGTGTCTTAAAGCACGTTACTTACGATAGGTGCATACGGTTCGCCGATATTCGGTTTTCATTTTACATGTAATTGTGGTTGATTTATGATGATAAGAATTAAGTATATATCTGTTTCGTCGTGAAAAAAAACTAAGCTACGTATTGGATATAATATATACCAATAGAAAGGTGATACGGTATCTTATAAGTCGTCTGTTCCGTAAATAAAAATAAAAATCATACGTCACACAATTCAAAGAATGCATTACGACAGGGATCTTCAATATCAAACATCTCGTTCACATTGGTTATGTTTGTATGTGGACATTCACATGGCTGGAGTTCTACAATAAAAGTGCAAATAGCACGCAATTACGGTAGTCAAAGATCCGATCATAATACCACGAAATCACATTTCCGAAATCATTGGTTTCTGTGTTGTACCCATGAACTCCAGTGCTGATGACATAAGCCCACGCCCAATTTGTTGAAAATTACATTCCAGTAATTTATCCCATTTTCACTATCAGCTTGATCTCTTGCAAATAAGGATTTAGAAGCGTTTTCGCTTGTAATAGAATTTTACCAAAGAATCGATTTTCTCTAAACTAGTTATGTTTCTATTACAAAGGATTAAGTATGGGGAAATATCAGTTTTTATAGAAACAAACAAATAATCCATGGCGTTAATATTATAAGGAATATGTATCGATTATAAACACATGATTGTATCCCCCAAACAGGTACCCGAATGCTTCCCGCAATGTCTTTTGCATCATAATAAATAACAACTCATATTGTAAGACATGTTGAATTCAGAATTGCAATTTTAATATGGCAATCACATATCTGTTAAGTTTATGACAGGGTTAAACAAGACGCATTCTATTTAATCACGTTGTTTTGAATCTGATTTTCATTAAGGGAAATAAAATCTCATTTGGGCAAGGGATGAAATCGTACTTTCATTGCAGTCGCGTCACTTCATAAGGATCATCATTCAAAGCAAAATAAATGGACAATCTTATCTGCTAAGTTCGTACAATCTAAATAGATTTTAAACGTTGATTCATTGGTCTATTTACAGTTTGTGATGTAATCATATCATTTCTGTTAATATAAGAAACGATTCAATATGCCACGATAACAATGGTTAGATAGCATACGAATTAATATAGCTTATTTATCAATTCAGGAAAATGTCTTTTAACTTACATATCTTTTAAATATATTAAGTCGATCGACCGAAATAACACCGTTCTATTAAGATATATATACATGTACTTGATAACGAATAAATTCGGTTTTAAAATATAATTTTATAATTTGTTTTCTTAATCTTACCAAAGTAATATTTATCCATACAATGAAATAATTAGATGTTTGAAGTCGTTACTCGATAGCATTGTCAAGCAATTTAAATCAGTTTTGGTCGATCACCTCTACCAAGTATCTAAAATATCTAACATAAGAGAGAAAAACGCCTAAACAAATTAAGAAATATAATTTGTGTAATTTTGTGAATAAATTCCAATGGGTAAGAGTGATGGAATGATGGAATAGATTTGATATTGGGAAGCATTGTTGTTCTCAGAAGGACGGAGTTCTGTAAGCATATTTTCACTACTGATATTTGTCTTGGAGTTTTCCCAGGCATTTATACCATCCAAACAATGACGACTTCGGGATACTTAGTAAATTCCTGAATTGAAATCATGTCAAACAAAACCATATTATATGCAAAGTTCCGTCAAAGACTTAGCGACAATACACGTAAAGAAAACATACAATATTACTTTTATGAATCATATTTAACGTTAGAATAGTTAACGATATAATAGTTTACTAATTACCAAAATAAACCGTACAACATATTACATAACTAATATGCTCGTTTAACCAACTACTGTAATAACCCTGTTTTAAAACACAAAAAGATGAGAATATATATAGAAAGAACGAACTCACAAAACAAAAATTTATAACATCACGTTTGTGTGTTTGTTGTTGGCACCGTTTGGTTTGTAATATCTGCATCCTGTTTATAATTAGCGCATTGCATTTTACACGTGTCTTTGGGCATGACTTCTTTTCCTTTCTTCTTTTGATTTTGCTTTGGTAGAAATGACAACAGACAGCATTAATAAGTTTGATCACGATGAACATATGTACACGTGCTTTAGCCCGTGTGTTAGTAGGTTCGGATCCGACGGTTATATTTGTTGATTATTGATCACGAGTAGATTTTTTTTTATGTGTGACGTGCCCTGCTTTATGGCTACTGTCACGTGTCCTTTATAAAGACTATACTCCATGTAGAGTACTAGTGTCAAGCTTTTGGCTAGGTTGACCTGCATTCTCTCGTTAAGTACCAGACAAGTACATCAATAGATTTGTGAACTACCCTGTTAGCATGGCCCTTGTGAGCGCTTGCCTACGTTACTGAAGTAAAGAATGGAGTAGTGATACGCCCCAGCGTGGAAAGGCCTAAATGATCAGAAGACTTCAAAGTCAAGCGCGGGACATTGTTTGACTTTCATAGTTTAGATGTGCTTTGGACAAATATCTTCCACGCATAATGTCAGCAATTTTGAAAAAATAACTAAAGCATGTTCCAAATCACCAACTAGGCCAAAAGGTCATTTATCTTTGGGAGCGGAGTGTGTTAAGTGTTTCACCATTTGTAGCACAATAATATTTACTTTGTCACCACCATCTTTCCTGTAGAGTAGAAGAAACTCCTTTAAAACACGATTGTATCCTATATATCATATCGATTATAATCGAGATAATTATATTAATTTGATTTATCAATTATGTTTGATAAACTCACTTCATGTGAATAAACTTTCTTTCGCGACTTTCTATTTATTTCATTCGCAAGGATTAACTTCGCGTATTCAGGAATGAAAAGGAAATTCTTTCAAATATATGTCATGATTAAATTACGTAGGAAACGTCAACATTTACAAATGAATGTTGGTTTGCATTATAAGAACTGAATCGACAAACCTTTTTTAAATTGCTGCAATTTTGAATCGCATGCATTTTTGAGACATTCTGAAAAATAATATTGGCCTTCAATTTTTTTCAGACACAGTTTCGAGGAGTACAAGCAGAATGGATCGGACAAGCGGGTCTTCAGCGAGTTCGAGAACTTTGTGTAAAACATCGATATTGATAATTTTGTTAACAATTTCGTCCCTTGTGACGAGGTGACATACAATGTGTACGTATTTATTAACTATTGTTGTTATGAAATCAGAAATACGCTACATAACTGTACTACAAAATACCTCATAAGGTACTTTTAAAGGCAGAGAGCAATATAAACTTCTGGTAGTACACACCGGATGCCGCGCACGATGTTTACTTCAAAAATGTTTATTTGACCTGTATCCGTCTCCTGTCATCGTATCATTGAAGGATGTCCTTAGCTACCTGGAGGTTTTCGCTAAGAGGAACTCGGCATAGATACTAAAGACTGACGCCTTTGAACCAGTGATCATAGTTGGTTGTGTTTGACCTTGTAATGGTAGTGTCTGCCAATCGTCATTACACCGTGTGTTCGCCCAGAATTAGGATGACCATTTATGATGTTAAAACCTACATCAAATTTACACAGAACGGTTCTGTCGTCTAAAGCTAAGCATTTCTGCTATATGGCTAGAGTTAGCTACGGTGTTTAAATGGAATACGAAAACAGGATTAACATGCAACGAGATCATGTTTAATTTCATTTTGTATAAGGAGACGACATTGATTTCTCCATTCTTTCACTATGACCATCGCATTGTGTGAATTTCAACTGGACATGAAATATTATCTATTGTTTCTGTAAACAACAAACATTGGATACAGGTGATGTGTGACATAGTGATTGCCGTGATATAATCTCTATGATTGTATAATAACGATTTGAACTCGAGAAAGACAACGTTACGTCATATTTATAAATAAAAACACTTGAGAACGAAGCTTAGTTGGTGTTAACCGCTGTAGTTAGAATGGTGTCGAGTGTTGCAATAACAGCTATTCAGGAAAGCAGAAACCTCCAGTTATTGTACAAAGAGTGTTTTGGATCGCAAAACACACTATTATGCAACCACAAACTGCGTGTACATAGCTACAGAAGCGCTGAAGAGATATTTTGTACATATATTTGTTACTATAGTAATGCTAGATCAAACTCTGTCGAATGTCATATGTGAATCGTTACCACATCATCGTCACATTGTCGTGTTAAGCATAACTCACAATCCTCGACTGATCATTATAGCCTGGGTTCGAATTATGTGGCCATCATCGAGCTCCATGATGATGTCAATACCGGTATGAGTGCAGTTTATAACACATATCTTGTACATATTTAAAACCAGAACAATGTGATTAAGTAATGTGACTAGATGGAGAGAGTGTATTTGATATAAATTAATTTCAAAAATGCATAAATACATATTGTATATTATATATATATATATAAGATATTTAATTTTTACTCTGTAAAATGTTCGAATTGAGAGGACATTTATTGAATATTTCGTTTGATTGCTTCTCCGTATTACATGACAGCAGCTGTCACCGCAAGGCACATGGCATTAATTATGTTACTTTTGATACAAAAAGATCTCTGTTATGCCGAATCCAACAACTTAACATTTGACGAGCATATAATATATAGCATAACAGTACCTTGGCGGGTCGCCTAGACATATCATAGCGTCGCGTCCCTAGATTCCAGTACACACTCGTGATGTTGATAGTCGTTAGGTAAACAACTGGTACAAGTCACAAGAAGCAATTTGCAAGGACAAACAGTATAATGTGTACTATGACAAAAAGAGCGGAAACCTTCTGAAGCCATGAGATGTTTTGAGGTTAGATATGGGTGTAGACGGTTGATTCTGTTCATAAAACTATAATAATGAGCTGTGTTTTATGTTATAAAGGATTATACATAATGATGAAAGTGCAATATGATACTATGTTATTACGCCATTGTTAAGCGTATGCTACTTGTCTGATTTTAAATGAGTTTACGTTTAAGAAATTTTCGAATATCGATAAAACGTTTCGGATCTGAAAGATATGTGTTTAAAGCAAATACAGAGCCGATAAAATGTTATTTTAAGCATGCTTTAATTGAAATAGGTCATTCGTTTTTTTTTTTAATCTAGCCATTTTATGTTTATGATGCTATCATATATTACTCAAGGTTGGATATCAAACATTTCTAAGCCGTCAAAACTCTTTTGCATAGTGTTTTTAAATACTCAGGTATAGTAATTCACATTTGAGAAAATCAGTAATTCAAGCATCTTAAATCATATTTGATGAAAAATACCCATGCAAATTTAGAAAAATGAATTGGTTGACTCTATGTAAATAGGCATGGAATACATGTTAAACAGCATTATTTGCCTATTTACGACTCAAGAATGTCAATGACAATTTGAAAGTAACTGAAACATTAGCAGAGATGAGCATATTTCTAAATTACTTATATTATCTCTCTTCACGATCAGGAATCAGTCTTTGATGTAATGTTATACTTAACCAATCAAAAACGACGTAACATTTGATACTGTCATAATTTGATTGACTAAGCGATAAGTTCAGACTATTTCGTGACCATTGGTTCACGTCTGTCTGTGTCAATTTCGTTGAATGAACCAGCATATATTTCAAGACTTTTAAATCATTTGTTTGAATATTAACAACTATGAATATCAACATTATCTGATAATACTTCGTTAATATGCAGTATTGAATTGAAAAAAAATCAGCTATCGGACTTTCTTATACATATGTATCAGTATCATTTGAGCAGTTTTCGTTAAGTCATTTCCGGAAGTAAGGATATGTTGAGTAAAACAATACCCAGATTTCACTGGGTGTGCATAAACCCAAAACTGGGGTTTTCGATGTGTAAATCGAGTGTATGTTTTATGTTAGTAAATTCATTCCATTCGTCATTATTTGCAATAAAACGGGTCTGTCCCATATAATTTATTCTTGTTAATTTTTATCATTTATCGTGACATTCTGTTTGTTTTAAGTGAGTACTAAAGATTTGGTATTGTTTAAAATATGGTAGAATTAACATGATTTGTCCAGAAGCATAATTATAAAATCGCAGTGAAAATGTTCCCAATAGCAAACCATTATTACTCTCGTGCATACTCCATAGCTTTATCGTAATTAGCCAATCTATTATAATGAACACATGTCAATGTGTGGATTATTTCGCTTGGTTTATAATTATCTAAGATTACTGAAGCGGCTTTCGATATATGCATTCTGCCTCGAATGACATTAGTAACACGTATTTGAGCGTACCAGTTTTGTTTATTCTAATGAATTTTGTTGGATTTGCCAGACACAAAGCATATATCATTTCAAAGTTTCCGAACGCAATTACAAAATTAGAGGCAATCATCTCAGCATTTGAATTACTCAATTTGAACAGCCAAGCGTTTGTAATTCTAACTACGCTATTAGTCATATTTCCAATAAAATAAATCTTTTCTTTCTGCTAAAGACAGCAATCTATCTTCATAACATGTTATTCTAAGGCCGATTCGGATATTCTGTGTCGCTTTATGATACCTAGTAAAACTCAATCTCTACTACACTAAACAGTGTAGAAACAAACGTAACAACACAGCTAGTGAAACGTGCCATCTAAGTCTATCGGTAAAACAACTCATCCTAATATGTTCAATACAACATAACAAAGGAAGGATGACATCATGAAAATGATTCTTTGCTAGCTAGATTTTTTTCAGAATATTATTAAAATTGTGGATCGCTCAAAAATGGAAATTGACGATTGTTTTTACCTTTGAAACAACAATTTAACAATACATAAAAAGACATTTTTTCATTTTTTCATTGCGAAAAGAATATGTGTGGGTTTTAAGTTTTTCATAGAAACATAGATGTTTTGTTTTAATTTTGGTAAAGTTGTAAGTAAAATAACTCAATATTGGAAAGATTTCTTTTTGTCTTTTTTCTGCTTGCCTGTTATCAAAATGATTTACTTCGAAATGATAATTTTAAGTGTTATTTAAACATAAATCAGTTCTGATTAATTGTCTAAACTTGTCTAAATTTAAACAGATCAATTAGATATTAGCGAATTATATTGCATTGATAATAAATGTTTGTACTATGGAAATGTATAGTTCAGGAAACTTTGATAGTATCGAAATATTATAATGAAAATACAGCATTTAGTTTCATCAAAACGTGTTCGCAGTTGTATACAAGTACTGTTAACTGATAGTCATCAAGTTTTAAAATGTCGTAAACTGGCCAGTCTTCTTTACTATCCCCACGATCCGTAAACTGGCCAGTCTTCTTTACTATCCCCACGATCCGTTGGTGGTTCATGTCATAAAAACAAAATGTAATTTCATGCGAAAATATTTTATATGCAAATCAGACTTATAAGTGTTTTGATAAAGTAACTGATTCAAGGAAAAACAATTCATTATTATTAGTTATTGATATTGGTTGATATTGATAATCATATGGAAGCCGCGTGTGAAACGACACACGTTCAGGTTGATCACCGTTTTACCTTGACTTATGTTGTATGTGAAAAGAAATATTTATGTACAAATAAATGAGTGAAAACGATTATTATTCTTTTATTGTTTATTTTCTACTTTAAATAAACATAAATGGGTTAATGGGTAAGGACTACATTGATATTTATTATTTTCACAATAGTTAAACATTTTGCATCTATGATGTGTATGATACTAATGGCAATACCGACATAGGTATGTGATTGGATAGATTCGAACCTAGACTGTTGGAAATTCAATGTTACACCAGTTGTTGTTAAAAAGGAACTGTCCGGAAGGAACGACGACACCCGTTATAGGCTAAAATAATCAGGTCCAGTTACATTAAAAGTTTAAACAACAATAGGGCAATAACAGCAGAATAACAGCTCATACTGTGACCTCATGTCGGAACAGAACATTTTTTTCTCGTTTTCATGTGATAGCGACAGCAATATCCCAATAACATTCACCAATCCACATATTATGCATAGATATTTATTGTCAACAGGTTCCACAGAAAAACAGACAGATGGAATTTAACAACAGACTAAATGGGTAACATAATATTTGACAATTGTTTTAAGAACTTACGCTTTTAATATAACTCGTAAGCATACTCTGTGAGAATTATTCATCTTAACGATGTCTTTTTCAGAGTATTAGTATATTATCAAATTTCATATGTTGTACCCATGTCTATTGGTTATGAGTTTGATGTTATTTATGCATAGATCGAAATAATTGTACGTCTAGTATTATGACGTCATCACGATGACCATATCCTACGGACATTTTAAAATTCCACCGCCATTGCCAAATTAAACGCCAAGATAATACTGAGACAGAACTCAATTGTAAACTTAAGTAAAAGCACGGAAATATTTGCCGAATTAGAACCTAGTGTGTTATTCAAATTAAATTATAAGCATAATTCTCAATATATTTTGTGTTTATGAAGTCATAAACAAAGAAACTAACATACGCTTTTTTGTTTTTTTTTTCATTTATGACTTTATTTACTAAAAAATCTTGAGACTAATACTTAATTAAATAAGATGAGTTGCAGCTAGATGGACAAGAGCCATGCCTATACATTTGATATTGCGGAGATATCATCGTTATACTTACCAATACGTATATGTAATATAACGTATAAAATAAAGTGCCAGTTTTATAACATTAGTAATTTTATTATTTATGCTATTTTAATCACCTTATACTTACGGGCCGACCGTGTTTGAATAACCTTTATTCTGTGGATTGAATGCATGTCAAATTAGAAAGTATTCAACTTTGAAATTCAGACTGTACCTTTGTCCTTACTGGCCCTATATAATCCAACACTTCAGCACAGCTGTGAAAACTGCTCTTCACCAAACAGGAATCATTATCAGATGCTACCGGGACATTTACGTCCAAACACGTTTTACAAATTGTCTTAACATTTATACAATAGACGTCCGTCAGTTTATTCAGACAATAGAGATAAATGTGTATATAAACAAAAGCTGACGTTAAATAATTCCACAGCAAAGTGTGTAACCCAAAACCATTCATTGCTATAATACAATATATCTTGAAGAAATCGTGATGAAAAATGATATATATTAGTCAGTTACGTGATGTCAGATTTCTGAGAATATCTGTATCCAGCAATTAGTGGTAGACAGTGATTCCGCCACATGGCCACCTAAAGTTAGTACGCTAATGTAAAATAACACTATCGTGGTAAGTATGATATATATATATAACATATCACAACCCGACATCTGGCCTCTCAGTAGTGAGGACCAGAATAAAAACCAATTGAAACATACGTCTAATTCATCAGGGAGTGAAGGAATGGTGGTCGTGGCTCCGCCGGTGAATCAGGACCATTACGTTTGTGAAATGTGATCCGTTAATGAGTTCATATGTCTCTCTAAGTCAGCATTTGTTCTTAGTATGTTTACCATCGTTACTTTTCACTGGCTCGATCAGTCTTGGTCTCAACATCGGTCTTTGCTCCTCATTAGGAACTGACGGCGAATATAATGGTCGTCCTGGTGTACAAGGGACCATCCCTTCCAATCAGAAGGGTACAGTAACACCTGATTAACAAAACCGTAGGTACAACACAAAGTAAAGTTCCGTTTTATATAATCCGATTTATTATTCTGCATTGCAACCCCTCTTTTACTTACATGTTGTATGAGTTTAAACCTTGTAACCCCGACAAACTGTTTTGTCTGTGAGCACTAACGCAATACCTCGTGAGGGTGTATAAAATGTTCAAAGAAGTAGAGAAGTATCGGATATCGATAAGAAATGTAACAATTAGTACCCGAACGTCTGTTATCAAATCTAGTGTTTCATATGTTGGATGTTTTTCCCCTCCTAATTGGGTCTATAGCATAAAGTTTTGAATTGAAAGGTAAAGCAGCTGCTGCAAAAAATTATCCTATTATTGCGGTTTTGTCTACACTTATTATTTTCATTCAGATGGACCTTGTTCTATTAAACCTGCAGATGTATGTTTGAGTATTTGATATTGAATTAAACAGTAGTTGTATATTGATATAGGGATCGTTTTAAACATATTTGCTGCATCTATCGATTCACATTACACATGAATTTATAACAAATATCTGGCTTCTTTGTTGTAGGCTGAGTAATAACTACGTGTGATTGAGATTAAAAAAATTAACGTTTCTTTGTCGCTTAGTGTTTGCGTCTACCTCTTGCACAATTTTTGCGATCCGTTATCGAATGCGTGTAGACAAAGGAGTAGTTCCAAAATTTTCTTGAAATTTTAAAATATGCTTTTGATATCATTATGAAATAATAATATCAAATGCACTGACGTTACATATAAATACATACTGATGGCATTATTTTAAACGCGGCTCGATGACAAACATTGTACGATAAAATATTGTAAATTATCCTAAGGATTGAAACACATATTTCGCACAGACATTTGACTGGCACATGATATTTACATGACTCAAAATAAAGACCAGCGGTGATACCAAATTCATAAACAAGAATGAAAACAGTAGACAAGTTATTGGCATGCTACAAAGGTCGTGATTTATTTACGTCGATCACTCGGAAGTGAACAGCATGCTTATAAGAACTAGATTATTTTTAGACTGATATGTTGCGTTGTAAGGACGAGGGAACTATCGAGGATGACATCGAAGAGTTGATTTATGCTATAACATAAAACATTTATGTTTACGTGTGTCAAATTGAAATGCGGTTTTTGTTTTGTGACTTACACGTTACCCTAACCAATAGAGATATAAATATGTAATCCAACCATTACTGCTTTCACTGACTTGTCATTTGTTGGCATAGTACATTCAGCATTCAGGAAAATGACAAAGTAAATAACAAGAAGACGTTTCATCCATTGAACATGGAAGTTTATCATTAAATGGTTTGATTCCGTGGGGATGCAGAATTAAATATAAACATGTTTTGATCTGTAATATACGGTCTTCAATCATTGAAAGATAACAGAAAATGTATTTGGATGAAGGCTATTACGTTAGAACTGGTGCCAAAACATACGTTTATATTTGTTTCCATCAAAGATTATGGTGAGCCTGACATCGCTTTGGAATCAAAACCGCCTATCATACAAATAACAAATATCAAATTATGTATTTATTTCCGGAATCGTTCGTTTTAGTTCATGAAGTATATTTAGCGTATTTATAATTACACACATACATAATTAATTATAGGCTTGATGAGTGTTTTTGTGATCCAAACATAATTATCTACATAATAATTAACAAAAACAGCCTCACTTGGCGGCATCTTCAACCTACATGTAAGAGAATAGGTGAATGTGGGATTATTTCTCATATAACATCCCATGAGTGAATTTGATCAAGGTGATGCGACTATTATATCGTTCCAAGGCCAAATTGATTCTCTATCGATTTAAAGCACGCAGAGCGGTTCTCAACCGAGTCGATCGCCAACGATCATATAGCTCAATTAGCACAGTGTTCGACTAAGGGGGTTCCAGGTTCGAACACAAGTCTAGCTGTGAATTTTCTCGCTTCTAACGCACGACAGCAAAGTTATTTTTAAAAGACGAATAGTTTTCGACAAGCGTCATACAAATAAATTTCAAAACACGAATCGCCTATTCAGCTGATCACAAAAAAAACACACACAAAATGAAAAAGATAAGCAAAGAAATCCATTTATGAGATAATTCATGAGGACAATTGTATATAAGTAAAGTCGGTGTAAACACGGTGTAGTGAAAGCAAATGGAAATATGTGTGTGGGATAACATTAGTTATTTTCATTACGCCTTGAGATTTATGGATTCAAATTAATATATCGTAACATAGTAACAGTTAAGCTGAGAAAATAAGTTAATGCATCGTCGACCAGTCAAATGTTTTTCCTGAATGTAGGCATGCTTCCTTGTAACAATGCTGAACAGAAAACTTAGAGATTGACTTTACTCTCGATGTTGAAATATGGCATGATATAAATCGTGAATAGGACAAACGAATTTTTTTCAAATTTCCGAAATAAGGGCACTAATACAACGCACTTTGGAAAATTGACGGACTTTTTAACTTTTTAACGCACGAAAAATTATTTCATAGTGCGATTTTATTTTTATTTCATTTTGCGTTTTAATATATGACAAAACAACTAACACACCAACTTGAGACGTACAATGAAAATAACGTTGACATTTGACCTATATATTGTAAAACGAAAAATTATCAATCTACCTTTGCTTATTAGAAATGACAAAAACATTCTCATTTTATAAACCAAACTCCTTCACATTCTATGTCATTTGAAACGGAAACATTAAGGGAAAACTCTATCAATTGTTTTTGTTTAGGACGTAAACAAATACAACGACAAATGATCTACACGAAAGCAAACCTGTTAAGATATGGCAACGGTAATGAAAATTGATGTGGAGTTAACTTTGGAATGCAAAACTCCCAAACTATGACGTTGGAACGCAAACGATAGCATAAGCATACACCACAAACTACAAATTGTTCCGCATCACATAATCACACCAGACGCAGAATTACTGTTTTTCTTTCATAATAACTCAGTTATGTGATAAAGTATTAATTAACTTCCAGACAATAGTGACCTTCTTTGATACATTTTAAACGTGGATAAAAAATATTGCTATCAAAAATGTATTTTTTCGTTGTGTTATAACATGTATCTTTATTTTTATTTTTAACGCCGCCTTTCATTCGACCTTGTTTGTCTGGTACCCTGCTTATTGTATGTGTACGAATAGTCTGACATAAGATACCAATTGTCTGCCCCGTTTTCGACACATCTGATGTCATGTAAACAAACATTAAATGTTTATTGTCTGTGTTTGCAGTAAAGTTGGATTTCCAAGCCTGATACATAGGTGAATGTGCCATTAATGGCATCCTACTGAAGCGTCCTACATGCGTTTTTAGTTTAGACCCCGGTGTTATTACGAGTACAACTACAGTCATGAGTGAGATGTTCGGAGTTTGATTTCTGCCATTGATAGCAAATCAAGTAACCTTACATAACCACGACATGACACTGGTATGTACCTATTTACATAACAGTTCGCGATTGAATTCCCAAAATGTTTGCACTAGTCACAGACAACACTATTATTACATCTTGGCCCTCCAATGTCAGGTGTCAGGGATTTCTCACTCCGCCACGTCTTCAGATATTGATATTTAGCGCGAGGGTTTTACTATATGTCATTCGGAACATCCTAGGAATTTGCGTACCCGGTATTTTGACAAACTGTTCGGAAAGTTTTATCGGGAGATATTTAAGAATGACCTCGTTTGCAGAGATCTGTTATGTATTTCTTTCAGTCGAAATACAAATTTGCATGTAATTTCTGATATTTAACGCGAGTTCTTTGTTTAGCAATATGTTATTCGGCAGCATTTAGTGTACCCGGTTTTTGTCAAACTTGTTGGAAAGTTCTGTCAAAGTATGTAAGTTACATAAAAATGGCTTGGTTATCTCGTTATCGATCCGTTCTGCATTTCTTTCAGTCAACCTTACAAAGTTGCATGTAATGGAAATCCATCAACTATTTCTGATATTTACTTTTTTGCAATATGTCATTCGGAACATCCTCGAAATTAGCGTACCTGGAATTTTGTCAAATATGTTGGAAAGTTCAATTAAGCATTACACTATCTTCCTATGGCATGTATGGTCCATATAGATGCGAGAGCTTCACAGACAATCTTCATAATGCGCACTAGCGTCTTTATACCATAGATGCCATAGGAAGATAGTTTAAAGTTTATATTTACATTATCAACTCATTTTGGGGTCTCTGAATTAACATTGTTTAAGCTAGACCAGTAAAACCGTTTATCAAAGACGATTTAATCCACGAGATGGAACAGCCATTTTGACGGTGATCAGTTGACGTCACCACGTCAACATTAGTGACGTCATAATGGTCACGTTTTGGGTGTCAGTTATGCCATCATATATTTCACTTTGCCTTGGTTAGTTTATATAGTAGAAGTGACAAGTAAATATAAATATTAAAAAATGTAAATTAAATATGGCCTGGTTATCAGGGATGTCGATCCGTTACGTTTTTCTTTCATTCAATTAGACCATACAGCTGTAGGTAATTCAACTAGCAACTGACTTGAATGAACACTCTGCATGAAAACATGTTGCATACACAACACAGTAACTGTATCACCGCAAATAATTTATTTCTATGTTACTTGTATGTATGAAGCTAAAATATATCCACAGTATTAACTGGATAGCTCATTATAGCAGTTTCGTTAATGAGCGTTTGTACTATTAAATGGAAAAGAAAGATAATCACAACCGCTTATTTGTTTATTGGATATTTTTTGAGATGTTTTTTTATTTCCGAATCTGAAACAACATTGAAATCGAATGATTTTCTACTTAAAGTTGAGTGATGTGTCTTAGAATGATCAGCCTCCACGACTTTATCATGTTACCAATTAAGTAAAACTAAATAAAAATGTACATATGTATATGCCAATTTACAATAGTTAACATGCTTGTTAAAACATAATTTAGTTGAAACTATTGAAACAACTTGCAAAAGGTACGTTAAGGTAGGTTCATACTTTTGAAAACTGCGCCAATTCATATAACGTACGCGATACCGGAAGCTGCAGAGGTTGTTTAAAACACCAGACTGGTTTCCGATACGCTATGACATTTCACTGGAATATTTTTTCCATAGTTGAAAATTGTCTACATATAGTATTGGATGTTTAAAATCATAACATAATTTTTTTTAAAAGCAACGAAGTGAAAATTAGATGATATCTCTGAGGTTTATGCAGTCCCTGTCGTAAATGGGAATAGATTTTCAAACACCGGAAGTAACGTTCGTCACAATAAATGATAAGAGGGGACCCGTCTGGACCGATATTCCAAAGTTATAAAAAAATTCCATACAGATTTCCTTAAAACACAAAATTTGGAGAAAATCGTAATAAAAAACCATACATAAACCAGATATGTAATATCACAAAAACATAGGAACTGACGTGGAATGTTTTTTGCGGCATAATTTAAAAAAAAAAGTCAAATATGACCTATCTAGGTACTGGATGAAATGGAGGTAGGGTTACGAGTTACAAACTTCAAGCTTACAAAATTGTGAAAATTTGTACGATAACCCCATGTTTTTATATAACAATTGAAAAATATATTACCTTGGGCATATCATACACAAATGTTGTGAAATTGACATGAGTTTTCATTTCCTTTTTGGCCTATATCGATTTTTTAGGTGCGAAAATATGGCAAAACATTATAATTACGTAAAGAAACGGTCCTGGAAACTAACGAAAATTAGCTAGCAGTTGTGAAAATACAAGAGTTTTGTGTATTGTTCTATCGTTAGAATTTTGGACAAAAAATCAACAGGATCGAGATTACATTCACCTTAATATTATGGAAAACATAATTTTATGAATTTTTCTATTTTTGTCGATCATATTTGCACGGATGGTATATTTCAAGCTCAATTATCACAAAAAGTAGTTGAAAACACCCAATTGTCTTTACAGATTTGAAATCTACATGAAAAATGCATGAAAATAATATTTTCTTCAAAAACAATTACATGGGTTTTCTCAAAAGTATGGAGCTACCTTAACTAATTTCTAGTTTTAATTCTTGATTTTAAAGCTTTTCTTTGAACCTTGAAACTAAGTTCAATAACTTATAATTTTAAAAAAATGTTAGCACTTTCTATCGCTTTCCTGAAAAACCAGATCGTTTAAGTATAGAAAAAATACACTGCCGCGTTTTAAGTTATTATATTAATCGTTCTTAAATATATTTAAGTCCACAATTTTGTCTTGATAATTTATGCTCTATCGGAAATCAATGTTATTCAGCATCAAATGTTATTTCTGATACTGAGTAATTATTCACAATTTTTTTTAGTTGCAAACCAATTTCCAAGAAATCCCTCAATGTTTTGTTGGGATTTTGCTATTAGGGTTTTAAGCCTCCGTAATGGGATCAAGGACACGTGGAAGTTGGACCGAGGAAAGCGTGTTTAATTCTGGGGGATAAGTGAGCACTGATTTCATTTGTTATCAATTCTCCCAACCTTCCTTTCCAGTAAAGATAATGCGGCGCTATTCTAGGGCGAATCACCGTCGTATAGGAAAAAGCATAATTGCCCAAAATTGGTCAATGAATTCGATTTGGTTTTGTATCTGTGGGATAATTGCACGTAATATTTCTTTTTCCAGTACAAATATTTTCATTCTCCAATGGGTTTCACTGATTCATTATAAGGATTTTTAAACGGTGTCCATTTACATTTCATCTGTGGCATAGATAAATGGAGATTTATTTTTTACATTCTAACAGGATACTGTAAGAAATGTAACTATAGTTTCACTGGAGGCTAAGGGAGATAGTTTCCAGGTTCCTATATAAAGGGGTCAGCTATCATTGTGGGACTAGGAGACTAAATTAGAAACTAATTCCGAAAGTGATATCAGGATCATAAGGCAAAGAAGTGACAACTGATGAAATATGAATCTTTCAAACTAGATCTAAAGATGATCCCAATATGAAGGCACTCTCCTTTGTTGCGCTTGGTTCCAATTTCACTCAATATATCTGTTTTTATTTATTAAGGTAGCTCCATACTTTTGGTAAAACCCATGTCATTTTTTTCTAATAGGTCTTATTTTCTTGTATTTTTCATGATATCAAATCTGTATAGAAAAATGGGTGTTCTCTAACTACTTTTTGAGATATTTGAGATTGAAATATACCATCCGTACAAATTTGCTGGCCGCAAAAAGTAAAATTCATAAAGATATGTTTTCCTTAATATTAGGGTGAATGTAGTCTCAATCTTGTTGATGCTTTGTCCTTAATTTCTAACGATAAAACAATATACAAAACTATTGTGTTTTTACAAATGCTAACTATTTTTTTTTATTTCCGAGGATATATTTTGCCATGTTTTCGCCCCTAAACAAAACAATAAATAGGCAAAAAAAGAAATGAAAACCCATGTCAATTTCACAATATTTGTATATGATATGCCCAAGGTAATATATTTTTCAAATATTTTATAAAAACATGGGGTCCTCGATCAAATTTTCACAATTTTGTCAGCTTAAAGTTTGTAACTCACAACCCTACCCCCATTTCCTCCAGGGCTAAGATTAGTCATATTTGACTATTTTTTAAAAATCATGCCACAAAAAAGCATTCTACATCAATTCATATGTTTTTGTCATATTCTATCTGGTTTATGTCTGTTTCTTTTTATGCTTTTCTCCACATTTTTTGTTTTAAGGGAATCTGTAGGCGATTTTTTTAGAATTCCGAAATTTCAGTCCGGACAGGTCCCCTCTTATCATTTATTGCGACGAACGTTACTTGTTTGAAAGTCCATTCCCATTTACGACAGGGACTACAAAAACCTCAGAGATAGCATGTTATATTCACTTCATTGTTTTTATTTGATTTATTTAATTATTTTAAACATTCAATATTATATGTAAACAATTTTCACCTGTTGAAAAAATAAAGTGGAATGTCGTAGCGTATCGGAAACCATTCTGTAATTCAAAACAACCTCGGTAGCTTCCGGTTTAGCGTTATATGAATTGGCGCGGTTTTCAAAAGTATGGACCTACCTTAAGTTGTAATTGAATTGCTTAATTTGTAATGGTTCTATGTCGATATGACAATGATTGAATGAATAAGAGGAATCAAAATAGTATACTCCAGCATCTGAGATCCTTGGAAATTTTACATTGGTATTGCCATGTGTTTCATCAAATTCCAGCTTTACATAACAGTTATCTTTATTTTTTGCACATAGCACATGTGTGAAACCAAAACTAGTTTGTTTAGATGACAGATATTTGAATCGTCACATGGCGATAAGTATAGTCTTGTGTGTGACTAAACACTTGTAATGTTTAGAATAGTGATATTCAAATTAGTGTTACAATCATAGTTAATATATATCATGTTTATTAGCCAAAACAATTTTCCTGTTAGAAATTGAAACTTTAAAACAGTGAGGATGTTGATTCCATCCCTGAGACCATTGTTATTGTTATAACGTTCGCTAGAAATCCCTTTACATCGCTAGCTAAATCAGTACCTTGGCGTTCGTGTAGATGGACTTATTTCGTGGTCATCAGGATGTGATCATTATTATGAGCAAATGTTTTTCTATCCAATAAACTACCTTTGAAGAACGCCAATACACTATATAAAGGTTGCACTTGATGCAGAATCGGATAAATCATTGATTTGTTTTTAAAAATAACTGTCTGGTTTGTTTTGTATACCGTTTTACTCTTAGAATTCGGTATCTAAACTTTGACCATTTGAAATCAAAATTACAAACAATAAAACGATATAATGATACGTTATATTGAATCATGTCTTCAATTATCATATTCTTCTACTAAGATATAATTTAAATAAACTAATATGTGGATATCGATTTCGACATCATAGTAATGAATTCCTTGCTCTCCGTGTTACATCAGCTGGTTGAAAAGTCGGACATTGATACAGACTCTCCCCTTCTATGTAGTGCAGCTTAGTAAATTATTCAGGTAATTTGCGAACCGCCGTTATTACTTGCCAAGACTGGGTGAAGGTCAACGATTCGACAAGCTAATATTCTTACCTGATGAAGCCAGATTTTTATTCGTGCTCCTCTACAGTTATTCCATTCCTCTAGTTTGATAGCATTTAAATATACCTCTTTTTTAAATAAAAAGTAAGTTGAATTGCAATCAAGCTGACTTTACATCCTTTCAAAGAATGGAGACTTATATAAATGAAAGCCATGAATGCTGAATTGAAATGATGAACTGAGTGAATTTTGGATTTCTAATTTGTACATTAGTGATGCGATTTTACATATCTCTGTTATTTGAATATACGGATATTAATATGGCGGATGATTTACTTTGCTAAGCGTCATACGTATTACTAGTATAAAAGACTCTTCCTCACTGATATGTCATGTGTACTTAAGTTTTGTTTTGGGAGACTGCGGTTTGTCCGTGCTGTGTCTCTCTTAGTGTTCACAATGATAATACCAAACAGCACTAATATTCCCTTCTGATATAGCACTGTGTTCACTAGAGACATATAATGGCTAATCCTATCAGATATCCGTATACTAAGTACGTACTAACCAGTCGTTCAGCTTATTTTGTTTTGTGGGGACAAATTCTACGATTTTACGATCACGTTAGGTCAATTCTAATGCTATATATGCAGGAAAGGGTTTGCTCTGCATTGCACAGGTGGCAAAGTTAAACTTTGTCTTGATAATTAAGTCATGATATAGTTGATAGAAAATATATCGTCATTTGTGTTAATGTTTTAATTGGTCAAACCAGAAATAAGAGGGGGATAGATATTCTTTTAGATGAAAACTTATTTGTTTTACAATATTGTGTATGGATGTAAGACATGTCCATTTCTCTGATAACTTCACTATGTAAATGGGCTCTTACACTCTGACATTATATACAAACGGAAAGGTTTCTACTTGGACTACATACTTATTAGTTTTACATTCACTTATTTCAGTGGATCATGACTTAAGTAGCTCAAATGAAACTAACACATGTAAAATACTAATCTGAAATTTGTATTGAATGTGCTTTCACGGCCAAAACAAGTTAGTACAGTTTGTATTAATTTGACAAAGGCGTGAAACCAATGACTCACTGTGTTTAAACAGCTATATGCTTAATTAGCTTTATGCACAGATTATCACTTATCAAGATACACAGAGCACACTTGATACGCTAACTCTACGATGTCCCACTAGTCATTATCACGAATTACTTCAGTTCGACCCAGTGTTTGGTGTTTATCAACCCAAAAACCATTAGGTCTCTTTGAGTTTGAGTACTAACCGGATTGTGGAATTTTGTTAGACGATTACCACAGAGATACTATACCATCTAAATCTAACTAAAAGTAGTATTAGAAAAGCTACCAAACTCCATTTTGATTATTCAGAGACTATGTAAATGTGGATCAAATAAAAAAGTCTGCTTCTATGGAACCACTTTCCTCATGTAATGAGTTTACAGCCGGGTTTGGACTCCCGTGACCTTTTTGAGATCTGCCTTACAAATTAATGTTCGTCATGGACGTAACGAACGAAATTCAGCGTGACATTATCTATACAACTGTTGAATCTAAATCTCGTGTGAGGAGGCGAGTCTTCACGAGAACATATTATCGGCCTGAAGACTGTTGCCCAGGTCATGCCAATATCATGGTTCCGGTAGCGAAATTAACATTTGTCATTAGTAACCCCATTCCCTGCTCAATCTAGCAAACCTATAGACCATTCATAGATCATGTGTTGGAAGGCCATAGTGTTCATTAGTACCGCAAAATTACACCTGAGCGTGCAATCTTCATTCACCGAATGGTATCAGTATCAGAATTACGCAGTTTGTGTCACACTTGCTTTCATCCAATCACCGCTTGTTCTATTGTTGCTCAATAAGCGATGAAACAGACGATATTTGTGAAGAGGAAATAAGTGAAAATACGTTTAAACGGCAATACTATGGATTTAGAAAATTTTGGAATTTGCCTTTCGGAAATGAATATGATATTATATACTGTATCATGTGAATATAATTATTTGAATAAGCAAAAGCAAAATATTGTCTCTTTCATCCATGGATCAGTCATTGTTCATTTGTATATTTATATCTGCAATCCCACGATGTAACGTTACAAAGCGTTGTTGGCTTTCATTAGTCCATGAATTGCCATCCACTTTTATTATGAAGTCATCATCATTGTGATGTCACTATTGTCATGCCAGCGATCACGAAAAATGGTTGTTTCTATCTATGGCAATGTTCCTGTGTTTTTGTCCTTTTTGATAGAATTATATGCCGCTTCATATTACTGGTAATATTGTCAGTGTATATTGTTTTCAACGGAAACTAAGAACATTGAGAAATAAAATAAAAATGTATTGTTCGCAGACATTTGGTGAGCAACAACGTTATTGAACCACTGGAAAACACTTGAAAAATACGTAAGACTATAAAGACGGTAAAGAACAGCTTGTTAACTATTGTGCTTTGTTGTTAATAAATGAGAAATATTGTTTTTTTAATAGGCCAAAACTGGTCAATTCTTCGGATTAACTTAATTTATGCATATTATGGATGGTCACCGTATGTATTTTACATCTTTCACGCTACACCCAGATATTGTCCTTTTGCTGTTATAACCGGGAAATGAAGAAGGTGTTTTGATAATTACAATATAATATAAACATATATGGCAATATTTCAACAAAATGAGCACCTTTTGTTCTTTTAATGTATTTGTATCCCACTTCATATAATTGATAATGTAGCCAGTCCCCATTGCTTTCAAAACAAGGAAACTTAGAATGGAATCTGTAAAATAAACACAAAAAAATTTGAAATAGGTTTTATGAATGTCAAAGTTATTGAACCATTGGGAAACTGTAATAGTGAACCTTCGTCACAATATATAAAACAACAAGATCAACGGAGTCTGAACATTTTTGGATGGTACATGAAATGGAATGTTTACAAAATTGTAAGGGTAAAACATTTCTTTGTATATCCAAGAACCACGTAGTAAGTTTGTGCCACACTCTGAACATAAGTGATGTTCTGTTAATCATTCTGTCGAAGCAGTTCCTGATCATTTCCTTCGCTCTGTTCTACAGATGGTTATCTCGTATATACGAAACGCACGCACGGGTTCACGTGCAGCTTTGTCAATCAGTCAAGGAAATACTATACGGACACTGAAGCCAATAATAACAGTATGATTGTTATTGTCTTGAACGCAACGCCTGTTTTCTTTGAGGCTTTTTATTCAATGTCATGAACATGCATCTCTACATGCACAGTTTTAGGTAAAGGCAATATCAGGTGAAAAGTGAAATTCCAGATTTTTGGAAGGATAGTGAACCACACACTTTGAATTATCGTTAATGTGTTTTTATTGCCTTCTATGTAAATTAACCTCCATGGTATACAATGAACATGGAGGGGTAATCTTGCGTTTGTTTTTAATCTTCTTTATATCTCTTTTCTTCATCTTTATTGCATTACTCTTGTATTGTTTAAGTTATATCTGTAATATTTATATGTATTTAGTCGGTTTTAAAATACGAATGTTTTAGATCAAGCTTTATCTAATTAGTAATCGTTTACCTCAATTTTTGAAATAAAAAAAACGTTTTATGTCATTAAATGTTACAATAGGAATGTTAACTAAGTACTTCATTATAGACCGATGCAGTCTTCTAGGAGACTGGAAAAACATGTCGTTTGGAAAAGTTTCAGTAGCAATATCTGGAGAGTTTAGACGAATTCAATATGTTTAGGCTATCGCTGACTTCCAAGCGTGTCATTGCTACAGACGATGGTCAGGAGATTGTCGTAAGATGGCGAGAGCACCACGTAACACAGCTTAAATGTCATGTTATCAAGCGTTTTGCTGAATCTGTCGTATACACTGATGGATACTGTGGCAGCCGTCGAGTTTTAAAGTACACAATCCGAGGTTGATTCTTTGTCCATAGCAAGGGGAATTTCACTTTTTTTTCATATGCAGTTGCATCATGTTTGGTATTGAGGAATAAAATACAAAACCAACACAGTCTGTTCTGTTGATGGAATTTGAAATTAAAGAGTAACGGAAGTGATTCCACAATGGATGTGATGGTATTATCGTCTTGTTTTATAATGTAAACGGCGTCAAAGCTTACTCCTGGGAAGACTGCAGGGTAATCGTGGTATCTAAATCGGTCTCCAAGTTATATGTGCAAATTATAGATACATCTACAACGTACAGCAATGACGATATACACATTTCCAGCTTCCACTGGTCTCTGCAACTAGCACTTCATAGCTGTGTCCGTGACTGTACAGAGGATAATTCAACAACTGGACCCATCCACTTTGTTGACGCATTGAAATAGTTCTTAAATTAACAGAAATTAACCAATACCAACCATTTCAGTAACAATGTGACCGACATGTCAATGTGTATTAAAATTCTACCACTGGCCCTAAACCTCTGGTCCGTGGTTGATCAGTGTTATCTTTGTCCAGTTTTCCTTTAACAATGATTATCTAATCCTTACAGTTTCTTCAATGGTTGGTTTATTAAGTATATCGTCCCATTAATAGCCTGGAAGGCCTTATATGTGTGCTACGTGATGATGTGTGTGATCGTATGTACGTATGGGAAGGCTCTGGTATATTTGATTTTGTCCCCTTGTAAAATTGGATATCTTGCCCATAAATGCCGCTGTACGTTCCCCGGTCACATTATTCTGACAATGGCCGACCCAGACGTTGTCATTGTATTAAATTCATGTTTCAATATGTTATGTTTCAATATTTACAGTTTCCACTAACATGAACTCAATAACCATGCTTTCTAGTGTTATCATTATCAGTGTATAATGATAGCGCAACACGTGGGGCGACTCTGTTGTTACTTGAATAGCCAATGGCGTAGCAATGCAGCGAGGAAAGTTGGGTAATGACCCCACTTTTAGTGGGAACATATGAATGACTCGATTACATTCAGCTGTTTAATTCGTTGACGATGATAGGAGAGAAAAGATAATATGGGTATTTAAAAAACATATGCAACTGTCCCGAGAATAAATTATTTTTATTTGCGTGAAAAACTGTAAATAGAAGGAATAAAATTTTTATTGTGTTGAGTTCACATAACCTCAAATTAAAATTTATTCCTTAAATAGCGTGCGATGAGCGGTTCTACATTACGTAAAAAACTCAATACATTGACACGTCAAACGTGAAATATCAATGGTAACCTTGGTAACCTTGGTGAAGAATGGTGTCTTCATATCATCCAATAGATAAACTGGCGTCATGTTTCATCTCTTTGTGTAATACGTTTTTACATTTCATTTTCTAGCATTTGATTTAATGATTAAAATGGAAAATGCACAAAAAGGATAAAAATCAACTAATCAAATATCAAAACTCGATTGTACGAAAGAGAATGGTATCCTTATGTATGTCAACTGCGGGTTACTATCTACTTTGTCCTTGTGTTTAAGCGAGCAGGAATACTGGTATCTTTATGTATAATACAATCTAAACTGAAATATACTTTATTTCGTGTAAACAAGCATGACATTTATAAGAAATCTGTTGATAAAAACGAAACTGAATCGGGTACCCTCCTGGGAGCCTTTCACATTATATTGCAGTAAACTGGCACTACCAAGTGTGCAATATTTCTACGTAATTACAAAACGACTACGCGGGTCTAATGCAGTCAGTACGCATTTATCGCCTACATGATTACATACTCATGAAATTATTTCAGTGCTTGATGTTTTTATTTTGCATTTTATTTTATAAAATGATTAATAAACAGTGTATAAAGTATTCGTACAGAACACTCAAATATCCTTTTCTAATACAAGTTTTCTTGAAATAATTATCTTTTTTCATCTCAAGTTATTATGGTCATTGTTTAAATTCACGAATTCTTAATAACATACAAGTTATGATTATCACTACTAACAATACATCGTTATCATTGTTGTATGTTACCTCAATGGCATCAGCAAACATCACATTACTTAAAGAACTACAAGAGGATTTATTTGAAAAAAATGTTTCCTTTCTCTTCATAATTAGTTCTTGTTTACAATGTTTGTTGGTAATGAGGTAGTAATGATGCGTACGAATAACCTAAACAATTCTCACAGATTGATGAAAATATCAATTGTCATTAAAAATATAACGATTGGTATGTTTGCTTTCATTCAGTCAATTTTCAAGAGCTACAATTTTTAAGATAAAGCATTTCAGCATAATAAAAAACCTTTATTTGTCATTGTTAAGGAGTTATCTCCCTTTATCATATATACTTGTACTTTATAATACATCCACTGCATATTTTCTTGTTATAATAAATGATAATACTTACTCAATCAATATTTAACATGAAATAGCAATATACATGTAAGTTTGTAGGGGGTATTAATGTTGAATTTGTTAAAACTAGTAGAACAATTCATGTGTGGCTTCGAACGAAACAGGGTTATTAAATCAGATCATGGTCATTCGAATGCTTTATGATCGTGAGGCCTTGTCATAATGCAAGCGTCTGCATGACAACATTATGAGTTGTCTCCTTTATCATTACACTAGATTCGTCAGGAACCTTTTTTTATGTTTTCATAGACAAGAAGACAAAACAAAATAATGAGGATGGGCGCCCTTAATTAAAACTGGTTAAATAACTAAAAAATGAACAGAATAAAGTCAAATTTAATCCTGTAATAGATCGAGTCAACATCGATTAGTTTGTCAAGGTCATTTCCGGTTGGTAAGCGCACTCAAAACTAGACTTCGATGAATATTTCTAAAAACGTCTAGACGTGTTCGTGTAAATTGAATGCAGCGATTTTTTAGCAAATGGTTATATATCCGCTGTTCATCATTAACGACTGATGCCGGGGATAGGTTTCGTCATAGCAGAGACACAGACTGTAATTGACTTCATATTGAAAACATTTCGATCTCTGTCGTAAAACTCATAAACTATGTAGATTACCATTGGTGACAAAATGGAGCACAAATCATTGTTACGGCAATGGTGCGTGACGACAACGCTGAAAGGTTTGTTTGAGTGTCACAGATAACAGATAACACAAGATGCAATGAAGCGTAACGGCTAAGGTATTCAACATTGAAATAAATCAGAAATGGTTTGTTTGGATTTTCAGTATATCATATTGCAAAAGCAAAAGTAGAAGCGTGACTCGTGTATTTTACTTTCATATTAAACATTTGGATCTGATTCGTTTGAAAATTAAAATAAATATATATTAACTGCTTGTCAAATATGACGTCATATGGTTTCTCGTAAAAACCAACAAAATCATCTTTTTGTCATAAAATTAAATTCCTCCTCTGCTTCTGGATCAAGACTGTTAATACTCCATGAGAGTGATAGATCTGGCTGTAAATGTAGTGTGACATGCAAGACTGTTAATACTCCATGAGAGTGGTAGATCTGGCTGTAAATGTAGTGTGACATACAAGACTGTTAATACTCCATGAGAGTGGTAGATCTGGCTGTAAATGTAGTGTGACATACAAGACTGTTAATACTCCATGAGAGTGGTAGATCTGGCTGTAAATGTAGTGTGACATACAGACTGCACGACATACACTGTTAATACTCCATGAGAGTGGTAGATCTGGCTGTAAATGTAGTGTGACATACAAGACTGTTAATACTCCATGAGAGTGGTAGATCTGGCTGTAAATGTAGTGTGACATACAGACTGCACGACATACACTGTTAATACTCCATGAGAGTGATAGATCTGGCTGTAAATGTAGTGTGACATAGAAGACTGTTAATACTCCATGAGAGTGATAGATCTGGCTGTAAATGTAGTGTGACATACAAGACTGTTAATACTCCATGAGAGTGGTAGATCTGGCTGTAAATGTAGTGTGACATACAAGACTGTTAATACTCCATGAGAGTGGTAGATCTGGCTGTTGTAAATGTAGTGTGACATACAAGACTGTTAATACTCCATGAGAGTGATAGATCTGGCTGTAAATGTAGTGTGACATACAGACTGTTAATACTCCATGAGAGTGGTAGATCTGGCTGTAAATGTAGTGTGACATACAGACTGTTAATACTCCATGAGAGTGATAGATCTGGCTGTAAATGTAGTGTGACATACAGACTGTTAATACTCCAATGAGAGTGATAGATCTGGCTGTAAATGTAGTGTGACATACAGACTGTTAATACTCCATGAGAGTGATAGATCTGGCTGTAAATGTAGTGTGACATACAAGACTGTTAATACTCCATGAGAGTGGTAGATCTGGCTGTAAATGTAGTGTGACATACAAGACTGTTAATACTCCATGAGAGTGGTAGATCTGGCTGTAAATGTAGTGTGACATACAAGACTGTTAATACTCCATGAGAGTGATAGATCTGGCTGTAAATGTAGTGTGACATACAAGACTGTTAATACTCCATGAGAGTGATAGATCTGGCTGTAAATGTAGTGTGACATACAAGACTGTTAATACTCCATGAGAGTGATAGATCTGGCTGTAAATGTAGTGTGACATACAACAAGACTGTTAATACTCCATGAGAGTGATAGATCTGGCTGTAAATGTAGTGTGACATACAAGACTGTTAATACTCCATGAGATGTAGTGTGTAGATCGGCTGTAAATGTAGTGTGACATCAGACTGAGACATACACTGTTAATACTCCATGAGAGTGATAGATCTGGCTGTAAATGTAGTGTGACATACAGACTGTTAATACTCCATGAGAGTGGTAGATCTGGCTGTAAATGTAGTGTGACATACAAGACTGTTAATACTCCATGAGAGTGTAGATCTGGCTGTAAATGTAGTGTGACATACAAGACTGTTAATACTCCATGAGAGTGGTAGATCTGGCTGTAAATGTAGTGTGACATAAACACTGTTAATACTCCATGAGAGTGATAGATGCTGGCTGTAAATGTAGTGTGACATACAAGACTGTTAATACTCCATGAGAGTGGTAGATCTGGCTGTAAATGTAGTGTGACATACAGAATGTTAATACTCCATGAGAGTGATAGATCTGGCTGTAAATGTAGTGTGACATACAGACTGTTAATACTCCATGAGAGTGATAGATCTGGCTGTAAATGTAGTGTGACATACAAGACTGTTAATACTCCATGAGAGTGGTAGATCTGGCTGTAAATGTAGTGTGACATACAGACTGTTAATACTCCATGAGAGTGGTAGATCTGGCTGTAAATGTAGTGTGACATACAGACTGTTAATACTCCATGAGAGTGGTAGATCTGGCTGTAAATGTAGTGTGACATACAAGACTGTTAATACTCCATGAGAGTGGTAGATCTGGCTGTAAATGTAGTGTGACATACAGACTGTTAATACTCCATGAGAGTGATAGATCTGGCTGTAAATGTAGTGTGACATACAAGACTGTTAATACTCCATGAGAGTGATAGATCTGGCTGTAAATGTAGTGTGACATACAAGACTGTTAATACTCCATGAGAGTGATAGATCTGGCTGTAAATGTAGTGTGACATACAAGACGGCACGACATGCACTGTTAATAGGACATACTCAACCAACCGACCAAACCATTACAATTAATATAAGTGGTACATTTTAATTTGTTTAACGATCCCCCCCCCAAAAAAAAAAAAAAAAAAAGCACCAAAAAAAGCAAAACAAAAACAAAACACACACACACACAAAAAAACCTCATATATTAGGGAGATGACCTTTATCGAACATGCATTGCAACTTAACCATTGTAAGTTATCTTCACTGACTTCAGCTTGAATCCTCCGAAATCCAATTAAGACCCAATATAAACACCCGTCGTGACTCGTGCTTTGATCCTACGTGACGTCACAACGGGAACTGGCACGTGAAATCGAAGTCAGCATCGTCTGAGATAGAATGTTTCATGGTCTGTGAATCGTATTGATCGCCTGAACGTGGCCAGGTTCAAATTACCAGTGAAAATTATTTACGGCTAACCATCTATTTCTAATGCCAAAATATTCAAATGAAGAAAAATGTCGATCGATGAAAAGATAGACAGTAACATTGTTTGCGTGCTTGTAATATCAGCGTGATAGATATGTTTGAGATATTTGAGCATACTAACTGATGTTAGATATCTATGAACAGGATCCTTTCAGGGAAAGAGAGTGTTTTTATGTACACTGCTCTGTTTCGTGGATGAGCTCAGACAGTCTCTTATCCTCTAATAATGGACGGTAACAAGCCTAGGAATAATGTAACGTAACTACCATCTGTCTGCTCCATAAACAATGGCCGATAAATTCGCATGATTAATGAAGACAGTAATCAAAAGGTGTTCGTTGAACATTAGTTCCTGATCACTATGACGAGGAACAAGAAATTACATTTCAAATACATTCATACATATCGCTAATTCTCCAAAGCGAAAATTTCAATCAAAAGATAGCATGTACATGAAATAGTAAAAAGATAGCAGGACATTTTTTTTCAAAACAGATTGTCGTCACTTTAAAGATGTCTTTATTTTAATCTCCACCTACATTGATTATATTCCCCTTAATAAACAATAATCGACTCTAATGATAGTAATCACTATTGAAATTATCGGATCCTCACACCAAGTATACGATATTGAAGTATCCGTGGGTATCGTATGGTTTAGGTTTGTTTTAATTACCGGCCTTCTTGGTGTCTTGGAGGAAGACCCTCGCTAGCTCATTTTATACACCCTGAGCTCGACGGGAAGTATTTTGTTTTGCGAGAATGATTATTTGTTATTGTCTGCAAAATTTTGAGTTGTTTTGAGATTTATATTACAATAATCATCAACTAATGTTGCAACACGAATGTTCGTCCCTCTAGCATTCCTTTTTCAGAGATATGCTACCTCGGAAAACAGCAGTATCGTTGATAATATATTCAGAACTATAATTCGGCATGACAAAAATATCATACTGAGAATAGACAAATCTTTTTTGAGCTGCAAATCTCGACGAAACTGCAACCGAACTCCCTTTTTGCTAATGAAGTTCAGTTATGTTGTTACACATATTTAATACTAGATGGCTATAATGAAATAATATAATGCATACACTTAACCGAAGGTCTACTTGTGTTACGAATGTAATGTAATTATACCTGTAATAACACGAACAGATACACATTGTGACCTTAGCATGCAACTTGTAGAGATATTTATTTGAGCTTAATTCACGAGGACAAAAAAATTAGAATAATTGATTTCCTAGAAAAATTGTATTTATTCAAGACAGATGCTAGAATCAATATAGATCTATCAAAGCGCAGCTTATATATGGATTGTTAAACCAATTTCACGTCTTCAAGGATGTGGAAATCAATTGACATCCATCTAGAAACATGACCGTTCATGCAATTAACACAGATATATTTATTCCATTGTAAGTTTTTACTAAGCTCGTCAATATCCATAAACTCGCAGGTTTGTGTATTGAATTATCACACTGAAAGAAAAGGGTAAACGCATAAATATGTAGTGCAAGGAGATGTATGGACGAGTGGGATGAACAATGTAGTGTGGCACAGTGACATAGATATATTTACACAAATATAGGAAAAGAATGAACTGTGTATTCTTTGTTTATCTTTCTGGTTTAACTTTATCAAGTCTACAATGAAAATCTTTCAGAATACTGTACAGCTCTTTTCATTCGCTGGGTCAATATTTTGTGTTTTTCTATGCGGGACATATTCGCGGTGGTTAAACGTCACGGTTCACCTACTTAATATATTATTTTTATGTAGGTCGGTGTTTTTCTGACTAGTTCGTTGATTTAAGCATTCGCGGATTTTAGTGAAAACGCAATATACCGAAAATAAAAGAACCGCGAAATGGACACGCTACCGTTTTTAATGCAACAAAGCAATTCCCTGAAACCATAAACTGTTTTGCATATTGATATATGAAAAAAATGCCAAATGATGCCGCGCATCTGCTTTTAGATAAAATATTCAGCCGTAGAAAAATGACATTCATTGGTCTCAAATATACAGTTAAAACTAATACAACAGACGTTATACTTTCTTGGTTAGAAGACAAAACAAATAATGAATGTCTGCCATGACATTAAGACAGTCAATATTCCTGGTATAATCCAGTCTAAGTGTAGACAAAGTCTCCGGAATTATTGTTTATCATAGATAAATAAAACCAAAATCAATACGCGTAAATATATGTTCACTGGAGCCATACGATCTTGGTCATTATTAATTCACAGAGGTTCAGCATTGTGAACATCTTTAATGTCTATCTGAGGTCTCTATGGTCTCGATGTTATCACGCCAAAATCAGAGCTGACTTGATATTCAGGTTATATGTTTGTAGTTAGAAGCAGTTTTTGTTACAATAACTTCAAATGTTAAACTCAAAATTACGAAATCATTCCACTTGCTACTTTAATGATCATGTGCATTTGAAGTTATTTTGCTAATGGCTAACTCCATTGTCCTGGGCCTTATTGCCATTCTGTGTGTGTTTGGCTTGCCTAGATGATAAAGAATGTCCCTACAGTTACAAACTGAAATTCTCACCTTTAACTTAAAGATGGCTGCCAAACCGTGCCAGTCTATCGACAGGGAGATCACTACACCAGGCGAATCTCCCCTCGTCATTTTGGGTACTAAACCAAACCATTAAATATGCCGCTATCATGGCGGTAATGTTTCGGCCTAATCACTGAGGTTAAAGACACTGCGACTTTAATCAGAAAAAAGAAGCCATTATGCGTCGCTTTATGACACAAAGGAAAAAGAGGAAAGGTCATTTTAGTACAGTTCAGTTATTTCCTTCCTCTTTGTATGATTATGGATGTGCTTCGCAAGTGTACAGATAAAGCCTGTATGTTTGTGTCTGCTCTCGATGTGGTGTTTATGTGAATACGTAAAACATGAATGACAAGATCATTTTCGTCTGGAACTCGAAGTAATTGCATCTGTTAACGATATTGTTTCCTTGTGTGTTGTAAATAAGTTAAACATTAACTCCAAATATCAAAATATTTGTAAAAAAAATGCTAACATTATTTATTCATCTATTCCATTAATTATTTACTTAATTAATGTTTATTTTTAATTCAAATTTTGATATCCAAATAACAAAACTCTTGTGCGCAATATTTGCCTTTGAAAATATTTCCCGAAAATACTGGCTTCTTTATTGTGTATAATCATTCCGTTGTCTAAATGTAGCCAGAACCGTTTGAACCGTAGAGGTAATGTTTACTGCTAGTTTGACCGTCTACCAGACTAGTAAATAATGACACAGATCAACAGTTCAATCGGAAACTTCAACGGATTTCTATCGGCGGACAAACATTTCATTTGTACATTAGACATGTTGTCCAAGCATCATTAAGATCCCGATCAATGTTTTCCGATAAAGAAGCGTCTGAGTGATAAAGGATGTAAGTTATGTCATTCCAAGAATATTAGCTTCATTGGTATAGTGCGGACACTATATTTTATGAACAGATTGTTCTTTTCATGACAGAAAACACTTGCCTTTTTCTCCACAACCATTTCAAGCAGACGACAAGGTGTCTTTAGCAGAATATATGCATCTTGATAATGCGGAAGAAACAAGGAATCCATACTAGCCTTTCTAGACGCAGACCAACGTCGACATATGGTTATATGGTACTTGTTTTACTGCAAATTACTTGCCAATTATATATATGTCTCTAATACATTTTTACGTAGAAATTGTCATGGTTTGCTGACGTGGTAGACGTAAACTTAGCTCACCTGACTTATATACATATAAATAATAAACATTGGATACGAAAATTGATAGGATAGTTATGTACACTCACTTTGACATCAAAATAATTGTTTTTTAGTAATTATTCTTAGAAGAAGTTAAATAATAAATCAATCAAATAAGTTACTAAATACAGTTTCAGGCAGTCATTCATGTTTGTTTAAGAATGAGAGGCAGAAAGAAAACAATGATTGAATGACCCTTTTTCGGCGAGAGGTAATAAGGTAATAATCTGTGGAATATAATTATGATATAATTCCTAAAATACCTCGAGTGATATAACTTCCATTAATGAACGATTAAAACAAAAATGAATAAAATCTCATAATTAGGAACAGAAGACGAATGATCGCATTCCAACTGTAAAATACATTATATTACTCCATGCTGGGGAAGTCATACTAACGCTCTCAACACAAATCTGGCACTTTCTGTCTTCATTAAAACTCAGAAGAAAAGGCTACCTGGTGTTAAGCAGTGATTTGATTGTAGTGTAGTCCATTCACAGAAAGCCCATACTGTTTCTTTGCTGGCTTTAATAGTTTAATTAAGATGTACTCAAGGCTTATGAGAGAGTGCTGATGAAAGATGCATGTTCGGCTGCATTTTCCGTTAATTGTAATCAATCTGCACTAGTTTGAAGGTAACAGGTTTCAGCATTTGCAGCTCTGACAAGGTAAAACTGTCTCTGATCTCAAACATGGAATCTTCTCTACGCCATATTGTTTTGTTGCTTCATATTTTTGTATAATTTGAATCATATGCATACATGTCAGATACCAAGGGTCCATATATAGTTCATCTGATTACTACTAATTTCACATTACCGAGTTAACATATAGCTACACAATCTCCTGATATGAGGTATTTTTGTTTGTCACCCGGTCCATTTTTTCCCACTTTTCTTTTTGTTTTATTCAAAAGACAAATAAATACCATTATTATTACAATACCCGGTCCTCTTCATTACATCACCCGGTCCTCTTTATTCAGAGATGCTGACCCTGACTTCAATATGTCCTAAAGGTAGTTTACCAAATTGAAATTGGAAACATACCATTGGTTATTGTTTCTTCTAAACCATAGGTTATTGTTTCTTCTAAACCATAGGTTAATGTTTCTTATAAATCTTAGGTTATTGTTTCTTATAAACCATATGTTATTGTTTCTTAGAAACCATAGGTTATTGTTTCTTAGAAACCATAGGTAATTGTTTCTTATAAACCATAGGTTATTTTTTCTTATAAACCATATGTTATTGTTTCTTAGAAACCATAGGTTATTGTTTCTTAGAAACCATAGGTAATTGTTTCTTATAAACCATAGGTTATTTTTTCTTATAAACCATATGTTATTGTTTCTTAGAAACCATATGTTATTGTTTCTTAGAAACCATAGGTTATTGTTTCTTATAAACCATAGGTTATTGTTTCTTAAAACCAGAGGTTATTGTTTCTTATAAACCATAAGTTATTGTTTCTTATAAAACCATAGGTTATTGTTTATTTTAAACAATATGTTATTGTTTCTTCTAAGGGTTTCTTTTCATTGGTTCATGGTTCCAGTTTGTAAATCAACTTAGACATTAAAATGTTATCTCTAGTTAGGTTCTATACACGTAAAGTCTAAAATTACATATACAATAATTAAATGTGGATCCGATACCCTGCAGAACAGTGCATGCCTTGCTTACTATGTCATATTGTAGGTGACAAGGCCTCAAATAATGTCCTCTTTGACATTGTCTCGTTATAGCACTGTTTGATTAAAGCTGACAATGCAAGCTAATCCATACAAGTGTGATAAAAAAACAGTAAGGTGTCTGAGATTCATGATTTTTAATATGCATTATCAGCTTTGAACGTTCTTCTGTGCATTCTGTCAGTTTGGCGCTTTGTGTTGATTCTACCTTTTTTGCCAGATTTCGTCTGTCTATTGCTTTTTAGTTCGTTTTAGTCAGAATGCACTACATGCGACAGTTGATAATTCTAACACAAAAACAACTGAGTTCGCCATACTAAACAGATCGCAATTCGTCAAATGTCTCAGCCTGTTGCCTGATGTACTGCTACAGACACAAATCAAAAAAGAAAAATGATTGTGCAGCCAAAATCGATATGACTTTCAAAACAAAATTTCAGTTATCATTTATTGAAACTATCGTTGGTCACACCAGTATTAATAGCTTTCTGCCATTTACTTATTTTTTATGAAATTCCATATAAAATGAACACAAGTTTAAGACGTTTTAAGACATAATTACAATTACCTATATTTCGAAGAATCTGATATTAAATCTATGCTGAAAAATCCAGCGAAGGCCATCATTTTGCCCCGCCGACCTCGAAATCCTGACGTCACGTCAGTTTTCCTGAATTCATTGCATTGGTTCTGTCATGACGCGTCACAATGTAATTCCAACCAATGAAAATCGGTCCAGACTATATTACATAATTGACATACGTAAAAATAGTGTACGACCGAAATCACTGATTATGGGGCGAAATTTGTTATAAATGTATCTACTTACCGAATTTAACTTAAATTCAGTTAACTGAGATATCATAAACTATTAGAGCTGATGATTTTATAAAATAAAACGAAGGAAGGCGTTTTTGTAATGTGCTTAATTCTGGGATATAAACTACAATGGATAAAGTGGACAGGATCACGACGTAGACAGCATTTGACATTGCCCTGTATCTTTCGTACAGAATAGCTGCGACCTTCACCTATTACCTGAAGGTCGTCGTGCTTTGACATGATAACGATAACCATATCCCAAAAGACTGTTGAGGAGACATTTAGCCCGTAGGTTCCACCACCATTCATCCGATTGCTATTGCACTGAAAGCATTAACACCCTACAGTTTGTGAATGACGTGAAGGTCGGGACGGTAGATCGATCAGAAATCGCGACAGGTCTGAAGGATTACAAAAAAATGTCGTCATTGACCACTCCAGGCTTCGCATTGACCAGTCCAGTCTCGCCGTACATAAGGGTCATCTGAAAGCAAGAGAGAGAACATTTGAAGCCATTTACGGTTTTTTGTGTTCGTTATGTAGACTAAGCGTTTGTGTCTCTTTCTTGGGTACTCATCTAGTGTTGTACATTATTTATCTGGTCGAAGGTCAGACTTTTGAAGATATATTTAGACTTAAACAGTTTTTGATTAGACCAAAAAAGATAATATGTCTGTTTAGGGTTATCCGACCGACCCTATTTTTTTTACCCCCGACTTTAATTTTTCTCCACTTTTCTACGAAAATGAAATTAAAAGTCGAGATTTCGATCTGGCTCCGGTTCGGCCATTATTTTTTAGTGAAAGATACAAAAAAATATCCTCCCGATTTTTTTGCCAATGTAACCAGAAACAGATATTATTTGTTTGGCCTTTATCCATAACTTAAGATCTCAGACCAGTAAAAACGGTATAACGAACCTCTGGAGACCAACAATGCAGATACTTTGAATATTATAAATGAATATCACCACCTTATAAGCATGATTTTTTGTAAACGTGTTCATTATAAATGTGTTTTAATCAACTGAAACCTTAACTTAAATGTGATTGGTTACGATTGGATTACACTGCAAAGCTTATTGTCCATTAAGGGTTTGAGAACGGTTTCCACGAATGCAAATTAAATTGCAGTCTGTAATTACAATCTGTCTATCATCATACAACAAAATCCTGTATAATAACACATACAATATGTTTTACGAATGCAAAATTCTTTTCATAATCACGTATATTATTATCTATCAAAAGAGGTCTGATGACGGACATTATAGAAACTAGGTTCCTATGACAAGTTCAGGAAACCAGAAGTATTACTTCATTTATCTATTCTTTGTTGTAGTAACAACAAGTAGAAAATAGATCTAACTGGCTAACTATTGTCAAGGTTCTGCCTATTTACCATCTAAAAATCTTAAAACTTTTTATAACAACCACCGTATGTATCCCGTATTTCAACGGTGTACTCTCATCATACACAAATTCATTTAATCCCAGTGACCTATATTTTTAAATGCGCAATTTAGAAAAAAATAGCAGTAAATTACTTTGCTAATCATTTAGGTAAGATATCTACAACACAGAAGATTACGATGAAGGTTCATTTACTTTTATTTTATCGCGGAACGGATCTTTAAACATGTCAAACTCTTTACATTGAGTGTTGTTTCTGTAACGATTAAACGAAATTAGAAAATAGTTTGGAACCTGATTGAATTATTATCATTGTGAAATTGGTTTAAAGTACATAAAAAGAGTTGAACGTCAATTTAAAAATACTTTAAATACTTCGATTGTTTATCGCAGCTTAATTGTTTTAGTCACCGACCGAAGTCATTTTCCTGTCAAATTTGATGTACGGTACACTCCCGTGGAAAGGTCACGCTGGCTTGATGACAGACTTCAAACACATACAGTTATTACACCGTAAATATAATTATTCAATTAACATCTAAAATAATGTTCATATTTCAAATGAAAATTAGTTGAGGTGTAATTGATAAAAGCACAGGTTGATAGCCTAAAGCCGTATATCTTAATGTTCCTGTCAAGTCACTCAAACTGGTGATGCTTAATATAGATTGTAATTGAATCATTCGTTCACGGAAGTTGACATTTTGACGGACATGAAGTATCTACATTGTGCGTTTAGACAGGTATGATAATATATTGACTGGAGGTCCAGATATATATGAGCGTGTCAGTATAACTTGTATGTTGCTAGGTGAAATTGTATTTCGACCATGTAAAATAAACTCTGTTTATCCGATTTTGTTTTAAATATCTTTTTAGTTATTTTATTTTTATTTTATTTTTCATGGTTATTTTTCATTGACTTTTAAGTACTCGTATAACAGTCTATGGCTGTTGTAAAATTCCGAATTTGCATATTGCAGAGTTATCTGCACTTGCGGGTAGGTATTGATTGTGACGTCATGTGTTTGCGAGCGTAACGTCATACGTTTCGGAGAAAACGGCGTGAATTGCGCTCACAAAATAATGACGTAACATAACAATCGATACCTACCCGCAAGGGAGCTAACTCTGTAATATTCAAAGACGGAATAGAAAGCCTTCATACGTCATAAAGTATTCATTATTTCCTAGTAACACATTTTTTTGTAATTTTTAGAAATCTCCGACATATTCTATGCTCATAACTACTGGTTCAAAACGCCAATACCGATGACCGTTAGTACGCGATCTTATTATTAAAGATTTATATTCAGTATAAATTAAATGTTTGTGCATATGACCTCCATCTACAAGAGTAACATAAAAGCTATGTCACATCGAATTATTAATAAAAGGTTTGGGGAATCTTTACCAATAATCAGTTAAACAAACTATCTGTTAGATTGTTTCCAACTTTTATATAAAATTCCAGGAGAGCTGAAGTATGGTCATTACGTTTCCCTATAGCTAAGTCTACATCACTAGTGAAGTCCTTTGATGTGTGATTTTCCGTCAGCAGTCAAACTTTATAATCAGAATCGTGATTAAGTAATGTTCGCGCACCATGTCTACAATGGGATCAGATATATATGATGATATAAAACAAAAACTGTTAAATATCATTACGTATTTACCGGTGAGCGTTACCTTATATAATCTCAAGTTGAAATATAAATAGTAAATTAACTTAATTAGATTGTATTGTTTAATAATTAATGATTATGCATGCATTGGAACAGTTTGATACTGCTAGTGTTGTGTATCAAACAGATTTTTGTTATATATATTTGTATAACATATTCATCAATATAGCTCAGTCGTCTCTCTGTGACAAAATTCTTAATGTAACGTAATGCACGCCTCATTGCAAAACATTTATAGAATTATACAGGTAAAAGTCGCATATTATTTGCGTATGAAATGCGCTTTTTAAATATTTGAACAAATTGTATTTCTTGTTTTTAAGAAGATATTATCAAAGGTAATTTGTTTTGAATTTTAATATTTCATAAATTATGAATTTATAATCATGGGCGATTTAAATGATCAAACATAATACAGGTGTAGTCTGTCTATGTGTAACACAGGTGCAAAATGTCAGGCCCAGGGTTGGAGAAAAATATAGATCTTCAAATCTTAAATTAATACTTAGATTTAACATCGATCTTAAAATAGCCTTTTGACTTCAAAGTGCCTGTTGAAAATTAAAATGATTACCGAATGTATTAATTTCTACATTGTTAATATGAATGAAGGCAACACCTTAAAGGGCGTAACCATTGATAATGCAATGTTTAAAAGTGCAATTTATGGAAATAAAGGAGACGAATTTTCTATTTACTTTCTATTTATACATCACACTCTATCATTGTCCCCAAACTCCCATTTGAGAAGGAAAACCCCATTAGAGAAGGAAGAAATTTTATTTCCGTAACAGAGATTCCTTTTTTGATCAGCTGATTATATTGGAAGGTGGTCTAAATCACTTGAACGCTTGCAAATAAAGTGCGACAGCACTGAACTCCTGCCAGATGAAGATTACGTTTGTCAAATCATAAGAACGTTTGAACTGCTCGTTTACATAATGAGCTAACTTAAAAGCATCATATCCATGGTGATAACCCATGATCTTCCTCCCCATATGTATAAAAAATAACGGCCGCAAACTGAAGCTGGCAGTATGGAGGTTTGGATTTTGGAGATAGTTTTTTTCTTATGTTTTCATGTGAGTGTTACCTTAGAAGTACTTCGCATTTCGTACGAAAGGCTGCGCCCTTATTATATCTACATGGTTGTTGGTATGCGATCAGTTTTTCATAATGCAGTGTGCACAAAAAGTCATCCCCAAAGTTGTCAAGTTATAAATGCGCATGGAATGAAATAATGCAATACTAAATTATTTGATATCCAGATATTTGTGTCGTTAGAGTGTCTACTAGTGTTCATGTTTTATCTACCGCATTATATTTCAGTCGCAGGACCATTGCATCAATCCAACATGGTTCCTTTCCAATATTCCCTTGACACTGCCTCACTGTTGGTCTTCAGTTGAGCGATCGCCCTTTTGAGGAGACTCTGGGTTCTATAGTCAATAAAGGTGGGTGTTTCTGCTCCTGAATAGTCCTCAGCAAAAAGAGTGTGGAACGCCTGGTTTGTCCGTTATCAGTATAATGTGACCAGGTTGGTTGTGCTTTTTCTGTGTCTTCCTGGCAGCATGCTTCACTATAAAAAGGACAAGAGTTATACATAGAGACACACCATGAATATAACACAGCTTCCCAAGATATACAGACAGCCACACGCCGCACCATATTGAATATACAATGTATGGAGTGACCTTGGATATTAATATGATGTTAATGTAGTAAACCACAGCAAACTATTTTGGAACCAAAACACGAAAAAGGTAATTTGGTGATGTCCAACGCCAAAACAAAACTTTTACGCTGACATTAATACCCATAAAATTTGTTTAACATAAAAAAACATCTTATTGTGTTTACCCTTGACCATGTAATATCAGTAATACGTCTTTATATTATAGAGAGTTAGTGTCACGAACTAAATGACAATAGTCAGATTAAAGTTTGGTTGATGATTGTGTTTTTGCGCAGTTTGTTGTTAAGGTTTACGATGTGTGATGTGCAATGTTCATTGCATAAGACATTTTGTTAATTTCGGTCTTAGTCTGTCACCATGAACTTAGGTATATGAACACGCCACCAAAGCCAATTGTTATTCTAAAGGCTTGCATCGAATTTTTTTTACCATTAAAGTAGTTTAAAGTCTAATGAATGCACATGATTATTTAACTGAATACAGAAACCACACTTGATTGATATCCCTCCTTTATAAACATAAATGATCTTCCCGACCTTCGTGATGCATAGGTTTTGCATTGATTATAAATATTTATTTCAGCATTTAATAAAGACATGCTTATCTAGTTATATTTCCAAACTGGCGTGGGCGGGTGATTGTTTTCCTAATTATTTGATTGATATATGGTATACCTAAACTGTCACTATCGTGGCTTAGAAAGAATAAGTCCTATTCTCATTCTTATCCAATGGTATCACCTGACTGTGTAGGCGAACATTTCCAGATAGTATAGGAGATCTGGATGTAAATACGATGCTTTTAATTTCACTAAGATGACATTTAAAAACAAGAATCAAGATTTATCGTCAATGCAAAGCATCGTAAACATTCACTTCACTTGCCTTACGTTATATAGGAAAGCAGTCGTGTGAGTGGTAAAACGGAATGTGGGGTCCATAGCTGCTATTGAATACTCAGTCAAATTCATTTATTAATGGAAGAAAAAACGGGAAAAAAAAGATTTAAAAAAAATTCAAATAACAAAAACCCAAATGTCATATTCTTTTATAAAATGTTTACTTAAATCGCATTGGTGGAACTTGAGATGAATGTGTTTTCAAGATGGCGGATGTGGTGGCCATCGTTGGATTCAGATTGGCCGGAAAATAACAACACATAAGCTAAATGTCACCGTTGGAACTTGAGAAGACGTTTAAAATGTCAAAGATGTACACATAGCTGTTAACAGGCAACGCCGGACGACGCAGAGAGGATCATATTACCTTAAATACAGGAAACTTGAGAGCTACTGCAATTGGAACTGATACGTTGTTAATAACAAAGTAACAAACCAAACCATTATATAGCAATACTTTATTGCACACGAATACATTTTAGAGCATGTTATAAACGCAGCGGAAGTATGATTCAACTAATAAATGTCGTCCTAGTACTGACCTACATTTCCTCTCATACTACCTACGTGTGGAATACTGGTTCAACTAATGCAAATCACTGTCAATTATTACATGAAAACCCTAGCACTAGGAATTCGTGACATCACTGCGTCAACAAAAATAATTATTTTCTCGATTAATTTTAACGTTTTGTTCAATGCAAAAACGTGATTTGCGTTTAAGATATCACGCAATTTTCATGTTTGGAAAATGGATTTGCAGTTGCTGTTTGATTTTATTTCTCAAAATGGTTGGCTATCATAAGTGTAAAATTGCAACAAATACTCGAGGTATACTTTATACTATAATCATAATACTTTATCATGTGTAGAACTGACGGATATAGATGTTCTACCCCGTGATTACAAACGGTTGTAAACCCCTCGTCAAACACATGATAGTTTGTGACCCTTGGGTAGATGACCCTATCCTTCATGAAAGAGAAGGAGTCATGTGAAAGTATCATAGTATAGATCCACGGGCACAGGTCAGTTGATTGACAAAATACATCAGTCGTCAGACAGAGTTGAAGTTTACTTTTTCGATAAAAGTATCTTCTGAATCGATAACTACTTTTGAGCGTTTCGTTTCATTTAAAATGAAATATTAGATCAAATGAAAATGCATACAATATCGACAAAATGTCTAAAAACAACCCTGAAATTAGATTCATACAATTCATTAAATCGCATTATAAATAAAAAACATTCTATACTCGATATTGATACATTGTCTGGGCGAAGTTAATCCGACAAAATAATTGTCTGGGTATCAGTTCCATGGTTATCCAATTTCTAATAACTGGTGAGAATATGAAATAACTCTTAAAAAGTTCTGTCTCGCATATTTCTAAAAATATGAATATTCATGTAATATATTGTCGTGTTTTCACTGAAGTTGAACTCCCGAGAGTTAGGTTCCATGTCTTATCTTTATATGATCTGTACCAAATGCGTCGTTTGTACTTGTCGCATTTTACCTGAGAAAATATCACCAGTAGTAGATATATTGCTGTAAATATCTTGGTCAATACTAGGGGATATTATATTTGGGATTTTGCTACCATTTCAATGAAAATGGATAGTTAGACATGACTCCGCCTGTTAGAAGGATCTGTGTCTGTCACCGACTGAAGTCAATGTTCTGTTGTCGTGATGGTGTAACCTCTGGATGGCAACGTCTGTAAAGTGAGAGTTTTGAAAGTTTTTTTTAAAATCTCTTACGTATGGTGTCCAAAGAATATTTCTATGGCAAATCCATCCGTACAACGCAACAGTAGTGTCAGATTGCTTATCATGGTGGAAACGTTAAGTAACGTTTTGTTTGATATTGGCTCAAATAAAAACACAAAGGACAATAAAGGTTGTCACTATCTATATATGTTTTAGGTAAATGTTTAAACAAAGATACAGTACTCCTACGATGTTTCTCTGATTTATTTCCTATTTTCCTTGAAATCGTGATTGCCAACAACATACGTAAAATTGTTTATAATTATTAACAAACCTTAGATTTTGATTTATTCTGAGGCTGATATTTTCCCACAATCTTCCTCATCAACCTCATTGGATGTTATTTCAAAATAAATAAATGATAAAATAGTGGTTCATATATTGGACACAAAAAATGTTCAAAGTTTGAACTATGCATTGTCTCGACTTGTGTATGTTACCGTAGCTCATTCTATTTTTGTTTTCTAATATAACGGCTCTTCTCTTCCTGTGAAACATGTCTTTCCGTAATCCATCTGCATTCATTTTAACTTGTACGAATATAATTTTAAGTAACCACTTCATCATCTATGTTGCGTGGTCTAAGTTGTTTCCCCTTTGCACTGTTCTTTGATGCTATACCTTCAAAACCAAAGCAATAAAACGAGAAAAGGCATTATTGAGACAAATGTAGACAGTTGGTTTAAGTTGTGGTTGTATAGGTACATTCTATTTCTAAATTCAGAATACTTCCTTTTTTCAAAAATTGATTTTTGTTGTAAGCGTCTGGGTGAAGTTGATCAGTATTCATGAGATCATCTCTTACCTTGTCTGTCAAACGCTTCGGTCCATCAAGTGTTGTTTTAAGTAGCATGCAGGAGTCGTTTTAATGTTCTTTTCCCAGACTCATTGAAAGCATTGGAATTACACGTACTCTGCGGAATTCTAAAATCCTGGCAGTTAAACACCATCCCTATAGGTTCTCGCCTGACATTTTGACCCTTAGCATGTTAAATTTGCCCAGGCAGGAAAAATCATGTCTTGCAACTACAATTAATTGATGGAAGCGCTAAATTCAGTATAAATTTTATGAAAGCTATAATCTAGCCGGATTATTCTTCGTTACTTGTAGTTGTGTTTCGCCAATGTGATAATACAATGTGAAGATGTTGAATCGTGTATCTGCCACAGCTATTTTGTGCACATCTTTTTAACTTATAAAATAAGAATAATAAAACCTTTCTTAATGTTAGGGGACTTTTTAATTAGATACCGAATAGATAGAATGTAGACTGCACCGCATAGACTTCAGTGCTAAAACTGTAAATCAAACACAATACAATACACCAAAAACATTTTGACGGACTTGATTTTATGACGTCCATATTGGATTTGTTGACATATATATTGTACGTTTCTGGTACATCTACAGACTTAGTCTTTGTTAAATTTTTACCATGATCGAGTCTATCAATTAACCTCCCATACATCACTAACACCAGCCTAAGCATTGATTTCTATATAGTTCATGTACATTACAAGTTGTCGAGTATAAAGCTACATCACATTAAGCTCCCTTTCTAAGATCTCCTATTGTAATAATTTGTGTACTTGGGTAGTTACTACTCCCCTTGTATAGGCATACGTAGTCCAATCCCGCCTGGGTTTTCCCCCGTTGCCTAAGGGCTACACTGATCTAGTCCCTTGTGTCTCGTTCTCAATCAACCTTCTCCCGTGATAGTCCCAAGTCTACTCTGGTTCCTTGGACTCCACGTGTCTACCTTGAAGTCTTGTCTGTTTCCTCACGTTACTTTACGTATAATTATTTCTCTTGGCAGGGCTTTTGTGTTCCCTGTAGGCTTTAGTCTTTACGTTTCCATTATTGTTTTCTGTAGCATAAGCTTCCTCTTATAGTTCGCACTCCCACCGTCTTTGAAATCCAACGTTCCCGTGGTAGCCCTTAAACCCCCGTGGTAGCCAACATTGTCACTTGCAAGAGAATTAGTCTTAAAACATGACCGAAAAGTACTAGAAGAAACAGAATATCCCCATCCGGGCCATGCGTATCTATTATACTAGGTGTAATTGTAAATGAGGGATTGTTTTGCGCTGCAAACACGAAGAATTGCATGTCGAATCTCCAAAAGGCACATTGAAATATCTTCTGATTACTAAATTGCGCCATTAGTATGTAACACAAGGTCAGAGCAGCAAAGACGCGATCGAGGAAATGATTCGCGGAACTTGACAGGCCCCATCCATTGATGTATCGGTCAATATGCTTCCAACACGGGTAAAATACATCAGATGTCACAGAAACAACGGTTACCGACTGATGTAATGATTCGTATGTGATCAATAGTCCTTCCTATATGACAAACGTCTGCCATGTTTTATGTGATATGGTACTAAATACAAAAGGTAACAAGGTGCATCTGTCTCATTAGGGTCGTCGCAGATGATGTTTGTGACGCCATGAATTCACCATGTTTTGATGTAAACGTGTCAACTTAATTATTTATTTGTAAAAGCATATTTGGTGTGCTTGTTTAAGTGATCATAACACATATAGTTTGAAATACGAACGATATTTTTGGAATTTTAACGTATGGTTACATAAATGTATGGTGTTTTTGTTTTTTGTTCATTTGTAATATCATCTTTATAACAACTGATAATCCTCTTACCATTGATCACACATTTTTAGAAAAAAACAAAGCTCACGTTTACATACACTCCAGTTTCATTAGATGTGTTTTATAATCAGTTCGAAATCATTGAAATGAAATTATTAAAACTCTGATTTTCAGATAATGTTGAATAATTCTTGATGATAGTTCTGCAAGTAGGGCAATATTATTACACATACTGTCCCCATTGTATGATCGTAAAAGGCGACTGAATTTGGGATGTTATGTTTTCTATTCTTAATTTCCACCTTGATACTGTCTCTCTTTTGTCCTTGCGAGAAAGGTTTCGATTCTTATACTTTGCTTAAACACATCTTATTCTTTAAATTAAGTTGTTTATGCTACTGCTTATTAATCATAATAAAGGGAGCAGAACTTTAACCAATCAACTAATCGGAAAATAAACGTCTCATTTTAAATCAGAATAGAAAACGAAAATGTCACCAAACTTAAAATGAAGATGATCAGTATTACAATTTGCTTAACAACCGTCCACTGAAAACAAGAAATAAATAGATATTCTGGAAATAAAGCGGTTTGTTTCATTGTTTTATATGCACCGTAATGGGACTAATTCACGTACCACGTGATACCCGATAACGTTTGTTCGGGACTAGTATCTCCAGTGGTGATGAAACGTAAATCGTAAATTGTATTATCAAAATGAATTATAGCAGTAATACCAACAATCATTATATTAATGTCTACAGTGTTATGAAACGAGCACATAAGGGCAGGCCATAGAGATAAGGTCTGTTTTTCAATTTCATTTTTTCATTTCAGCAGTATTATTTGTTACGGTTAAGTGATTTCTGCTCACATGTAAACATATACAGAACACACAAACAAGGACGCTGGCAGTGCATGACGTCCGTACTACTACTTATATCTGAAAGGTATCATGAATGTTTTTAATCTGTGCCATCAAACCTTATAGTTTCCAATAGATTACTAAAGAAATAACAACAGCCTGTCAAACTTTGCCAAGTTATGGTACATGTAACTTTAAATTCGTTATGTATGATATCTATAAATACTTTTAAGCACCATTCGTAGTAACCTTCACCACCGATTCTTCACTGCACTTGGTTTTATGACTCAATAAAGTATAACCTGTTTATCATGTTATTACACGATAACTTCATACCGACATCGTTCGTGTATTTATATTGAATTGTTAAAGTGTTACTTTTAACAGATAATTGATGGATTGCTTATGGTGTAATGAACAGCACATGCATGAGTTATGAAATGCACAAGTTTCCTTTCAAATGCATTCGAAAGGAAGTAACTATATCATATACCATAACGATGAAGACAATATCAATTGTTTCAATTCGAAACGACTCGTTAACTCAATTATGCAATATATTTATTAGTTTACCTTCCTGTTATGAGCCTTTGTTTCTTTCTTAAGTGTGCAATATTTTATAGCAGGCGTGTTCAGTTTATTTGTAGTTGTTTATTGTTTTTAGCTATGCACACAAAATATTAATTGGAAATCTGTTTAAGTTAAATAAATTAATTTATCTTTCGTTTCAAAGCGTAGCATTCATTACCTACGTCGTCGCACGATTTTCCTTGTTATTTTCATAGACAAAATAAAACAAGGATATGTAGGATATTAAATTATGTTTGAGAACCCTGCCTGTCCTGAGGAGCCAATGACAAATTCGCACAGGGAGTAAAACGCGAAAGAAGCACTAGATATTAGGCTGATTATGTGATGAAATAACATATTTAAATAAAAACTGAAATAGTCGTTGATCAACGCCATTATCACTTAAAAAATAGTCTGTTTTGTTTGTAAAGGAGACCACGGTAGACACTTGTTGATGTTTACTTCTAGGTTGTGAGTTTTAGGCCAAATGCGGCACTGTCCTCTAGAGTGGCTGCTAGGCGATGGGTTTTACTTGTTCATTAAATATATGGTTTTACGATGGACATAAAAGCGATATACTTCACTGCAGTGAAAATATTAATTTTGTTATTTTCACTCGCTTTCGACCAATCAGAATGCAAGCATTGACGGTGAAAATATCAGTTTGATTGTTACATCATTAGTTTGTGCGCGAAAATGACGTCCTATTTTTGTGTAGAAATATGACGCTTTGCTCACAAAAATACGACATAATAATCACAAGTACAAATAACTCTGTAAATTACAATAGCGGATTAACCTTTTGCGGAACTAGTAGCGATTGCCTTCTGTAAAGTTTAAGTGGTGTTCATCAAGACACAAGGAATATCGTCATTATAATAGCGTCACCTTTTCATAGTGCTATCTCACTGAAGCATGCTAGCCACATTATACCGACAAGTGACAATGGGTTGACTTTGTCATTTAGTTAACCACCTAAATGTATATGATATCTTACTGTCTGTACTTATAGAAATTAACTGCGCATGGATTACATAGCTCATCACTGTAATAGGAGATATTATCCCATCATTGTGCTCGGGCTTAATAACAATATATATATTTATCGTCCCTGCTTCATATAGCATGAGTCGATTGTCGCCTTTAATTCAAAGTATAAATAATTCATCAATTTGTTTGTGTACTCAAATGCTTTGAAGTTCAATTTTCGGTAGTTTGATAGTAACTGGCACGTGTGTTCCTGTAGACCAGAGTGAAGTAGTCTGTTCTAACTGACAATGATGGTAAGCAATAAATACAGTAAGACGGTTGGTACCACCTGTGGGATACGTGCTCCCTCCCGTGTGTCAATCACTCCCATCAAAGCCTTACAACCCAAATTTGTCTTACAGGATATAAACGGGATACGACTCTATTTATTTGTCAATCAAACAGGTATTTATTGGAAAGTATATGTCAATCCCTGTCAAATTTATGTCAATCAATTTTAATGACGTCAAAGCGCTAACGGATATCACAGCTGACATTTAAATAATAACCACTGAACCTTTGACGTGTGAAATGAGTTTACTGTTATTGATCAGAAGTTTGATAAACCACAATGTACATGATCCTTTGTCATCGTTTTATTGAGAAACAACATGTGCGGTTATTTTAAGTTAATATGGAAATGCTTGGTAAAATACACCATAAGAAAAGTATCGATTTCAACTGTAAGCACTAAACCACTATAGACTCTGACTCTGAAACTGACGCCACCTTCCATGTAAAATAAAACTGTATTTATAGGATCGCCGTTATATTGGTAGGGACCAAAACTCGAGTATGGAAGACGGCAACCCAACAATGAAAGTAACAATAGAAAACACTTAAATTAAACAAATATCGTACATAATGAATTAATATTTTTATTGTATTTCTCCATATTATTTATCTACATTCTAGCGCATCGATAGCTTATTAAACATATTTTTGTTAAATATGTAATAATAGAAAAAAAATGTTTTAAATATCTAGAAAAAAAACATAAAGCTTAAGCTTGACCTTGATTTGCATACAAGATATTGTAAATGACGATATGAAGGGTTTAGGTTCCGAAACGCCTGGATTAATTTATATATATTTCTTTCTTTAGAGTAAAATAAATCAACTCTATTCAATTTCTCTATAATCGTATTGATATTTTGATTTTTGCCTATACTTACTGTTTGTGTACAAAATACAGGAATATGCAGTGAAGAGGTACACATTGCTAACACACAGTCAATGAATATACCGTAATTTACGTCTGATAGCTAATACCCCAATATTATGCAGTTAAATTCAACTTTAGTTCAACAAAACAATAGATTTAGGTGTGAAATATTAAGTTTAATTATATGAAGACCATTTAGAATTACAGATAAGCCCATGCCTACAGTCTTATCAAGATAAGTGTAACAGGATGCGATTGTTTTGCCTGATTTGATCATTTTGTGATCGAGTTAGCTGTTCATGATAACCTTCGATTGCTTTTTTCAAAATATGCCGAACTACTCCTTTTCTACTACAGAATCAAACCCAACGAGTCTTCTTCAACTTCCCGTTATGTGAAGAAATTATTGAGCAATTATTTCGAATTCAATTTCATGGTTTGTGAAGTACGAAAATGAGATTCATATCTTGACAATGATGATAAGATTTCCCCTAGATGTTTCCGGCAGCAATCACTGTTTTATATATACTGGAAATCCATTGATCGTCATAACTGGGTTATTTAGGTATACCTCACTACTGTCATACATAGTAGGCATTATCTAAATCCACGCTCGTGATCAAAGAAGGACACTTTCATTACTTTAACATATCCGGTCTGTACACATTACATGTGTGTATGACGCCACAACTCGTCAGCTGACGTTTTCACCGCATGTTACGCAATGAATATTGAAATAAAGTGTGTATCAATTATGATATTTAATGACGCGTTCACGCTTCGGAAGTAAGCAGTTCTCGGTGATGGACAAAAAAATGGCAGTATTATATAGTGTTGTACATAAAAACGGGTTTTAAGGTCTGTAGGTTGTTTTAGGTTACGGACCATCAGCAGCTGGGAGTATTTATGGTCGCTTTACTTGACAAAATGGTTCTAGAATGTCAAAGAACTATAGGATTTCTAAACAGCGCCATCTTTGTACATATAATCAAAAGTCAGATAAAAAAAATCTACATTCATATTCAAAGACCAACTTAATCACGTAAAAAATTATTTGAACAACGGTGCTTAATGAAGGATGGATACAAAAGAATCATAAGTTGGGAAATATTTTAAATGTCATGACTGTCTGAATTATTGAGAGACAAAAGTTTAAGATTGAACATGTTTACATGGCAATGTCGCGGTATTCGGCACCTGTACGCTCTTAACGTCTTCATAATGTTTCGATGTGACGATCTGCCTTTTTGTTGGTTTAGCTTCTACATTACAGAGCTCCCTGGGGACTCATTCTCTGCCTGTGTAACACTCCTAGTCCCGTCTTCTCCATGAGCTTACTGACATGTTTGTTGGCCCCGTGTGATGTGTAATGGAAAGATGTCGTATTTCATCCTTAACGCGATTTTGCTTTTTAATCTGCAGCAGAAAAGACTCACGTTTGTAGGTAAATGTTTCCATGTAAGACGCGTAAAGTTAAATATTACATCTGGAGGACTTGTGTTAAAAGGAAATCGTATCCCCATATTAAACCTAGCGTCATCATTTATTTAGCTAAACTAAAAGGATTCCTTCAAGTTGAAATACATATTTTATATGTTTTTTAACTCTGTGTTGCCTTTTTTTTAATGTGTTTTACGGGTTTAATCCATGTAAATGGCTCATAATGTGTGAAATATGTGTTGTAAATACCGTTCCAGTATTAAATATCGATGCAGCTCCACGTCTCCCTTAAATGGATAATAAAATATTATATTTTTCTGTTAATTTTGAACTGCAAAATATTTGAATGATTTCCTTTTGGTCAACGACATTATGAGGTGAAGTTTGGTGTAAATCAAGAGTCACAACGCGAATATACTGAGGTCTCCCAAAACGCAAACGCATGTAGCATATTGCATATATAGGAGACAGTTCTGGAATTAAAATTGCTGTTAATAACCAGTAATTATGCATCTGTTTATATCGAACTCACTTTTAATTTACGCCGATATGAAACATTACAACATTTGTTTTTACTGCGTATCACTAATAACGATATACAGATTATTGTATATATCATATATATTCTCATAAAAGTCCTTCGCCTTTTAAACAGCACTGTTTATTTAAGGAATGATTTATTGTTTGTTGTTTACTGGTGTGTAAACTGCATTTTTTGTACAGATATTTTAAATGACGCGCGTCAGCGCGTCATGTTGAAATATATGTACAAAAAATGCAGTTTACACACCAGTAAACAACAAACAATAGAAATTGTTCCTTATATTTACATTTCGATCGACCATTTCATTCAAATTAAGTGTTCAAATAAAATAAAACTCTGTTTTTCCAATGTTATAAGATCGCTGGAACAGCCGGTCAATTGATGGAATCCCGGAACAGCTGGCTTCAATTTGGCGGAAAATGTTGTCAAATTCAGAGAGTACACAAAATATAGTTCCACATTGACTTCATCTTTTTTATCCCATTTACACAATATTTGTTATTTTTTATTTGCTGATATATAATTTAAGATTTACATAACATTCATAAATGCAATCTATTGAAGATGTTTCATACAGAAACAATAGGCCAAACTGGATACGCATTCACACTACTTGCGGAAGTCAGTGTTCCGGTGTGTGTATTTTTGCGCGGCAACCACTGCGTTTACGCAAGTGTAAACGTTTTCGCAGTTGGTAAGGTTATATAGCAAAGAGAAAACGGAAATGTAAATTTTGTATTTTGATTCTTCAAGCAAAGTTTTATTTATTATAAGTTGTTTCTGTCTTGCTTTCTTGAAATCAAACAAACAATGCTCTTTCAGATAACGACATTATCAGCAAGGTTTGACTATATATAGCAGGAGCAAGAAAAGATATGGATCATTGTTCAAATTACAGAAATTAAGATATTTTATACCATTACTTCTTGTACATTTTTTTCAGCGTAAGATATAAAGCGCATCAGAACAGAACTCTATAAAGATGCAGATTCCCCGTATAGTGGATTTGAAAGTAAAACAAGAGCACATTACAAGAATTTTAAAATATATCAAATGTAACAATTCTTTGTTTACTGACTTACAAATGTAGCTATTTCCTATCGAGAATCATTAGCTTCTCACCACCAACTCAATTGCGTTCATTACTCTGGAACATGTTGAAGATATGTGCAAAGTTCCAAACGATCCGTGCAATAAGTGTATAGAATATTTCGGACAACCTTCTGGAGAAGCAAAAGAAGAAGCGGAAGAAGGAGAAGAAACTTTCCTTAGGGACGGAAAACCCTCAGTTGGCCACTTATTTGATACGTCAAGTGTCAGTGATAAAGCAAATAATTTCGCATCATCTGGTCTTATCATTCTTTAGCATGTATGAGTGTATCACTATAATATTGTTTTATTGATTTTAAATTTGTATATATATTGTCTTAACATGATATTGACATTCCTGATTTTTTTACATTTTTAGGTCGGAAACATGTAAATTAATGGCAAATGGTAGGTTACAGAGCTATTCCTGTCCTCCATTTTCTCCGCCAAATCCAATTACTACCTAATGCCTGCAACACTGTCTGTACCCATTAACACTTGAAATATTGAATCATTTAATCATTTATGCTTAATTCGTATGACATAGTTAATGATTTACAATATGCATCATTGCCATTGCCTGACAAAAAAAATGTAAGTCTCTGGAAAGCCGATAAAACTGCATGATTGGCTGTTTTGTGGTCTCTTTTGACATGAAGTGAGTGGGTGAGACGCCCTTTTGATACGTGAATGACAAGCGTAAATAAAAGCCTTGATTACTAGTCTCTCTAGATGTGAACCTATTGATTTATCCCACTAAAAGTATTGAAAACAACATACACTTGGTAATGCCTCGGTCGTTTTCATTTGGCCATATTGCGAAATAATTAGGTAATTGACTCTGTAAAAATGTATTCCCATGTTAGGAATTTTATTCGAAACTGTGGCGAAGTTGATTTGCATTAGGCTTGATTACATATACGATACAAGCGCCTAGCAGATGCCACCCAGAATGTAGCTGGCTGAGGCCTATAGTGGGGTGGAGAGGGGGATTACGGAATCCATGTTACGTGTTCTCATTACAACAATGTAATTAAGATAGACGATGTAAGTCGTATGCTTTCTAACTATATACATGCAGCTGTTCCATAGGGAATTCAATTCCACCGTCATATTTAATTAATTTTCATCGTCGCTTTGATGAAACCCTACAATTGACATGATCGCATGTTTCCGAATCGTTGGCGAATGCTGCATCACACCTCGCTTCTATCGCAGACAGTTTCTTTTGGACCGACTGCTTTATACGGCTGTTTTTATATCTCTAATTATGTGTGCTACACACCCTTGTATGGCGTTTGATAGCGTTCCCGTCATCCCCCACCATCATGGTCTGTCTGTTCAGTTGTTTAGTCTGTCAGTATAGTTGGAAGGTGTTGCATGCGGAGTTAATTGAATTTCTCTTAAGTATCAGGGAGAAGAGGTATGATACCTATTCTCCGTGTGGTGTTTGAAGTTTGTTTTGTATTAAAATACACTAACTTTTGTAAAATGTTTTATTTACTTATTTTAAGAAGCACAAAAAATTAATATACTAAATTATAGGCTGATCTATGATATTTCATTGTGGGTTTTTTTATCTGGGCTATAGAACAAAAACGACAAATGTGCATTTAATTATTTTGTGATGCAAATTCAGTTTAAAACACACGAATGAATATTTTGATTTTTTATTATTCTGGGCTATCGGAGTTACCAGTGCCAATAAAGTGTGCTGATGTAAGTAATACTGTTAGATCATTACAAATCATATTCTTGGGAAGTAAATTTCCTAACTTCAAATACACGATGTATGTGTGCTGTTGAAGAATGATTCTTTGTATTTGGCGAGAGATTAGTGTATCTAACTATATTTGAAACCAAAAGTAATTATTAACTTTATCAAAATACCAGTATAGAATGGATTACGTTACAAACTCCATTCAGTAGTGACACAGGACATTGTTTTTGTGTTTGTATAGTACTTGATTGTTATCAAAGACTTCATTTTCCATTTTCGCTATCCTTACTGTGATTCTGCTGATGGCCTTGCTATCTGCCAGTCCACCTCACTCACAGATATATCTGTCATCAGATTATAGGATTGTATAACAAGTAAGTCTGTCTAATTACCTAACTGCCTAACTGCACGTGACATTAACTGATTATAAAGCAATAAGATATACCCTAATGTAATAAAATCATCTTCTCAAATGACAGAGCATCTGGTTTCATAACAAACAACTACATAATTCAATAATCAGATTTCCCTCGTTGACTAGCAGTAATAACAAATGGCTATTGATATTAACTGATCTATACAGATAACAATGTAATTACACCCGCTAACTGGATTATTTTGTAAACAGATTTTAGAGTTTAATTAAATATAATATTAGGAAATAAATCATAGGTATTAGGTAACAATGATTAATTTTCAATAAGGCCATTCTGTCCCCTAGTCCATTAAGTTACAACAGTGCATGTCAAGATTATTCCATTCAGAAATACATGTAATTTATCATCAACTTAAATGCAATTTTATTTTACATGTATTTTATTTGATCGAAGTATTAATCTACTATAATTAAACTTAGAATTGTGTTAACTTGGTGTTTAAGTTCATCCAATATGTGTTTAAAAAGTCTCATAAATTTTAAATATGTTTTTGTTATATCATAAACAAAATGCTACAGTCCTGCTGCCCTCACAATTGTTATTAGGCGTATATTTCTTTCCCTTGTTCTCAACATGGATCAGGTTGACGATTACTTTGTCACAGTTTTGTGTAGTAAAGTAACGCGTTTCGAAAATTATAACAAGTGTTAACACATATATATGTAAATCTCGTAATTTTTGTTTGTTTGTTTGATTAATTAACGTCCTATTAACAGCTTTGGTCATGTAAGGACGGCCTCCCGTGTATGCGGTGTGCTGCGTGTATGTTATGCTGGGTGCATGTTTTGGGAGACTGCGGTATATTCATGTTGTGTCTTCTTGTGTAGTGGAACTGTTGTCCTTTTTATAGTGCTATATCACTGAAACATGCCGCCGAAGACACCAAGCAACACACCCCACCCGGTCACATTATACTGACAACGGGCGAACCAGTCGTCCCACTCCCTGTATGCTAAGCGCTAAGCAGGATCAGTAACTACTACTTTTGGTGAGACATGCTGGAATGTGTTATTGTTTTGATTAACCATGTGATATACAGCTTACATAACTTCCTTGATACATTAGTTACAAAACTAGATCAATGCCTTTTATAAGTAATTCAAAGATTTAGTATTAAATGCTTACAGAGGTTTACGACCACGCAATGCTCGTACGCCATATCCAATAATTTCTTCCTGAGCTCGTTGTTTCCAAATTTAACGACACTAGCGATTCGTGAGTAAAGCAATGCTGTGTCAGTGTATACTTCCGAGTCCATAGATGGGGTTAAACCCCTTCTAATACAATCATACCGTCAGTAAATAGCTGCCTCTGTCGTTGTAACATGCTGGAACCCGACAATGTCCTCATAAAGCGATAAAACACGGTTAAGTTGCTTTCAGCAGCGAAACTTGTACATAAAACACGCCGAATTAATTCGCATTGAGGGAATTTAGGTTTTATAAACAAACATTTAGAAACACCGAATACAAAAGATTATGCGATATTGAATGATACTCAAAGATTTGTTAGTTTTTACATATTCTGTAGACGATAACTTGATTAATTGTTTTAAAAGCAATTGCTTATCTTACTTTAATTCGTTTTTTATGTTCGTCAGTTGTTGATTTAAGATAAAGAATAGTCTTTTGTATGTCGAAGTATAATTTAAAGTAAACATAGAAAAACTATCATATCCTTTTTAAGCATATAAGGAGAAAAAAAACAGATCCTTTGTATGCTATGCAAAAGATGTTCTGTTTTAATCACCAACATCATTTAACCAATATTCGTATTTCTTGTGAAAGCAACGTTATTTTAATGACCACATTCCTTGGATACCATCAGACAATACTAGACATTACATCACACCTCAAGGTATTTTTCGTGAAAGTGGGTTATTGAATTGTGTATATGTATAAAGAATATAGGTCAAAGAAGTAATATCAACAGGATTTTCCAGATGACACGGGATCCAAGCAAACGTAAGTCTGTTTGATACGAATTATTTCAAATGGTAAATATGGGACAAGGAAGTAATTCCAACCGTGCGGACAAAACAAAATTGTCAAATTTTCGAGGCGATGCCCCTTTATCTAGACAAACAAAACGAACAAGATTACATAATAGGATACGAACAGTAATGCGGGACAAAGTTCTACGTGTTCGTTTTGTTTGTCTTGATAAAGGGGCAGATCGCCTCGAAAATTTATACTTAACATGCTTTTTATACCTGCTCATTATTGGAGTATTATCATAGTATTACTTACAAGTGTATCCTAATATATATTTAATTTCAATATTGTCTGTAAAATTACATATATTATATATATGATTGTGAGATTTACATGTATGTATCAACAGGGAGAGGGCTTATAAAGGCATAGCCTGCTGCCCAATCCCTATTAAATCTAACAATTTAATAAAAATATTTTGAATAAAATCGCCTCGAAAATTTTACGATTTTGTTTTGTTCACACGGTTGGAATTACTTATAAAGAATATAAAGATATTTAATAGCCTTGCAGGATATTGACCTCAAGCTTTTAGTCTGAATTTAGGTTACCCAATTTAGACTTGTAATGGTGTGAGAGTAGTCTTGAGTCTCGGTCATTCTCTCTAATAATCGGACATAATCTAAACGTTGTGTCAACTCTCGAGTCGAGATTTCCCTCGAGTGTCGACCAGCCATCTACGACTCTTCAAGTCTCTCCACTAACGATTTCTAGTGGCTCTCCTAGGGACGCTTCTTGACCACGAATGGACAAGGTGACCATTGCCAGTGACGTCATAGTGTATATTCTGTTATTTATCGACGTTTGCAATACTGATAAGGCGTCAGTTATATGGTAATAACGAAGCAGAACGTGGCTCTTTTAAACAAAATATGTATAGAAAAAAACCATTGATGACGACCCAGGTGAATAATTGTGGTAAACGACTTTAGCAGTGGTCACACAGGCGACAGTTTAACTTTCTATAGTGAGGATGATAACATTTCAAAAGGTTATAAGATATGGTTGTATTAGTAATTGTTGATATTTCCTGTGTTATCCAACATCAGATGAAGTTAACTGCAATAAGGTCACTAAAGAGAATGACCAGAATCACAAACCATAAAGAGAAATGTAAGGATTGAGTCAGAGTTCATTGTGTTATATACATGATCTGCAAATCAGTTGCCAGGCATAAGGCCATTTAAAACATGTTATTTGACAAGTATAAAGGATACTGGCGGGGATTGCTCATATCAGGCATTCTATACCTCGCCTCGAGTGCAATAAACATTGAATCTGCGCACATGATCAATACATTAAAAGGAAGTCAAATGTAATATCAACTATAACATCAGTTGGTCATCCCTCGATCTCAAAACGCAATGAAGCATATGGTTAATATTAAAATGTTAAAGTCGCGTAAACAAGGATCTTGATATTAAGATATATTAAGATTTACTATGCTGAACATTCACAACACAAAGAACACTGTCATGGATATCTAATATTAGGCATATGATATAATTTATAGGAATATAGTCCTTGTGTGTTGATGAATACCAGTTATATTTCATCGAGTGGAAACTTTTATATTTGTCACAAGTGCGAAGTGCGAGTGAAAAAATATTAGTTTCCGCCTCACGAGATGGGGGATATTCTAATTTGTCGATTCCATTTACAGAAGACTAGTATACTAGTTCCGCTAAAGGTCATTCCGCCATTGTATGTTAAAGTGTTATTTGCCCCTGTGAGTATTACATAACGTCATATTTCTACACAAAAATATGACGTCATTTTTATGCCAATCCAATGACGTAACAATCAAATGATATTTTCACTGTCAATGCTGCATTCCGATTGGTTTCACTCCAGTTGAAATATCACCTAAATTTTCACCATAAAATCTTATATTTCACTTCGAAAAATGTGATTATATATATTATACCTTGTTTACATGTTTACTAGCTTTACCCAGGGATAACTATTTGATATGTTTTTTATCTTCTTGTTTACGGGATGATAACGCAGTTGATAAATGATATAAAATCTGTAACTTTAGTGTTAGCGTGGATTTACTTACAGCGTACATCTCCATGATAGGTAAAGACATTGACAGACTTATTGTGATATAAGTGTAAGAGTATACAACAATAGTACGCCGGCAACCTCGCCAAAGTGCAGATTTAAATATATGTATTACGGCCATATCATACGCAGATAGACCCTCAATGTATGGAAAACTGCAATGTAATACACAGATACATCCTAAATGTGACATTTAGAAAAAAAATAACACAACATTTACTGCATTTAGATAGTAAAATTGCTGATGAAGCACATATCGAACAATAAATACTCACGTTAAAAGATACAGTGATACTGTAAAACAAAAACCGTTTTGAATTGAACGGGGTTTCTGAGAATAGTGCATACAAAAAGGTCAGTATTTGTTTAATGCAAACAAACCTATGTTTTCTCCACTTTTACTATTTCCAAAAACCTGACAATTGTTTTCCTATATGTATGATATGGTGACTGATTTCAACCGTTGTTTTACAAATAGGTAACCGTCCATACGATGCCCAATCCCATAGGTGAGTCGCCGTATCCGAATAACAAGGGTCCTTTTTATTAAGGAATGTACTTTTATTTTATTGAGGATATGAGGGTATAATGAGAATGGAGCACGTGTAAATTATGTAACCCCGGCGAAGCCGGGTAACATATAATTTACACGGACTCCATTATCGTTATAACCTCGTAACCTAAACAAAATAAAAATCTATATCTTATATTTACAGTTTTTCACGTAAATGAAAATTATTTATTCTCACGACATTTGAATGTTTTTTTTATTATTATTAAAATACCGATAGCTTGTTCTCTCTCGTCATCGTTAACGAATTCGATTGATCAGTTGATTGGAATTGAGTCATTTGTATGTTCCCACCAAAGGTGATCCCACGTTGCTACACCAGCAACTATTCCCATAACTATAGAATCGCCTCACGTGTTGTACTATCATTATGCACTGATAATGATAATATAAGAATGCATGGTAATTGAGTCCATGTCAGTGCAAACTGTAAATATTTGTTTGTGTATAATATTATGTAACTTTTGATGAGGCAACTGTAGTACCACCCCTGACTAAATTGGTGTACATCTTGATATTTCTAATTTTATGACAGAGTCTGCCAAGTTCTACAAATGCATGGTAATGCCAATTTTATTACAAGTTTGTGATGTTTTCTTCTTTGACTTTCCCTTAGTAAATGGGTACATCTTTTCGAAAAGCCAGAAATTCGTAAAACAAACTGTGTAAATAGGAACATATTAATTTTTTATTATGCTGCCTTACGGAAATACTGCAGATGTTAAAAAGAAATGTAAAGTATACATATGACATCATTGTTGCTAGTAAATTAACTAAGTCACAACAAATTCTAATAATAGTATCAACATATTGGTAAAAAGAAATCCTTATGACACTGATGTGTGTAAAGACAAGCATTAATAGATATGTACCATTATCACCTACAAAAATGTAGATAGAATTGATACGGCAAAGTAAAAAAAAGTCATAGTGTTACGTTTAGTCATATAACTTATAAACCCTTCATAATTTGAAACAATATTTTGGTTCTGACCTAACTGATTTAATAAACATTCAAATATAATTAACCCGAATGATATGATAACTTGCAATACTAATTAATTAGATGTGGTTATAATATGGAAATATCACGAACCAAGGTTAACTAATTCTACCTAATAAGTCAGGCTAACATTGTCGCAGTAACTTTGCCTTAGCGTTAATGACTATGCCCTCGTTATGTTCAAATGAACGAGTCAAGCATTTTTGATTTTTGTCCCCAAAATATCAGATAATAAACATATCCGAAGGCTTACTATTCAATTTATACAGATCCTAATGTGCTAGCGGTTTCGGTAGAGTTCTGTACCAGTTTGTTAGTGTCGTCCAATTTAAGTCTCTTGAAGGGGGAGGGAGATTGATTGAGATGCCAACATTCGGAGTGCGAGAGTTATCGGTTACCATGTAACAATGGGGCTACTGTCTCCCCAAGTTCCGCCATTACTGAGAAAATCCCTCCTTAGCTTTGACCAGTCTCTCGACTGCCAATCAATCACGATCTTCCAAATATCCCTGTGAATAGATCAGCTAATGTTGGCCATTTTATAAATGTGTTTCGGAAGTCACCATAATGTTTCTGGATGTTAAAATCCGTGCCGACTTCACCAACACTTGACACCGTCAGAGAATTAGGGAAATACGTTGGTCTACTAGAATGAAGGATGTAAAACAACTTTCGGCTGGTGAGTTCTTTCACAATAGTAGCGGCGAAACTGTCCACGCCGATAAAGAACATTATGTGGGTGTAATCAAGCATAGAGGAAAAGCGAAATCCGAAGCGATGAAGCGAGGAAAATTCTGCAGATATACCTAAGGATAATTAATGATAATTTCACTATACTGGCATTAACCTCTTTGTCATGCACTCCAAACGTTGTTTAGTGGACACTAGATATGCTTTAGGATATAAAAACACCGTTTAGTGGACACTAGATATGCTTTAGGATATAAAACACCGTTTCATTGTGTTACACTTTTAGCATTTCATAAAAATTCAAACATATGAAAACACACAAAACACAATCACGCCCAGCTTCTTTTAAGTCCCTATTTCAAGTGCCGCCATGACAATGAGATTATTAGTAAAGATTAATTTTAAAACCATATATCCGGAATCTTGGTGATTTATATCAATCTTTCGAATTATCGATTTTGACGAATCACCGACTAGGATTACCACTACAAATCTATTTTGGGTTTACACCAGTTATTAATGAGGGTAACAGTTTTATCATACTTTTGTTTTCATTATTGTTTTTCAATGTATTATTTTCTTATTTACTGTAATTAATACAACTTCTTTTGTCATCAAGAGGTAAATAAAACGACCACATAATAGATTGTACGATAAAGTTAATTAGCAGTTTAAATGTTCTGGCCATATGTCATTAATGAAGTCAGTGATAATTTCAGTACCATTCAATTATTTGTTAAACGCATTTCTTATGAAATGAAACACATCCATTTAGTTTTCAGGCTATGCAGATATGGACAGATAATTTGCAAGGCAGTTTGTAAAGATAGAAAAAAAGTAATTATTAATACAACTCTTTAAGGATACGCACATCAGAGATGTCACTTTTTATGGACAAAAATTGCTACATTTGTAGAAATTGAAAGAAAAATGATATATCCGTGTGCTTGGCATTGATCAGTTGTCAATCAAATATGTATTTATAGTATTTATTGTTATTGTATGGGACTTTTAAAAGTTTTGTCCCTTTAACACAGCATATCAGGGCAATGTTTTCTGAAACTATTATCTGATATGATATGCATGGTTTGCAGATACTTTCATTTTAAGAAAAAAAACCAGGAATGGTATGGACGTCACGAGGTGCTACACGAAAAGTATATTCATTGTAATCCTTACCAGTATGAAAGAGTGAACACAATTTTATCATGAGGTCAAGCAGTTCATATTGGGAGGCCACATAATATATATTTGTTTTAATTAATTGTACTATATTATTGTTTTAGCTGTATATCTACTTCAGTTTAAACATTTAAGACACTGAAATATACATAATATGTCAATATTGTATTTTGAATTGCTTACATATGTATGGTTCAAATTGATTATGTGGTGTTAATGGTCTTTTCAACATTCAAGATTAGACAAAAATAAACTATATTAGATTTTCTTACATATTTTTAAAAAAAATGGAATCAGATGCAATTTCCGTTTAGTTTTGAATATTCAGACATTTGTATAAGTAATATGATCCGTAAGAAAAAGTCAAAGCCTACAATTGAAGACTAATAATTTTCAGTTACATATCCCCACTCCATGTTTTGCTTATACACTTAGCAATTTCAAACAGTTATGCAAACTGTTACCTGCGATGTACCTGTGCTTCCATGCCGAAAACAATTCGGAGACATACATTTATCTCCTATCCTACCTATGGTTTGGGTTCAGGGAAAGCCGCGGTAAACACTACGACCTAAGTGGGGAGAACTTCCTGATGTGTACTCACTACGACCTAAGTGGTGAGTTGTCTGATGTGTACTCAATACGACCTAAGTGGCGAGTTGCCTGATGTGTACTCACTACGACCTAAGTGGGAGAGTTGCCCGATGTGTACTCACTACGACCTAAGTGGTGAGTTGCCCGATGTGTACTCAATACGACCTAAGTGGCGAGTTGCCTGATGTGTACTCACTACGTCCTAAGTGAGGAGAACTGCCTGATGTGTACTCACTACGACCTAAGTGGAGAGTTGCCTGATGTGTACTCACTACGACCAAGTGGGGAGTTGCCCGATGTGTACTCACTACGACCTAAGTGGAGAGTTGCCTGATGTGTACTCACTACGACCTAAGTGGAGAGTTGCCTGATGTGTACTCACTACGACCTAAGTGGTACTCACTACGACCTAAGTGGGGAGTTGCCTGATGTGTACTCACTACGACCTAAGTGGAGAGTTGCCCGATGTGTACTCACTACGACCTAAGTGGGGAGTTGCCTGATGTGTACTCACTACGACCTAAGTGGGGAGTTGCCTTATGTGTACTCTCTACGACCTAAGTTGGGAGTTGCCTGATGTGTACTCACTACGACCTAGTGGGGAGTTCGACCTAGTTGGGAGTTGCCCGGTGTGTACTCACTACGACCTAAGTGGGGAGTTGCCTAATGTGTACTCACTACGACCTAAGTGGAGAGTTGCCTTATGCGAACTCACTACGACCTTAGTGGGAAGTTGCCTGATGTGTACCCACTACGACCTAAGTGGTGAGTTGCCTTATGTGTACTCTCTACGACCTAAGTTGGGAGTTGCCAGATGTGTACTCACTACGACATAATGGGGAGCTACCTGATATGTACTCACTACACCTAAGTGGTGAGTTGCCTGATGTGTACTCACTACGACCTAAGTGGGGAGTTGCCTGATGTGTACTCACTACGATCTAAATAGGGAGTTGTCTGATGTGTACTCACTACGACCTAAGTAATTTGTTGCCTGATGTGTACTCACTACGAACTAAGTGGCGATTTGCCTAATGTGAACCCACTACGACCTAAGTGGGGAACTGCCTGATGTGTACTCACTACGATCTAAGTGGTAAGTTGTCTGATGTGTACTCACTACGACCTAAGTGGGGAGTTGCCTGATGTGTACTCACTACGACCTAAGTAAGGAGTTGCCTGATGTGTACTCAATATGATCTAAGTGGTGAGTTGCCTGATGTGTACTCACTACGACCTAAATAGGGAGTTGCCTGATGTGTACTCACTACGACCTAAATAGGGAGTTGCCTGATGTGTACTCACTACGACCTAAGTGGGGAGTTGCCTGATGTGTACTCACTACGACCTAAATAGGGAGTTGCCTGATGTGTACTCACTACGACCTAAATAGGGAGTTGCCTGATGTGTACTCACTACGACCTAAGTGGGGAACTGCCTGATGTGTACTCACTACGACCTAAAAAGGGAGTTGCCTGATACGACGTAAGTGGGGAGTTGCCTGATGTGTACTCACTACGACCTAAATAGGGAGTTGTCTGATGTGTACTAAATACAACCTGAATAAGGTGTTGCCTGATGTGTACTCAATACAACCTAAAAAGGGAGTTGCCCGATGTGTACTCACTACGACCTAAGTGGGGAGTTGCCTGACGTGTACTCAATACGACCTAAAAAGGGAGTTGCCCGATGTGTACTCACTATGACATAATTGGGGAGCTACCTGATATGTACTCTTTACGACCTAAGTGGTGAGTTGCCTGATGTGTACTCACTACGATCTAAGTTGTGAGTTGCATGATGTGTACTCAATACGACCAAAGTGGGGAGTTGCCTGACGTGTACTCAATACGACCTAAATAGGGAGTTGCCCGATGTGTACTCACTACGACCTAAGTGGGGAGTTGCCTGACGTGTACTCAATACGACCTAGTTGGGAGTTGCCAGATGTGTACTCACTACGACCTAAGTTGGGAGTTGCCTGATGTGTACTCACTACGACCTAAATAGGGAGTTGCCTGATGTGTACTCACTACGACCTAAATAGGGAGTTGCCTGATGTGTACTCACTACGACCTAAATAGGGAGTTGCCTGATGTGTACTCACTACGACCTAAGTGGGGAACTGCCTGATGTGTACTCACTACGACGTAAGTGGGGAGTTGCCTGATGTGTACTCACTAGACCTAAGTGGGGAGTTGTCTGATGTGTACTCAATACGACCTAAATAGGGAGTTGCCTGATGTGTACTCAATACAACATAAAAAGGGAGTTGCCCGATGTGTACTCACTACGACCTAAGTGGGGAGTTGCCTGACATGTACTCAATACGACCTAAAAAGGGAGTTGCCCGATGTGTACTCACTATGACATAATTGGGGAGCTACCTGATATGTACTCTTTACGACCTAAGTGGTGAGTTGCCTGATGTGTACTCACTACGACCTAAGTTGTGAGTTGCATGATGTGTACTCAATACGACCTAAGTGGGGAGTTGCCTGATGTGTACTCAATACGACCTAAATAGGGAGTTGCCTGATGTGTACTCACTACGACCTAAGTAGGGAGTTGCCTGATGTGTACACACTACGACCTAAGTGGGGAGTTGTCTGATGTGTACTCACAATGACCTAAGTGGTGAGTTGCCTGATGTGTACTCACTACGACCTAAGTTGGGAGTTGCCTGATGTGTACTCACTACGACCTAAATAGGGAGTTGCCTGATGTGTACTCACTACGACCTAAATAGGGAGTTGCCTGATGTGTACTCACTACGACCTAAATAGGGAGTTGCCTGATGTGTACTCACTACGACCTAAGTGGGGAGTTGCCTGATGTGTACTCACTACGACCTAAGTGGGAGTTGCCTGATGTGTACTCACTACGACCTAAGTGGGAGTTGCCTGATGTGTACTCACTACGACCTAAGGTGGGAGTTGCCTGATGTGTACTCACTACGACCTAAGTGGGAGTTGCCTGATGTGTACTCACTACGACCTAAGTGGGGAGTTGCCTGATGTGTACTCACTACGACCTAAGTGGGGAGTTGCCTGATGTGTACTCACTACGACCTAAGTGGGGAGTTGCCTGATGTGTACTCACTACGACCTAAATAGGGAGTTGTCTGATGTGTACTAAATACAACCTAGATAAGGTGTTGCCTGATGTGTACTCACTACGACCTAAGTGGTAAGTTTCTGATGTGTACTCATAGACTAATGTGAGTTGTGTACTCACTACGACCTAAGTGGGGAGTTGCCTGACGTGTACTCAATACGACCTAAAAAGGGAGTTGCCCGATGTGTACTCACTATGACATAATTGGGGAGCTACCTGATATGTACTCTTTACGACCTAAGTGGTGAGTTGCCTGATGTGTACTCACTACGATCTAAGTTGTGAGTTGCATGATGTGTACTCAATACGACCAAAGTGGGGAGTTGCCTGACGTGTACTCAATACGACCTAAATAGGGAGTTGCCCGATGTGTACTCACTACGACCTAAGTGGGGAGTTGCCTGACGTGTACTCAATACGACCTAGTGGGGAGTTGCCCGATGTGTACTCACTACGACCTAAGTGGTGGGAGTTGCCTATGTGCCTGATGTGTACTCACTACGACCTATAGACTAATGGGAGTTGCCTGATGTGTACTCACTACGACCTGAGTAGTAAGTTGCCTGATGTGTACACACTACGACCTAAGTGGGGAGTTGCCTGATGTGTACTCACTACGACCTAAGTGGGGAGTTGCCTGATGTGTACTCACTACGACCTAAGTGGGGAGTTGCCTGATGTGTACTCACTACGACCTAAGTGGGGAGTTGCCTGATGTGTACTCACTACGACCTAAGTGGGAGTTGCCTGATGTGTACTCACTACGACCTAAGTGGGGAGTTGCCTGATGTGTACTCACTACGACCTAAAAAGGGAGTTGCCTGATGTGTACTCACTACGACCTAAGTGGGAGTTGCCTGATGTGTACTCAATACGACCTAAGTGGGGAGTTGCCTGATGTGTACTCACTACGACCTAAGTGGGGAGTTGCCTGATGTGTACTCACTACGACCTAAGTGGGGAGTTGCCTGATGTGTACTCACTACGACCTAAGTGGGGAGTTGCCTGATGTGTACTCACTACGACCTAAGTGGTGAGTTGCCTGATGTGTACTCACTACGACCTAAGTGGTGAGTTGCCTGATGTGTACTCTCTACGACCAAAGTTGGGAGTTGCCTGATGTGTACTCACTACGACCTAGTTGGGAGTTGCCCGATGTGTACTCACTACGACCTAAGTGGGGAGTTGCCTGATGTGTACTCACTACGACCTAAGTGGTGAGTTGCCTGATGTGTACTCACTACGACCTAAGTGGGGAGTTGCCTGATGTGTACTCACTACGACCTAAGTGGGGAGTTGCCTGATGTGTACTCACTACGACCTAAGTGGGGAGTTGCCTGATGTGTACTCACTACGACCTAAGTGGTGAGTTGCCTGATGTGTACTCACTACGACCTAAGTGGGGAGTTGCCTGATGTGTACTCACTACGACCTAAGTGGAAGTTGCCTGATGTGTACTCACTACGACCTAAGTGGTGAGTTGCCTTATGTGTACTCTCTACGACCTAAGTTGGGAGTTGCCTGATGTGTACTCACTACGACCTAAGTGGGGAGTTGCCTGATGTGTACTCACTACGACCTAAGTGGGGAGTTGCCTGATGTGTACTCACTACGACCTAAGTGGGAGTTGCCTGATGTGTACTCACTACGACCTAAGTGGGAGTTGCCTGATGTGTACTCACTACGACCTAAGTGGGAGTTGCCTGATGTGTACTCACTACGATCTAAGTGGGGAGTTGCCTGATGTGTACTCACTACGACCTAAAGTGGGGAGTTGCCTGATGTGTACTCACTACGACCTAAGTGGGGAGTTGCCTGATGTGTACTCACTACGACCTAAGTGGGGAGTTGTCTGATGTGTACTCACTACGACCTAAGTGGGGAGTTGCCTGATGTGTACTCACTACGACCTAAGTGGGGAGTTGCCTGATGTGTACTCACTACGACCTAAGTGGGGAGTTGCCTGATGTGTACTCACTACGACCTAAGTGGTGAGTTGCCTGATGTGTACTCACTACGACCTAAGTGGGGAGTTGCCTGATGTGTACTCACTACGACCTAAGTGGTAAGTTGTCTGATATGTACTCACTACGACCTAAGTGGTGAGTTGTCTGATGTGTACTCACTACGACCTAAGTTGGGAGTTGCCTGATGTGTACTCACTACGACATAGTTGGAGAGCTACCTGATATGTACTCTTTACGACCTAAGTGGTGAGTTGTCTGATGTGTACTCACTACGACCTAAGCGGCGAGTTGCCTGATATGTACTCACTACGACCTAAGTTGGGAGTTGCCTGATGTGTACTCACTACGACATAGTTGGAGAGCTACCTGATATGTACTCTTTACGACTTAGAGTGGTGAGTTGTCTGATGTGTACTCACTACGACCTAAGTGGTGAGTTGTCTGATGTGTACTCACTACGACCTAAGTGGTGAGTTGTCTGATGTGTACTCACTACGACCTAAGTTGGGGGTTGCCTGATGTGTACTCATAACGACCTAAGTGTGGAGTTGTCTGATTTGTACCCACTACGACCTAAGTGGGGAATTGCCTAATGTGTACTCACTACGACCTAAGTGGGGAAGTGCATAATGTGTACTCACTACGAACTAAGTGGTAAGTTGCCTTATGCGAACTCACTACGACCTAAGTGGTGAGTTGCCTGATGTGTACTCACTACGACCTAAGTGGGGAGTTGCCTGATGTGTACTCACTACGACCTAAGTGGGGAGTTGCCTGATGTGTACCCAATACGATCTAAGTGGGGAGTTGCCTGATGTGTACTAACTATGACATAATTGGGGAGCTACCTGATATGTACTCTTTACGACCTAAGTGGTGAGTTGCCTGATGTGTACTCACTACGATCTAAGTGGGGAGTTGCATGATGTGTACTCAATACGACCAAAGTGGGGAGTTGCCTGACGTGTACTCAATACGACCTAAATAGGGAGTTGCCTGATGTGTACTAACTATGACATAATTGGGGAGCTACCTGATATGTACTCTTTACGACCTAAGTGGTGAGTTGCCGAATGTGTACTCACTACGACCTAAGTAATTTGTTGCCTGATGTGTACTCACTATGACATAATTAGGGAGCTACCTGATATGTACTCTTTACGACCTAAGTGGTGAGTTGCCTGATGTGTACTCACTACGACCTAAGTAATTTGTTGCCTGATGTGTACTCACTACGAACTAAGTGGCGAGTTGCCTAATGTGAACCCACTACGACCTAAGTGGGGAACTGCCTGATGTGTACTCACTACGATCTAAGTGGTAAGTTGTCTGATGTGTACTCACTACGACCTAAGTGGGGAGTTGCCTGATGTGTACTCACTACGACCTAAGTGGGGAGTTGCCTGATGTGTACTCACTATGATCTAAGTGGTGAGTTGCCTGATGTGTACTCACTACGATCTAAGTGGGGAGTTGTCTGATATGTACTCACTACGACCTAAGTGGGGAGTTGTCTGATGTGTACTCACTACGACCTAAGTGGGGAGTTGCCTGATGTGTACTCACTACGACCTAAGTGGGGAGTTGCCTGATGTGTACTCACTATGATCTAAGTGGTGAGTTGCCTGATGTGTACTCACTACGATCTAAGTGGGGAGTTGCCTGATGTGTACTCACTACGACCTAAGTGGGGAACTGCCTGATGTGTACTCACTACGATCTAAGTGGTAAGTTGTCTGATGTGTACTCACTACGACCTAAGTGGGGAGTTGCCTGATGTGTACTCACTACGACCTAAGTGGGGAGTTGCCTGATGTGTACTCACTATGATCTAAGTGGTGAGTTGTCTGATGTGTACTCACTACGACCTAAGTGGGGAGTTGCCTGATATGTACTCACTACGACCTAAGTTGGGAGTTGCCTGATGTGTACTCACTACGACATAGTTGGAGAGCTACCTGATATGTACTCTTTACGACCTAAGTGGTGAGTTGTCTGATGTGTACTCACTACGACCTAAGTGGTGAGTTGTCTGATGTGTACTCACTACGACCTAAGTGGTGAGTTGTCTGATGTGTACTCACTACGACCTAAGTTGGGGGTTGCCTGATGTGTACTCATTACGACCTAAGTGTGGAGTTGTCTGATTTGTACCCACTACGACTTAAGTGGGGAATTGCCTAATGTGTACTCACTACGACCTAAATGGGGAAGTGCATAATGTGTACTCACTACGAACTAAGTGGTAAGTTGCCTTATGCGAACTCACTACGACCTAAGTGGTGAGTTGCCTGATGTGTACTCACTACGACCTAAGTGGGGAGTTGCCTGATGTGTACTCACTACGACCTAAGTGGGGAGTTGCCTGATGTGTACCCAATACGATCTAAGTGGGGAGTTGCCTGATGTGTACTCAATACGACCTAAGTGGGGAGTTGCCTGATGTGTACTCACTACGACTATTTGACACCCACCTTCCCTACCTTACGTGTGAGTAGTCTTATATAAAACGTGCGTTGTATGACATTGATACAGCTCATTTTGCATATAATTAATGTATCATTCAACGTTCACCTAAAGTTTTCGAAAGGGAGGTAATTCGTACATAAAGTAACACACTCAGGTAAAATAGGGTTATGTTAATTTAAGTTGCATTCTCTGTAATATCCAAAATTATGTAAAACATACAATGTGTCAATGTATATAGATACTGCAAACGTTAGAAATCGTTCTCAAATGAAGACTGAAGGCAGTATAGGGACGGAACATAAAAAGGTCATTAGTTTCATTAATAGGATCTGATGTTAGCGAGGCCACTGTGTTTATATCACGGTGGATCAAGGTCAGAAAGATACTGGTCATCTTCATCATGTAAGAACCTAAATAAAAATGGACAACCTTATCTGTCTTATCAACAATTAATAACATTACGTTAGAAATTCCTTCGGTTCAAGTTGCAGATACATCGCAGTTTCTTCACTTGATTTCATTAAGGATACACAATGCATCCTAACTGCTGTAGAATTGTATACACACTAGTTGACAGTTGTCCTGATTGCATCCCTTAAAAGCTAGATCCAAAGTGACAGTTGTTTATTTCCATTTTACAGCCACTTCTCCATTTTGTCAGTTTATATTTCAGCTCATGCATTATTAGATAGTCGTGACACAGAAAAAAAAAGTTTGGACCTCTCTTGGTTAAATTATTTTATAACGCATTATGTATTGAAAATGTAAAGTAAATTGAATCGGATTTTTTGGTAGGGTTATAGTGACTAAATTAAATCGGCTCAGTCAAGCATTAGATAATCTTAAAAGTGTGTAAGGTAAGTCAAAACGATTTCCAGTAAATAAAAGTGATTCGTTACTCAATTTTAATTACGTAATTTAAATAAATGTCTCATTGTCAATTACCAATGGACGTTTTTAATATATTGAGTTGTTGACTGCTTCCGTAAAAATAGTAAAATGTACGTATGTCTTACAGAGATCAAGTATCTGATTCTAAAAATACGGGGTTCTTAAAATAGATCGTTTTTATATAATGACTCTAATGCATTATTGTTTTTCATCGACTGGCGTTTAGAGCCCCTTTATGGCCCTCACGACTCAAGGTCCTGGCTGACAGGATGCCAGACAAGCATCTTTGCGAGGATGATTCCCGTTGTATAACAGACAATGCCCACATCCGGGCCTCTAAATTGTCTAATTATTATCCAATAGGGAGGGATAATGGTAGTTAGACTGTGCTACCGGTCTAGTGCACGTTGACGTGTCATTACAAGGGTGTCGAACGGTTGCAGCCCGGGGAAACGGAACTGTCAATTGGACATGCGTCAACACGAACGGAAGTAGCCTTGAATTTTAGAGTGATAACAGTATGGTAGTATAAATACAAGCTGGAGGTCGCATCTCTGGAGATTTTTTAGCGTTAATACACGGTTCGTATCTTTGTTTGTGAGACGGTAATGGAGCATTAGGACGACCATCATCACCTAGGGATGGTCTCTGTAGACTGTTCAGTGAATTTCGTCTGGTCAGCAGTATAGCTAATCATTTTCGAAAAAAAATACTATTTCCGAGAAACGTTGCTAAAGATAAAGTCCGACAATAAAAAACAGACCGCATTAACACTAGGTCTGATTTTCTTGTACATTTCTAGGGTTCTTCGCATGCTCTTATTTCGTCAAGTTTGAGTTTATAACTTTATTATAATATCTGAGCGCGTTATTTTAGTGTACAGTAGTACTAGTTGTACACTAGTTATAGACACACAATCATGAATACATAACAAGGTCATAGATAAGATAAAACAAATAATTATTTTCGATAGATAGTAAAGATCTGAAATTGCCAACAATATGTCTTAACTTCAGCTATGTTCATTTTAAAGTAAATACGCAGCACAATGGTGTATTTTCTTTGGCTAAATAGGATTGGTGTTCCTAAATCAATCGTTCATGACGGACGACGACAAGGAGAACTTTTAAGGAAATATCTTCTAAAATTGCAAAGTTATCTTTTCTCTTGACAGTTTACACGTGTTGATTCCAGATATGAACACACTTTTCACAGATGGTGAGTCTATCAATACCAATTTACCAGTGTTTGGCACGGTTTATATCCTGGTCTTCTGCGTTACATGTCATTTCTAGGTCATCCAAAATCTGTCTGTATCGATCTATCGATCGGTCGCCTGCCCTAATGGGTATTCAATCACGTACCCGTCTCGTTTTATTGGCAGATTAGATAGCCATACATAAGTCACACAATCAGTGCGATCCGGTCCTGATTCTGAGCAGTCGCCGGAATGGCATGCTGATCTTAGCCAATACAGCAGAAATGTGTCATGGAAATCGTTAAGGCAATAAACGGATATCCTCCTTCGTCAATAGCCGTAGGTCGGCCTGCTACGATCACGTATTACTTGATCAGTTTATATGCAGGGAGAGATTCCTATCATTGGGGGATGTATCCGCTTCTAATCTACACAACGGCTATTCAAATGGTAGTACGGAGATAAAGCAATGTCATACATAAACTGATAAAGAAAATTTAAATTTTCGTTTATAATATTGCAACATACAAATTTATGGTAGGATCGGTCGGTCATGATTATTTTTACGATGTACACCAACGAGAGCTAAATCAAATTAGAAGTTAAAAGTGAATCATGTGATGTTGACACAAATCTGCAAAATGTTTATATAAGTATACATCAAATTAATAATTTTGAATTGATATTGACATTTTCATTTATTATTGGTATAAAAACATTGGGTATATAAAAAAGGAATATACACGTTCCTATTCAGTTTTGCGACCAGGTATTGGGCTTTACCCTTCAACGTCATAACCAACGGCTCCATGACTGAGCCAAAAAAAGCTTGCTCTTTCAGCTGATTTACAGAGGCTGTAGGTAATATCAAAGTATTAAAGTATTTATTGTTATCCATGTGCAATCCTTTCATCCACATTATACCACATTAACATGTTGGAGCGGGTGCATTTATGATTTTCGGACACTTCTCGTTCGATACCGAATCATCAAATCGGGTACTCTAACGAGGACTATGGATATGAGTCACACTGTCCTACTCCTTTTGTAGTTTATTCTGAAACCTACTGCAACGACATGCGAAAATTCTCAGATAACCCCTTTAAAAAAAATCTGATATACTGTTGGTTAATGAAATCTCTTGTAGCCGCCGAACAAGAATAGTCATTTTACCAATTTCGCAGACATGTAGCCAAGCTGTTTGAGACACAAATGTATGCCTGGTATAATATAACTTTGGCGTATTAATCATAGTATGAGATAAAATAAGTTTAAATGTGTAAAGTAAAATGTGGAAAACTATAAAATAATGAATTAAAATGACAATGCATCAGAACTTGTCTAGTAAATAGGAACGACACTTTTGCAAACACAGCATGCATTGGCAAATCCCCACTAAATAAAAAGAGTTATTTTGCAATTATAGAAACAGTTCGTGAATGTCATTGATATTGCATCAATGGGGAACAATGGCCTCTAGCAAAAAGGTTTTCTTTCGAAATCATTTCACACCCATGCTCATACATGTGTATATAAGAACAATACTTCCGGAACATTTCCCGTTCCGACTTAAGAAAAAAAAATAATGATGGAGATCTGAATAATTCTTAAAATACTAATCAAGAACCAACTGTCTAGACGAGATATGATATTCATTAACACTACCGGATATCGCTTCCGTCATTTACAAAATCCATTTGTAGTTTCTACGCTAGCTTTTATTCAGTGATTCCGTCTGCGACAAGAGTAGAGACGAACTTCTATCTTTGTCGCACTGACGCTTTTATCGCGGACATAAAACATATTCTAAATCTGTTTTTGAGTGCGTTAAAGGTTTTGTCTGAAGTACATCTGAATAACCATATAATAATGGTTACAAAAGCAAATTAAAGGAACAAGGTAATAAGACCTCTGTGAAGATTTATTAATAAACAGTAAACAGACATTGGGACAGGATTAATAAACATTTCAAATTTCATCATTGACACCCGTCATTAAACCAAAACTAAAAATGGATGGAGCTCGATTCTGTTCAAAATGTTCCATTTGTCACGTCTTTGCATTGATCACGAAGACAATTCTGTCTGGAATATTTCTCTTTTTTTCGTCCGTTAATGAAATGCCAACGGTTTTTATGTATCTTACTTCAGTGGAAAAGCTACTATTACTTTCTTTCTCATTTCACACCCGTTCAACAACCTGAAACTCTCTTATTTCTCAACTTGTTAGCAAGGTCAAATATTTTATTTAAATGTAGATAGCGTACCCAATGCCTTCAATATCCTTTAAAATAATCAAATGCCTTTCTCTTTTAATTGCCATTGTACATGGGCATACCTTTCACAATTTCCGTCCCTTATTCCTAAGAAACGTCTCCAGCTTACGAGATACGCTTTGGTATATAATGGAGCTCTCTTTCTCTGTGTCTGATAAATTCAATATATCCATGAACGAATGAACAGAAAATTTGTGAAGTTCCCTAGCACTTAGATCAACCGCCCAAAGTTTTGAAGGGTCAAGATGTCTTTCCTTATAATCTAGTGGCTGTTTACACTGACATCAAACAGGGTTATTGAGATGGCGTGAACGCAATGCTATCCGTATAACCTTCGTCGCGGAAGTCTAACGGCTTCCTGAGACGAGTTTGAAAGGGTTAAGCACTATTTGAGTGTACTGTCTAACACAATCAAGAAACCATTTTCTCGGGTTAAATGTCAATTCATCAGCTCCGTTTGCACAAACAATCACATTCAACGCTTACTAGCATCTTTCTTTAACTTTAACTGTCGTTTTCAATAAATTTGTCTTAATCAGGTGTGTGTTATTTTCGTTCGTTCACCACGGTCCTTTATTCCTGATATTTTGTCCTACAAATTCTACTTTAGTGTGGTGTACGTCTTTCTCATACACTGACGATAGACGATGCAGCGTACAATGCAAGTACAGCGTAGCCATAGAACATGCATTTGATACCGAATGATTCATTGTCAAATCGCTGTTATGTTACATGAAAACTTGACCTGAAATTCTTGTCAATTTGTTGCTAAGTTTTTTGCTGGTCAAATAGACCTGAAAGGAGCTAAAAAGTCCATTTCATATTAAATCTTTTACTGAAATTGATCAGAATTTCATATGAATTTGAACAGAAATTCACGTGAAAATGACCTCAGAAAATTAAGGTCATAATTTCACATGAAATTTACCAGAATTTGATTTTCATGTGAGATTCAGGTCAATTTCAGGGGAAATCAATGTTAGTCTTTTAACAAGAAATTGACTTTTCTGCTCCTTTTCGGTAAATTCGAGTTTTAACCAGAAATTCTGGTCGAATTCAGGTAAATTTCAGGTTGGGAAATATTGACTGTGTAATACACTATAACATAGCCATATAATTTGTAAATAGCATGGTAAACTAAAATAACATTACGTTTTGATGTTCTTTGTGCGGTTTGTCAGTATGCGTCCCTTGGACTAAACGTTCCGCTCCAGGTTGGGAGTATGATAACTGCTTTGTCTGCAGTCTTTGCATTATATATGATCACACATTATACCTGTTTATGTGAGCTGCTTTAAGTCCTTGTTACTATTATTTTGTATTGAGTACCGATGATTTAGCAAAAACATTTTACTGAAGAATATATCGCATCCTCGTAACACATGAAGTATACAAAGGTTAAACAACGAGTGTTACCTTATTGAAACTACATTTGAACACGATTCTAAACCATGCGAACGGCCGGATGTCATTTAATTTTTCTACATCTTATATCAATTGAATCTTGAAAATCCGTACAGTTGTTTTATTGTTTAATTATTACTAAAATATATAATCATTTATAATAGATACACAATGCCATTCGAAGTTACAGTATTGGTTTTCAGTAGCATGCGATCTATTTTCTGGTTCTGTTGACATATCAGTGAATGATGTTATAAATTCCTGCATTGCAAACGTGAGTCCAGAAGTTAAGTAAATAACGTGGATTTTGCTATTCCAACCTTCATTATTTATTCATTATCATTGTCTGTAGCATTTCACCCAAAGTCATTAAAAATGTTGTAATGCACTTATTTAATAAAATAAGTCCCAACTTTGTTAATTTCCCGATTGCTGTCGATAGGGTAATGATATCCTCTGCGCGGTATCCATCACCACTGTTCAAACATTATACAAATATTGATGTTTGCAAACTTGTCGGCATTTAATTCGTTTTGTCAACATTAGGGGTTTATTATTTACCCGGATGAACATGAAGGTTTGATCTGGTATTCATTTATCAATCAACCGTGTTTTGTTGTAAACACTAGAACGTAATTACGTTTTTTTTTCTGCTGTTGAAACAATGCTACCTTTGGGAGGGCTGCAGGTCATCAGTCTTCTGGGTGGTTAGAAACCTTTCTACGTAATTATCTGTCTGAGCAGTGAGGCATGATGACATCATAACATATAAATGTACAAAAAAATCACATCAAAGATAAATTTTGATTCCGAGGAAAAAGAAAATTACAGTCTGATAGTAATTTAAAAAAAAATCACTTTTGCTAGATCCATCAGTGTCATATCTGGGCACCGCTAGAAGGCGCCATATTGCTTAGTTTTCAAAAATGGTATGTAATTGCCATATGATCGGTATAATTGTATTTGTAATTGGAAGCGGTAGTAGTATCGATAATATGCTTAATAGGTTTGATAACATTCTATCAACAGCCAGAGTCATTTGAGGACATTCCGGGTTTAGGTGGTAAAGGAAAGCCGGAGTACCAAGAAAACACACCGTCCAATGTTCAGTATCTGACAATAGTCGCAGATATCATTCGAACTCAATACCCAGAGGTGGTCAGTATAGCTTGTCGTAATATGTTGGAATATCTTAACGACAACATAATACGAAGAAACATATGAATATAAGTTCCACCAAGGTTGGTGTATGCTTGTGTCTTGTAAACGAACTTTATTACAGTGCAAAGTGTTCGGTTTTTTTCTTTGCAGGAACGATGTTGTAAAATTTCTGTCCTATTAAGAAAGCAGATTTACGTCTGTTTATTTCGAACTTTATCCTCCCTTAGACGCAATACATCCGTGCTTTTTCTAGTCTTTTACCGGTTTTCGATCCCAGAGGACTTCTCATCACACAAGAACGTCCATCAGCTAACGACATGAAATTACCCATAATACGTTTCAGTTGTCACTCCGGAAGTAGTCTGGGTAAAATGGACGCGTCTCATTTTGAAAAGACCGCAGTACACTGTCAAACCCTCTGATGACGTGGAGATGTAAAATCTCTTCAACACGTTTCAGAGGCAGACATATATAAAGTACCCCTTCGAGGATCGACGGATCAGGTTTAAAAGGCTTCAGTACTTTCCGACGCTCGGGAATAACATGTTAATTGCCATCGTATCAATCCTCAAACTTGGGGTTTAGGCGATTTATCGTAAATTCCAACATGTTTATTCTTTTCTGCATTCATAAGAACGATAAAGGCTTGCCGAGAAATCTACAGTTTGTGATGCTTCTCTGCTTGTATGAAGACATAGGCATTAGCAAGAAAAGACGAAACGTCAACAACAACATAGTCCTGTTTGGATGTATATGTAATCTGGATATAGGAATCCTCGTCCATTATGTAAGCTCTGTTGAAGAGACGGACAGCTTAAGTTGTACAAAAATATTTGGGAAATTGCCATCGAAATTTCCCTGCGTTTCGCTATTCGACTGATTGACTGCATAATTATTGCATTTTTTCTTTACTTTTAATGATTTGCAAGATATACGAAAATATGTTTCTTTAAAATTTTAAGATTTGAGAGGTTTCTGAGCCATGATAATATGACAAGTGAAATACACTTATCATCCATATAGAGATAGGTTTTATCTATTATTCACAATATGACGTTTATGTATAATATGCTATAGTGTTATTTCACTGAAGTGTACTGACAAAAGACACTGAACAACACACGTCGCCAGCTCGCATTCTACTGACAACGATCAGACCAGTCTTCCCACTCCATTTATGCAGAGTAGTGTGCTAGGTATGACACTACCAGCTTTATAGACCACCAAGGGATATAACCCAGATCCTTCTGCAGAGCGAATGGTCAGCTGAAGATATCAAGAAGAAGAGAAAACATTAGATCTGTTATGGAAAAGAAACTCACAGGTAGACATTTTTACGTTCCTACCGGCAAGATACAGACTCCTGTGCTTGCGGATGATTGGATGTCAATTACATGTACTACTGTAAAATGACGTTTCATCAAATATATTATAAGGAAACGCTTTAGTGAAAAAGAGAAAAAAACAATCATTTAGATGATTTAAATAATAACAAATAGATTGTAAATGACACCTTTCTGTGTTGCCCAAAGACATAATTTCGGAATTTAGGGAAATGCTATAAATTATCATCAACACTGGTTTTGAAACATTTGGGCGATGGATCCATCTGTTGAAATCGTTACATAGTGTTTTCTGTCACTACGTATTAGGCATATGATAATCTGAATAATTCTGTCATTTCATTTTCTCAAGGCCTGTATACTAGACGATTAACCGACAGACTACGTAGGCATCCACATGTGCTATGTTATAGTTCGTTACGATAGCGGCAGTGTATGCTAAAGGATGGTTACGAAAAAAAATGTTTAAGAGCATTTCAATGTAAGCTATGGACATCGCTATCGATAAGAATTACGTTTTGAAATGGCAATAAAAATGCGTGAAAATCGGATGCCAGTCAATATTGTCGCGCCATAAAGCCATATCATTTTTCTATTGTCTCGACATGACATATTTTATAACTCGTTAAGGTTACATGATCAGAATGCTATCACGTGTTTAGCTGGCATGTCGGCCATACAGTTAAGTACCGCAGTATAATAACTGCAGCCTGGTAGTGTTAAGAGCTGACGGGTACATTATTCAGTGTCTGGAATGGATTTATAACCTTTAACATTCAGGAATTGAAGGTGTAAAACTGCATCATAAAGGAGAAGCAGACCCTATTATAACATCTTAAAATGCAGGTGCTGTAAATCGGTTATGTTTGTAACTTGATAATCGGAACAAAAATATAAAATAAAATTAGGAAAAAAAATAGAAAGTAGGCAGAACGTTTTTTAGTAGTCATTGCTTCCAAATAGCGGCCAAAACTACCAGTGTTCCATTCCAGAACCTGACAGACGTCATGCTTTAGATGACGTGACTTAAATGTAGGAGAATTAATTCTTACTCAAAACATATAATTTCTGGACGTTTGTTATAAGCGGTGATAGAGGCCGATATTTGAGGGTGGAGTGTATCTATCTGTACGTGCCTCAATCACCGACAAATTAGACCTAATGTTCTCACATTTTGTCGAGTATCAACTTTGTTCACTTAATTTTTCATCAGATGAAAATATTTCTATCAAATTTATAGAGCGGCATGATTTTGGCGTGTGTAGTACATCATTAATCCTTCCGAACAATAAAAGTGCGGTTGACCTCCGTTATAGCGTACACACAAGAGGTGATCCAAATGTTCATGCTGTTCCTCAAGACAAGTATTACATATGCGTCATCATGCACCACTAAAGACCGCATGACACGGGCTTTCCGATCTGGAAAAATATTGGAGATGTGATTTGGAAATCGTCCAGGATCTCCTCACTAATCAAAGGGAGCTGACACTAAGCTGTGTCCCATCTGATTTGAGAAAGTAAAAACCTCTCGCTTAAATTATCCTACTGTAGCTTTAAACATTTGTGCGAATATATAACGGCACAGTGTTTATTGCGTGGGTCGATCCCCCGGAAACCTCAGAGAGGAATCCGTGTGATAGACAGGCTCGTCCTAACAGGAAAACGATTGTGATTGAATGTGATACTACCGCATTGTCTTTAATAATACAGAGATAAAAGACACGCAGTGTACAGTTAAACCGAATGGCCATGGGTGAGATTTTCATAAAGCAGAAAGCCCCTGTTTTAATATATGCATAAAAGATTAAAAATGTTTATGTCCTAAGATTGGTGAATTTAATCTAGAGACTGTTATGCAGGCTTCACATTTGCATAAAGAAATTCAACAAAATGGGTTCGAGTTTAATGGTTTAGAAGGTATCTGAATGTGCGTCTAAGACGGAAAAAACTCTGTAGCAGCAAAAATTGATAGCCGCGGTACGAGGTAAGATTGCTCAAAAGTTTAATTTTATACTTATGTCAAATAGGCTCAGTCCGCTATCACGACAGTGATGCTTGGTTTTAAACTGTGTTCAGGAAAAAAAAAATCTAGTAGAGAGGGTGTAATTTTGGGTTGAAAATCCCAATTTTTTGCAATTTTTCAAAAAACAAATTTGGTTACAATGGTTTTTACAGGCTCACAAAACAACAAAAAGCAGACCTGTCCAAAAATGAACTCTGCATGACAATTGTAAATGTTGTGTAGATTAGAAATATATATACTTTTATAAAGGTGTTAGTTAAGGTAAAAAAGCTGTGTGTACATAATTAAAGCATGCACATTATTTTGCTGATTTTATTTTAAAATCTACTGTACACCGCTACCTAATGACAATCAACTTTTAACGACACCGTAATGAATGCGTACTACATCTATTTACACTAATGGGAATCTTTCAATGTAGAATTGGGGATAACACTGGATCGTACAATATGTGAAGAAAACCCAATTTCTCACATATTGAGTTGTGTTCACATATTGGTACGCAACATACCTTCTAGTTGGAAAGTTAAGTGCAAGGTGCAGTTGAAAGCCTTGTCTAAGACTTATGTACCTGGTGCTTGAGTCTCCGTCCGAACATGAACAATTCATATGTTAGTACATGGTGCAGTTATCTTAGACGTAAATAGCTGGTGCTTGATTCTCCGTTCGTACATTAAACAGGTTACTTGCCCGGTCACTTGGACTTTCTGTCACTTTTTTGTACTGAGTGTTATTGACTGTCATGATAGACTTGCAGTGTTATGAACCGACAGAAGCTGTGTTCCATGCAAAAGATGGATTACCTAGCCAACTGTAATCGGTACCGATGTGTGAATTAAACCAGCTGAATGGAAACTCATTATGTGTTTAAGTAAATTGTTGTTGAATTAATTCTTGTTCTATATTTATTTTAGTCCGTATTTCTAGTTGGAATCGATTTTCTGCTGTATTTATTTATATTTATATTTTTGCACGTGCTTCAGTAAGGCGACGAACCTTATCAAATGCACGATGGAACCTATTTCAATGATTGCATTTGAATTTTGAAGCATTCGGTTGCGGCTATATCGTTTGTACATGTATGTATGCATGCATGCTTCAGACGAAATTAATTTCATTGCTATCAGAGGGTGAGGGTGATTGTGAAATTAATGCGATACGAAATTAAACACATACGCCTCGACCCGCCGAACGGAAAGAGGTAATCAGTTTCAACACGAAATACCTATAATATAAGTCACGTTAACCGTCATTGGAGTACATTTCGGTGTCAATCAATTAATCAATTTCGTTTTACTATGCAAATTTACATTTCATTTTCCGTACATGTAGGTCAAAACAAAACCTATTCTATATCTACCTACTGTGCACGGAAACGCCTCTGTTTAGCTTTCTCAACTTATTGTGGAGACCGAGGCTGTCAATTACATAGTTATATATTTTAATTACTTCTTAATGTCAATCAATTATTTAAATGCACACGCTGACCAAGGAGAACTATGACATCCAGTTAAAATAGATACTTATCAAAACTTCCTTGGACTTAAGCAAACAAAACCGCACACAAACAGACAAAACATTTCTATACATTGAGATGTCATTAAATCATGCCCCGTGACACCACAACATTAACCAGGAGACTAATTGTATTACGAAAATTATTGCCGGAGAAGATTCTCTAGTAACTTATGACTTGAAGGAATGAATGTTTAACTTCCCTAATGTTCGGACGGTGTAGGAAGAAGAGGACAGAAGAGAAATGAAAGCTCCCAATCGTGATATGTTAATGGATTTGTTTCTCTTTGTGAACTGTAGATACTCTTGTTAATGTTTATCTTTACATCATTGTCATGATAGCATGATTCAGGTTTACCTCACAAGTACGTGTGGAGGACATTATCGATGCTAATAAACGAAGAAGCACGCGGACGTTATGTATTGTAATCCGCGTAGCGTAGCATAGTGCAACCAACCGTGTCTTAGTTACGTACTTAATAGCAAGTAACATAGTTCACATTTAGTTACATAGTTAGGTAGTTAGTTACATAGTTACAGAGTTGATAGTTAGTTGCAGTGTTAATACATAGATGCATAGTTAGTTAGAGTTAATAGTTAGTTACATAAATAATATCTAGTTACATAGTTAATATTTAGTTACAGAGTTAATATCTAGTTATAGAGTTAGTTACATATTAATAGTTAGTTACAGAGTTAATATCTAGTTATAGAGTTAGTTACATAGTTAATAGTTAGTTACAGAGTTAATATCTAGTTATAGAGTTAGTTACATAGTTAATAGTTAGTTACATAGTTAATATCTAGTTATAGAGTTAGTTACATAGATAATAGTTAGTTACAGAGTTAGTTACATAGTTAATAGTTAGTTACATAGTTAATATCTAGTTATAGAGTTAGTTACATAGATAATATCTAGTTATAGAGTTAGTTACATAGTTAATAGTTAGTTACATAGTTAATATCTAGTTATATAGTTAGTTACATAGTTAATAGTTAGTTACATAGTTAATATCTAGTTACATAGTTATTAGTTAGTTACATAGTTAATATCTAGTTACATAGTTATTAGTTAGTTACATAGTTAATATCTAGTTACAGAGTTAGTTAACTAGTTAATAGTTAGTTACATAGTTAATATCTAATTACAGAGTTAGTTACATAGTTAGTATTTAGTTACATAGTTAGGTAATGGGCACTTGCATAGTTTGTCTCTATATGCACTTGCCACCTGTTTGAATGACGGTAATGTTCATGTTATCAACCTTGTAATGTCTTTAGTCAGTATCTTTCAATGGGACAGCACTTTATCTCCAAACATACACACTATAGCTGTATCATATAAGACAGATTGTTCAGTGGAAAGTTGGAAAACTAAGTTATAATCTTATTCTATTACACATACTGTACATAACTTTAATAAGAAAAGATGATATTAATATTGATTGTTGGATCTGGAATGAGCAAGAATGTTGCAGGCGTTATTGTAGCCTTAACAAACATGTCATTCAGAAAAAAATGGCCATTTGTCACAAAACGAAAATTACGTTACCACGTCCGTTCTCAGAGGTAAATACATAAAACAACATGGCTAAATTATTTGTGGAAGAAGACGATGAAACTATACACTAAATCAATGAAGGAAAACTCGACAATAACATTATTTGACGATATAAAACTCCACCACTACAGAGGATAACCAAACATGACATGATCTGAAAGCTAGCGGGAAATCTATGGAACAAAACATACAAGGAAGGTGGTAATTCAATATATATGTGAATAAAGACGATGTCAAGAAATTGAACACAAAATGAATAAAGTGACGAAGACAAGATGGAAAATGACAAGAAATTACAAATTGTTTCAGAAAGTTGATACCATTTGTTCAGTAACCATATTAAAAACTGTTTCTTTTTTATGTGTCGTGTTGAGAACGTATCGATGCACTGCATGACACATCAATGATGTAATTGAATTTCTCCCGAAAAATATTAATTTTATCTGTCTTCGGAACAGAAAACATTTGAAGATGGATGCGAAAGTTGCTAAATGAAATATGAATTTACCGTCATGATTGTAAAGCTTCTCATGTAAGCTATTGAGACGAGCTCGAGCAAATGGATTATGAATCACTTGTAGTAGCTATATCGTGACTTTTAGAAGTTGATATCTACAAAAGGTAATAATATTTAATGATAAATACTAACTTCAAATTATCATATTAAACTGCCCTAGGTAAAATGTACAACAATACAAAAGTTTGAAAATAATCATATCAATTATCCTTACATCTAATCTAAATAAGTACACTTCTCCCATTACACTAGAGCGTATAAAAATATCACCGTAATAATCTTTCTTAATTCACGGTGGGGAATCACGTGGTCTGTAGTTGGTGTGTTACACGAATCAAAATGGCGGCCGCCAGCAGTTTTGCCAGAAAAGGAGGTAAGTCACTGAAAATACCCTTTGTATCGGCATTTTATAGTGACGAGCATATGCTATACATAGTTCTAGACAAACCTGATACCTTAGTTGTGTTGCAAATCTCTGCATTTTCTGTAACATTCTGACCAAAGTTGTGAGAATCGGAACGATTTTGCTCGTAGTAGAATTGGTAGTATACACGACCATACAATTTTCGTACGTTTTATGTAATTAGACGGTGCCATTCGCTGTGAATGTGATATTGTCTAAATGTTAAAGTCTACATTCAATTGCACATCTAACCTTTCTAACAGAAAACATCATGTTCATTGTTAATTCTTTGGTTTTACGAAAGGTTGAGTAGACACGTACTGTTTTGGAGTGATGAGTTGACACGAACTGCTACATACAGTGGATGTCCGTTAATTTGACTAAGCTGGCAAACAATGATATTATAATACATGTAATGATGTTCAAGTATGTTTACGTGATTAAGTAGAATACTAGTTAGAATCAACCGCATGATGTAGTATGTGGGCGGTTAAAATTAAATGTAATATGTTAACAAGCTATCGTTCAATGGAATATCGTTCAATATCTATGACAACTGTTATAATATCCAGGACATTCACAGGTACCGCATCAAAGCCGTGACTGCATATCATCTGGTGAAGGAAACAAACGGGAAAATTGGGGAATGTCATAACACTTTTTGTCTGTGTCCACCCATGCCAAGACGATTAATATAGATATATACGGTATTTAACACACATGTTTAATGTTTTAAGTGTTGGTAATGTTGAGATTTGTTTGTTAATCAGATTTATAAATGAATATGTTATAGAATGAACCTACAACTTAGTCACAGAAAGACATTGATGGTTTCTCGTAAACAATTTAGGCTGACATATTACTTACTATAACTTTATTCATCCAAAGGGAAAATCACAAACAAGTTTATAAATTACAATCAATTAATCTTTACAACATCAATAATAAGAATTTGGTATTTTTCAGAGATCACTTAACAAGACCGTAAGAAAACGCCTGTCAGAACGACGGAAAGAAGGAACGTTTAACGTGCTGCCATACAAAAAGATTCCATCAAGAATGCTATCTGATTAAAATAGGACTGTACAGAAGAGTATAAATAAAACTAATGAACAATATCCATGCTTCAATATGTATTTATTGAGTATTTTAAAAGCAGTAGTCTTAAAGTTATATGTGCCGTATTTTTCATACTCACGAATCAATATGAGCTTTTAATGTTATTCATCACCAAAAGTTACTAACATTTTGAAAATTACAGTGCTTTCAATGCATAGGTTTTAATTTTACATGTACAAATAAAAGCTGAAAATGATTTTTGGCAGTACTGCCAAAAATAATTTATTTACATCAATAGTGAAGTGAAATGAGTACATACATTGAGACCATGAAGCCAAATTGTGGTCTACAATTTCATTACACATTTTTACAGTGTTTTTAGTAATTATAAAGTGACTTCTGCAGGTATGTTTTCGTTTAAACATATTTAAGGCATAAAAACAACAATTTTTCAGTACAAAATTTCTGTGTTATAACTAACGTTTATAAGTCATCTGAAGCCATTTGAATGGTTTTTACTGCTTTATTCATCAAACCTTATGGTTTTTGATAAAAATAGCATGTCAAAATCATCGCCCAGTTACGGCACATATAACTTTAACATTTAACATTATATGTTGATATGCTGTATTAAAAGGCCAGATAATATACCAAATTTGTAAAATGTTTTTTTAAAGAGAATATGGTCTACACCACACACAGTGTATTTCAAATTCGCGAAACTTGTAGGGAACGTCTTTATTTGGAACATGGGAACGCTAGCGAGCACCGTGTCTAGGTTTTTTTATTAGAATTACGGTAATCACAAGGAACTATCTCGTCATTTTGCATAAAGAAATAAAGATTGTAAATTAAGGAAAGACCCAATGTCATGACTCTTTCCTTCAGAAATAAGACATAAAAATCTCTCACTAAAAATTCCGAAGTTATAGTCAATTTTCACTGAAGTTGGACTCAATGAAACTACTTTAAAAAAATCCGGTTTCATTTGCTCATAAACTTGGGTATGAACTTGGGTATTATCTTAACATCGGTTTTCGCGCAAGTAAATATTTCATCTAGACCTACATTTGCCTAAGATGGCGTAGATGTAGCTTCCTACTAGGCCCAGTCAAAGATCTAAACAGCGATGGTTTTAAAAAAAAGGTTTCTACAATTTTAAAAGCATTTTCATAAACCTTCGTCTTACTGACTCTTGTCTATCGTTCGAGTCAGCAACATTGCCTACCGAAGAAAAATAAAATGTGTCAAGTCCCTGTGTGACGTGTGTCAAAACTACGTTAGAACGTCTCAGTTACAAACAAATGATGAAGCCTATACGGCGATAAGAAATACTATATAAAAGTCAAAGAGTGTTGATTTACCTTTAATCAGTTGTTTTGGGAGACAACCGTATCACACAGTCTAGACATTATCCTTCCGCATTTTCGGCGGACCATTTTTACAATCACTTCTAAATCGATTGTAAATGTTTTATGGTTCATCTGGATTACATTGATAATAAAGTTGCTTCTAAATAAATGTAAAATAAATTGTCATATTTGTGCCATTTATTTTTAATTAGTTGTATTCTAATGACGCACTATTTTCTTACGTCTCTCGTTGTAGACTTGCACAAGCCCAGAAACTCACATTTTTTAAACAAAGATCAACAAAAATTTAATATATTGAATTGAAATATAAGGATTGAATCTTGCTATGGTCAATTTCATGGGGTGATGAATTGAATTGCTCTTGAAACAAATTCAACATGAACTGCTTCGCAGTCATTCAATTTGTTTCAAGATCAACTCAATTCATCACCCCATGAAACCGACCAAAGCAATATTCAATCTTTAAATATGGAATAACCGCAGGGGGCCAACCCAATGAAAATGGATGTTGTCATACATTTTTTTGTATTTGGTGGATGGACTGATGGGTATATATAACAGTCATGAGATTTTTTTCAGAAAATATGAAATTTGAAAAATTATTTAAAAAACGGGATATTTACTATTAAACAGTATAATAATTATAAATAACCCGATTTTTAAAATAATTTTTTAAATTTTATATTTTCTGAAAAAATCACATGACTGTCATGTATCCATCCACCAAATACAAAAAATGTGTGACAACATCCATTTTCATTGGGTTGGCCCACTGCGGTTATTCCCTGTGGGAATAACACCAGGGATCCCTTGTATTTCAAAGACAATTAAAGAAACTAATCACTATTTTGTTATATTCAACACTCTAAATAGTAAAAGTAATTTATCAATATATTTACCAACGACAGTGCTTAAATTTAGTGGGACTGCAGTCACTGGAGATCAACATGATGTAAGCCAATAATTAATGTACGGCATATTTTACAGATTCCTGTTGTTTTTATGGCATATTTGTCGTAAAAAACGTGCATATTTGCCATTTTGACTGATGTTGCAAACGACGTCCACTTCCGGTCAAATGCGGAATGCAAATGGGTATATCCTCTCACCTTCCAATGTTATGTGTTAAAGTTTAATCAATTAAACAAGTATACTAATCTTACTTTTAACTGGTATAAGTTAATCTCTCATACTTGAGCACACACTATCGATGTTTGCCAGATTAGTCAGATTGACGGAAATAAGTACATGTACATGTAGCAGTTCGGGTCAACTCATCAACCAAAAACGATCCTTTTACAAAACCAAAGACTATAGACTATAATATTTAGACAATATCATATTTACAGCGAATGGGTCCGACTAAAGACAGAAAACGTACGAAAAGTGTATGTTCGTGTATACTACCAATTCTACTACGAGCAAAATCGCTCCGATTCAAAACTTTGGTCAGAATGTTACAGAAAAGTACAGAGCGTTGCAACACAACTAAGGTATCGGTTTGTGTAGAATTATGTATAGCATATGCTCGTCACTATAAAATGCCAATACAAAGTGTATTTTCAGTGACTTACCTCCTTTTCTGGCACAACTGCTGGCGGCCGCCATTTTGATTCGTGTAACACACCAACTACAGACCACGTGATTCCCCACCGTGTAATTGTAATCTGAGAGTTGAACGATACCATCAACCTACATCTCATCACTACATGGAACTACGCATATATGTCAGTAGATGTGTATCAACACAACAGCAAATCTATGGAACAAAAAATACAAGGAAGATGGCAATTCAATATATATATGAATAAAGCCTATGTCAAGAAATTGAACACAAAATAAATTAAGTGACGAAGACAAGATGGAAAATGACAAGACAATACAAATTGTTTCAGAAAGTTATGATTTTGAATGTCTTTTGTATTTTTGTTCTTAAAGACTTCAAGAGTAACAAAAACCCGTTAATCAAACACCAAATCGTCAAAAACAGATATGCTATAAAAACCGAAAGCAACACATATTCAGCATTGGCGTTTCATAGATTGATTGTTATCAGACACCATCAGCATCAAATTTGAAATATAGAATCATTTTTAATTTACATGTGAGTATAGAACTTTAATCAATGGCAACAGATAACGTTTTTCATACACATTATCCCACCTATAATATGGACACTCCCATTGCTTTCCTTCTAACTGTCCTGCCCATATTCAAACTAGTGTAATTTTATAATCCATTCCCGATTAAAATATGTTTTATTTATGAAGTTTTGTTTATATTAAAGCCATCTCACATTACGCATGTCGTGAAATTAAAACACATAATTATATATGGACGTGTCCCATGGGAGTTAGCGCCCGGTGAATCAGACTTTTATTGTTTTACAAACAATACCGCAGGAAGGCGAATATCCATCTGTAATGTTGTACACCATGTATCCTTATGACAATGTGTCCTTTATCCCAATGTCAAAAACACAACCGATGATATCATATTTTTATGCATGTCTGTATCAATTACCATTACAACACGATAACAGGTATTGCATTCAATAGAATGTATTTGTTGACAATTTCAATTCTGACGAAAAAAAAAATGGTTTTATGGATGCGAAGTAAACTTATCGGTCCTCGTTTCTTAACATCAAATTATTGTTTTGTCAATTTTATTAACATTAAAATGTATATTTGCAATAAAAAACGGAACGTATTGGGATAACCATCTAATCAATAAAACATGCTTAGACAGCAATTCAGGTACAACAGCAAATGCAAATGGAGACGAAAACAAAAACATTAGATGGTATAATGTTTGCGGGTTGGCCTTGTTGTAGTACATCAATCTTATCACTGTGGTGATTTAATCACTCTGAAACTAACATATTATATGGCTACATATTAAAATCTGTATATTGTATATACTTATAGTGAAAATTTGCAAGACTCAACTAATGCTCAAATGTTTAAAAATGATAAAGAAGTCAAAAAGAATCCATATAGGTTCTCATCGAAAGACGATATGAACCATTTTATTACCATCTTCCCACTTTGTGTAAGGAAGTAAAGGTTACTTTTACTTTGTTTCGATAGATGTTATGCTATCCTCCAACTACATGTGTGTAAGTCATGTTTCAGATAACCATATATATATCTAATGTACGTAGCGTTTATAGGTTTTACTTTTTTATATCTCCTTTTACCATTTTGGTTAAAAAGAGTCCTTTCATCTTAACTGACTCGTTCGTAAATTAATTGCTACAAAATTATTTCGAATGTAAGCGGCCGTGACCGTGAGGTGTTAGACTGAAAGGAAACGGCCACATAGTCTTGCAGACAGCCCATTAGTTTTCTTACCCGTACAAGATATCGGAATATGTTTGGGAGTAACATGACTTAATTATCTATAACAGCTTACAAAGCCAACTATTCCTTGTAAGAGTAACATTAACATATGGTTCTACATGCAGTGATGTCCCCCACACCCATGATAAGTAACCAGTGTGGGCACGGGACGGTCACATTACTGACACATATCATAAAAGACATCCATTCTAGCAATGAGCAATTAAGACAAGACGTCACTAACAGCATTAAAAAAACTTTAGATAGCGTTCTGTGGTGTTACAATATCACTGTATCATTCATAGCATCGAACTCGACAAAGCTACTGAGATGATGCAATTATTTCACTTTTTAGGATTACTATTCTGACGACTGGAATGTCACCTATATATCATTGTAAAATTAATATCCTGAGAACTGTATCGTTCTAACTATATCCCTCATAACTCGGGAGGATTACCATTCTAGCTACTGGTTGTGGTATGCTTGTGAAAGCTAACTATACTTGTCAGTGCAGAGTTTATCGACCCCCACCTGCCATTGCATCGCGACTTTAATCCCTAACTATTGTCCGGAGCCATTCCTGGAACTAAAGCAGTCATTAACGGAGACAGAATGCACCTGGTGACCTCGTAATCATATTAACACTAATCAGTCTAAGTATTGCAGCCCTCAAGTGCAACGTGGTGCTCTATATAAAATACATGGTTAGTATCTTACAATACAAGGTTTATTTTATACTGCAACTGTCGCATATACAACCGGTAACTGACAACTACTGCCAGATGAACGTTTGCTTTATCTGTCAAAACAAAATGTTACTCCGTCAATGCGATCACGAACATTTCAATCACATCTGATGATATTTTTTTTTAATTGACCCCGAGTTTTTACGATATTAAAACCCCCAGTATTGCGGTGTCGTCTTTCGTTAAAAGTTATTTATTGTAAATATTTCTTTTTGGGGCAATGGTTGGTTTTGCGGTATTTTCATATCATTTTCAGTTATATTTCATTCTCAATTAAAACAAATAGGATTTCTGGAACTGTTTACGAAGGCGTTGATATATTTCAAACGGCAGTAAGAAGGAGTGCACTTACATTCAAGTTTTAATTAGTGAATGAACCTTTTTTTGCTTCAAATCGAACCAATTAAATAACCGGCAATTTTTTTTCTATATATATATGTATTTTATGAGCTAATGGTTGTAGGATAAACAGAATACATGGTTAGTATCTTGCCATACAAGGTTTATTTTGGTGCTCGACACGGAAAGCCGGGATCTCACACTAAAATAAATCTTAAATTGTTAGAAAGTAAGCATGTATTATATACGCATTTATTTGTTCAAAGAAAACTTTGGAATATTCTATTTTCTTCCATTTTTCTTTAACAGTTTTTTCGTTATGGCACTTTTGTTTTTGTTTTTTATTTTTGTTTGTTTGGTGTATTATTTAGTATTCCTGCTTGGTCAAGTAAATGCAGTGCTTATAGATGTAAGTTGAGATACAATTGATACTTCTAGTAATTCCCGTAAGCATAACTTTTATGGTCGGTGGGGGGATAGGGTTCAGGTTACCTCAATCCAAATACAACATTTAAAACTATTTGTTTTTATAAAATTATAACTCACAACTTTTCAAAGCTTATCACTGCTTCTGATAGCGTATATGATGTTTCTATTTCACTGACACAAACCTCCGAAGGGACTCAGCGAGACGGTTAATCTGGTGAGCACTCCAAGAAAGAAGGAGCAAATCAAATCCTCGAAGGTACACCGACGGATGAGTACAACTTACGTAATTGTTATAAACATTACAAATTGTAGGAACAACATGGCATATTGTCTGCAAATGATCTTCCATAGAGAGAGGCGCGTCTTTTATTGATAGACATGTACAATATAATCAATGATGGTACAGTAAATTAAATAGTCAGCTTCGAGACAAACGCTTAGTGTATCATACAGCCTCTCTTAATATGTAACCATCTTATACAATCCATATCAAATCATCGAATTTCCATATCGCCTTTCATCCGTCGGTTCGTCCATGCGGAGACAATACTTTGCATCGCCTTCCCTCTGAACGTTCTAAATGACCACGTATAATCCTATGATATAGCCATCTTTGAAAGGTTACAGCTGTATCTCGGGAGCTATCCTGAAGGTCCTGTTTGGTCTCCCCGTATCAAGGTCGTCTTCAAATAAATCTTCAGATATGCATCCGATCTCAAAATGTGGCGTCAGGGCCACACTCAAATTAATTTTTAAGGTCATTTCCTAGGTCGTGTCGCGTCACCAAAAATGCACAATTACAGCAAAATAAATAAGCTCAGCCGCTACAGGTCTGCGAATTATAGTTGCACTGAAGACCAAAAGGTAGGAAAATAAAAGCTCTTCTGAATAGTATTGGAGGAAGAATACTACATTTGATTCACTAAATAGAATAATTCACTCGGAAAAATAACAAATATATAAAAATACCAATGCGAAGAATGGTGTAGTCATACTATCCTTGTTATGTCGACATAAAATATAGAGAATGCATAAACTTAAGTGACTCATCTTTAACAACTATGAGAGCAGTTGAATGTTAACGAAATATGTTCTTGATCACAATCATGCGTAGATTACGATATTCAGCTGGTAAAAGCGGTAAATTGACGGAGCATAATTAATAGAGAGGTACATAAATGTTTTGTAAAGCTGGAATTACAAAGAGTAAACGTTTACAAACCGTTTCTCATAGTTGTAAGATTGCCGGCTAGTTACGCCTAGCTATATCGTAATATAAATAGTCACTGATTGGGCACTTGTTTCAGTCTGACATGACTTCATATCATATCAGGTTTAAAAGAGAGAGAGAAAGGGAGGCAAACATCTCTATCTGATAGGCACATGCCAACATAATAAATATTTCATACACCAGCCAAAATACAAAACAAACCTTTTGTTAGATCCTTGTTGATATCACACATCGAGTTTACAATAGAACATGGGAGGTACATCTTTTTAATAACTCCTGAAATATAATTATTACACGATTGCTTTTACAATACGTCAACAGTTGAACTAAAATAAGGCCATGCCTTAATAATATATCTGCCTAGAGTTTGGTTTATCATTTGTAGGGTATAATGTTATAATACATACATGTGGTAATAAAAAACAGAGCAATCAGTTGTTTTACGTTTTGTCCCAACATGAACCCACGCCATTTGTGCGTTTGGGCGTATTATCATTTTTTCTTTCATACCTACGGGTGTAATACTGGCTGGTCTAGGGCAATACACTCATGTCGCCTGATGCTGTATTGCATTGCTACCCATCCAATAAAGCCTCATGACGTCACGGCGTCAATACAATTACTATTTCCTTGATAAAATGTTCACATTTTTTCACAAACTTGACTTTTATTATAAAAGATGAAAACAACGAAATTTGTGTTGAAAATATCACGTAATTTTTCATGTATGGAAAATTGACTTGCAGTCATGGTTTTCTTCGAATTTATTTCAAAATGGCGGGATATTATAGTTGTAAAATTGCAATATAACGTCGAGGTATGAAAGAAAAATGCTCTTTCATAAGTGAATATGAAGGATAGGGATATTCTTCCATCGGGATCAAAAATGTTGCATAACCCTCGGGTTTTATCAAGCCTCGGGTTTCACTACTATTTATGACCCTCGGGTAGAATATCCCTATCCTTCATATCCACATATGAATGAGTCTTATATTTTTTTTATATAAACTGGGATATTGCCAAGAGTGTGATTAAAAATGGTGGATGTTGTGACGTCTTGAGTTTAATGCATAAAACTCTTTATATGCTTTGTCCAAAGGTGACGTAAAAGAATTAAAATGTCTCAATTGGCTTAAGCGAGAAGGGAAATATGAACAACCCGAGGATTACGTAATCCGATGAAGTTGAAAATGTATGTCTAATACGATTTATTATGCATGTAAAATTACATTGTAAGTCCCTTCTACTATAACACTAATTAAGACTTCCAATATTACATTGTTATTTATTTAGTCTATTGAATAAATATTCCATCAGTTATCATCTATTTGTATATAAATGGTAGCGTCAGGGACAAATGATGATGATTTTCTGCGGCGAGAAATGATAAACGAAATATCTGTGTAAATTTGCAGGGTACAAACAATTTGGGACTGGCCATTCACTTTTACAGATGATATCATTTGTATGATTTATGCCGGAGTTGTTGAATATCATCTGGCCTATAGTATCCATCACTTATCTAACTTGGATTTGATGTGTGCAGTAAAACGGGTTAAGGAGACGAATGCTTTCATCTAAAGATATCGATAGTTGTCGCTGTGCACTTAATGCTATAACAAATATCAGTATAAGAGAGATCTATATCATATCCAACTGTTGTGAAACGCTAAATATCATTCTCGCCAGCAGACCAAGGCCGTTCCGTCTAAATATATGTATCCGTCAGTCAGACCGGTCTAATTCAATAAATAATTTACCCAGTCGGACATGAAATATATGCATTGTACGCAATTTCTATCAAAATGTAAAACGCCAGTTTTTGTGAGAAATTCCGTCTATTGAACTAATGTGCAGAATTAGGCTTGGATATTTGTATTATAGACAATGCTATGATATTCGTTCATGAACGAACACCGCTGATATACGTATAACGAAATGTCAATCCGAGTGCTTTTCCCTCGATCGTATCAGATATCAAGCGATACTAATGGAAAATGACAATTGATATTTGTTTTCTTTGACGTATTCAAGAAGACAGTCCAGCTCAGAAGTGATATTCATGTTATATCTGATACATACATCAATATTAGGAAATACCACGCATTGTTATACGTCTTCCCTTAACTTGTTGTTGCCTTATTTCCTATGCTGTCTAGTGATATTAATACCTACGTATATGGACGGCATCAGCAGCAAAATTCATTTCGGTCAGCTTTCATCATTGAACAAGAAAACGTTATGACACAGAATCAAGATGTCAGTACAAAGGATTGGTTTAAGGATAAATGGTTTTCTTTGTAATATGTTTTCTATCAAATCATCTAATGTCATTTGAGCGGCTTAAGTGTATTTTATGAGGTTGTGTTAAGGTTTGATAATACCTAAAGCATGCAGAAATATCTGTAACATTTTAGTGCTATCTCACTGAAGCTTACTGGTAATGGTGTCCAGCAAAACAAACAGTGCAAACAGAAGACAGGATACATTGCTTTCTTTACAGGCGTGGATGTTAGAAAGTATCAAGTATGACATTGTTTCAAATATTTATAAAATAGCATTGTTATATGTCATTGAAATATGTTAGTAAGGTATTTTAACTCCATTCGTACCCTCTATGAGTTTGTGAGACTTATAATTTGTTAATAAATCAATTGTTGTTGGTACAGTTAATACTAACGTTGTTGTTTCCGCTGTTTTTATTGTTAATTATATTAATTGTATAACAGCTTGTTTCTTGTTTGTGTTGTTCTTATCATAGGTAATTGAGGAAAAGAGTGAGAGAATAATTTCACTTGCTTTTGGTGATAAGAAGGTCCTCTCCAGCATTGGATGTCGGGGTATCACAGAGAGCTATTCCTTGGGATATCCAGGATTCCACTCGGACCATACTATTGTAGGGACAGATTATGCTGGTTCAGTCTACTTGATATTGATCGGGATAGCCGCAATTAACCACCATTTTACCGAAAGTTGTCGACAATTATCGAAAATTACCGAGAATTACCATATATTACCGAATTATTGCGATCAATTCGTAAGGCCAATCCATATGTTTCATTGTATATACATACAAAGTACCATATGATTACGAACAGAAGTTTAACCACTAACCTTATCAATTCATTGAGAAATCTGAGAGTTTCATTCCGTCGGATGTCATTATCTTGATGTCGAGAGAATTGTATGTCTCATATAAATATACATACTTTGTTTCCGAGGACATTTCATTCTTTCATTAGGTGCGACCATTGCCAGATATTAGGCTTTATGATGATGTATTACATTAATACAATGTGTTCCATCATCTGTTTGAATGCGGTGTATTGTTCATTATAATGTATTGTTTGTTACAAGTATTGTGGAATAGTGTCATCACCGTTCCATCCAGAGGTGTATACAAACATAGTGTCTTTGATGATTATAAGAACACATCTGCAGCCAGAGGTTAACCAACAAATGTCACGTCGTCAAGCAACAGGAAATGTAGTCGATAAATGTGGTGTAATATCTTAAGTAATGGGATAGGAAAACAGACGAAGTTTTACCATTATCTGCTATATATATCGAAATACATTAGATATAAGCTGTACATTAGGAAGCAACTATATTGATGAGTGCGAAAACAATCTTTATCTAAACATGACGCCACAAATAAAGTGTAATTTACACTTGATACAATTAAAATCGTTTTTTTTATCAAATTGAAGTGTTGTTTTCTTAAGATCCTCTCACCGATGGTGTTAATGCTGGTTTTAAAGGTAGTAGGATACCAACTAGAGATTGAATCTATGAACGCTATTTTGTTAAGGATTTTTTTTTCTGTGAAAACCTTCAGTATCTCTATGTCTGTAAGTGTATACATACTCCTTAATTCTACAACTAATGGGTGTTGTAGTCTTATTACACAATGTAGTTAAGATTTTTTGATTTTAAGATTGTCGTTATCTAGTTTCAACAACATTTCTCAAAGGAAAACAATTGAGCGGCAGTTATTTAATAGCAATGCAATATAGGTCACTACCGTTCGCATTGGCATCATATATCAACCAAAATAAAATAAAACATAAATTGGAAATACTGCAATTTCTTTTATACCTCAACTTTTATTTAAGGGATGATTTGTATTTGTTGTTGTTTACTGATGTGTTAACTGCATCTGTTGGACAGATATTTTAAATGACATGCGTTAGCGCGTCATGTTGAAATATCTGTCCAACAAATGCAGTTTACACACCAGTAAACAACAAGAAATACAAACCATTCCTTATATTTACATTTCAACCAACTATTTCTTTTAACTTTATTGTTCCGATAAAATGAAACCTCGTTTTATTAACATTATAAGATTGATGTAACAGCCGGTCAATTGATGGAATCCCGGAACAGCTAGCTCTAATTTGTTGGGAAATGTTGTCAAAGTACACAAAATATAGTTCCACAATAATAGTATCTTTTTCAATACATTAACGCAATATTTCTCAACCACTTTTTTTCTTAAATGTATTGAATGGTTTTCAATACATTGAAATTATTTATATTGAAGAATTAAAAAATACAAAAACAAAAAGGCAAAATCTTATACACTTATTGCGGTAGTCAGTGTTCCGGTGTATGTATTCTTGCGCGAGTGTAAACGATTTTTCCAGTTGGTAAGGTCATTTATTATACCTCAAGTGAGCATCCTGCATTCTGATTGGTCGAGAGATATTTGATATTTTACACTATCACACGGCAGTTAACATTATAACAATAGGAGACAATAGACACGTTCGTAGCAACCCCTAGCAACGGGTGATAGTGTATTTTTTGTATTTCTTTTAGCTTTCCGTTTACACCTTTCGTTTACCTTTCAAGCGCAATATGTTGGTTCTCAATAAATCCTATCGGTTATTAGGTGAAAGAAAGACATGCGATTACAAGCGCCTTCGTGACGTTGCTAATGTTGTAAACAGACGACGGGACGAAACCAAAAGCTTTTAGCAAACGCAGGAGACAAGCCAACAAGAATATTTCACAGAATGCTTATTGTGTGTGATCTGTTTTGATAATACAATGGTAATAAGCGCTAGTGAGTACAGTATGGAAGCTGTTATGTTATTTTACTGCCGACGATGAGTTTCGACTTTTGCTAAAATTAGTAAAATGTTTCAATTGATTGCAAATAAATGAAAACCCTTGGAATATCACTGTCTCTGCTTTGCCCCGGGTGACAGTAATATTCTCGGGGTGACACTGGGAACTATTTCCCTGTAATGCAGGTAGTATTTACACAACAACGTCTGTTTAGATACACTAACACGAAATAGTGACGATTTTCTTTAGAGTTCCAAAACTGTACAATCGTTTATATCGCATATATAGACCATAGTATAACATCTATGAAAAAGATAGCTTATTCAGTTCTACTCGTATCTAGCTCACGTCAGACAATGTTTAACTTTTTATATCTTAAACAAAGCAAAACAACAGCATTTGTAACATTTATGAGGTTGGAATGTTGCACGAAGAGAATTAATTCAGCGAACAGCAGACGTCATATCCCTGGCAAACCTGATAGTCTAGCTTCTCATTTAGACTGGGTAGGAAAGCAGAAGCATAAGATCCTCTGTGGTTTAATCGTAACAAACATTTCATCAAGGTCAAATACAAGTACCTTAGGCTTCGTCGCCTCCACCACTTGCGTTTTATCATCCAAGAAAAACAAGGCACTACATAAGACACTTGTACATGTTTTCATATTGCATGTCCTTCCCAATTCCTGTGCGGCCTTGAATAGTACAAAAAGCGTATTCCAATTAATATCACACTGTCGTTTCAACAGTGGCAATTATTGTGAATTTGGAAGCTTTTCGTTCTGAACAACATGGAATATGGCTTTTAAAACACATTATAATGCATCTTCTACATGACTTTGTATATATATCTCTTCTTGAAGTGAGATTCAATGTCACTCTCCACTTTAGGAGACGAATTCCCCCAGTCGTGAATAACAATAATTATCTGAATTAAGGGATGTTGCATTTCAATGTCGCTTGCAAATCACATGTTTTAATGAATGTCCTTCAAATTGATCCGTAATGTCAAGATAATTAGAAACTAGGCGTCATTTTAATACCAGAGATCAATGCCTTCTTTAAATTTCAGATTTATTTGGGGTTTTTTATGTTTGCACCGGAACCGGAAGTAAATTACGCCTCATATATTATTTTGTGCTGCTTTCTGTATTGTTACGTAAATATCATGAATGCTTATTTGATAGTTTCTTTATGAAAACGATATTCCACACTTACTCTCTATCAATGGCTACGATGAACTCGTAGCATTATATGTATAGCTTGTCTGAAGTTTACTTTAATTAATGATAGACAAGTCTATATTTGAAATACAGGATGAATGAAGATAAGTAGGATTTGAAATTCTTCATTCATATCAATTCTAACGGTCGTTTTTTGTTAATATTGCTAGCTGAGACCGAGTCATAGAGTGCTTAAAAGACAAACAGACAGACATATGTTGTCTACAACACACTGGCGTCGTGGCTTGCAAAGAATGTAATGAACGTGTAAACCAGATGATGAGTCTAACATCGCCCCTGTACTCATTATTGGGACATTCTATAGAATAGTTGACATCATTCTATCCTGGGCATGCAAATAATAATATCTTTTTTAGAAATAGCTTGATTTTAGAGTGCAGGTTACATATTAACTATCTCAGATGGTATGGACAATTTACTCTTAAATGATTACTTTTTTATAAATACAAAAAGCTCCTCTTAAAGGTTTTAAAACAGAAAGGAATATACTATAGTTCGCGAGGAGATTAAGTCAAAATATATTAAAAACCAGAAACTTTGCAATATTTAAAAGCATATCTCTGAAAATCACTTTAAATCCTTAAACATTTACCACCGATTACACTCCAAACTCCAACTTCTAGTTTACCAAAATGTCTACTTACAGAGGGCGCTTTTAACATTGCAGTTTATCCCCCAAAATATTTTATACAGAGCCTAGGTACCAATAAGTCACACATTGCCTGCAGATAGCATGCGATTGCCCTAATTAACTTTAGTAACTACAATGTAATTATAACATCGCTTGACGGCTTTTTGTAATACTTCCAAACCAGTGACGTAATCATGTAGCAAAGAACAATACTATACTACTATTATTATCAGTGGTAGTAGCTCCACTAATAAAAAGACCAATATTGTCATTCATCTATTCGACTTGCCATTGTATTTACTTCATACTTGGTTGGTAGATTTAAATTAACGTCCTATTAACAGCTAGGGACATGTAAGAACGGCCTCGCATATTTGCGGTGTGTAGCATGTATGCAGTTTGAGGTGCGTGTTCTGGGAGATTGTGATATATTCGTGTTGCGTCTTCTAGTATAGTGAAACTTTTGTCATTTTCATACAGACGCATCCTTTCGATGTATTACATTGGCAATAGCAGTAGGTCCTGGAAAAAACCATCAACATCCCGTCTGTACAGTGTACCACAACACATCTCAAGTCTTTTCAAAAGTCGATGTAATGCAATTCAAACGTCGTGTTTGACAAGGTCCCATGTTTTGACCGAGTTTTTTGTTTGAATAAAATATTTAGATAAACGGATTAAGTCGAGTTCGTAATGCATATCAATTTCTGGACATTTGCTTGTCCAGATACAGATATCTTTGTCAAACTCCAGACATTTAGAATATGTTCGTACTTTAACACTGATAAGAGGATTTAGGATTGACAAGCGAAACGCGAATATCATATTTGTTAGCGGAGATTCCACCATGGTCATGTCTTTGCATCAAAACCCAGCAATGACACTAACTGAAAAAAATGTTAAATTGTCAGTGCGGCGAATGCATATGAGATCCTTGTCAGAAAATATATATACATTGCACTGCAGCAACAACGTAATGTATGACGGTTTAACAGTCTAAAGACTACATCGGATAGGTCTACGACCTATACGAGCACTTTAAAGATTTCAAATAGGGAATTATTGGGTGTATGATATATACTGAGCAATGTCAAGATATGAATGAATTAAAGCGAGAAAAACAACTCACAGTGACCCCACGGGACCTACTCAGCATAAATGTCATCCACCTGCTTTCCACAAGCATTATCAGAAAAAAACAATACTAACTTTGCAATGTAAACACATTTGAAGTTTAGAATGATCACAAATCGTAAATTTTCGGAAGCCTGTTTATCAATTCAGTAGACGTATCAGTCATTCTTGGGAGGTAGAAAACATAAATTATTCCTTTTGTGATACTAATATCAGGTAGTGTTCGTTATGGTTTTGTATTACTGTATGTGAGTCAGTCAGGTTATCAATCTCATGAACAGTTCATCCAGAAAACCTAGTTTGAATTCTTTAAAAGGAAACGTTGAGTACACAAATTACATACTATATCGTGTTTTAATGTTTTGTTTTAATGGGGTTGAGTGGAGCTGAAAAGATCACTTGTAACTACTAGCGATCATCTGTCTCATTTATTATTTTTTCTGTCATCTACTTACAAGATCGGCCTCATAGTTCGTTGAAAGAGTGTTGAGTTATTTTACCAAAAGACATTTTCTAAAAAAAACCGCAATAGTTTTAACGATAATGTAAGACAGGTGGTTCAACTTGATACAAAACTTCAGAGATTTTCAGGTATTTGAAAATTGTGAATTTAGTTCACTCAAAAAAGGAACGTGGTATCTGCACTCTAGTCTTTACAGGGCCCGTTTTTAGAGGATGATCATATATTAGTAAGTAGCGAAGTGCCAGTAAGACATCAAACGTACTTTCTATGTATTTGTTGTGAAATACATGTACGGCGTTGTACATTTGGTCTGTTCCGGCCATCAGTCATGTATAATATGTTTCCTCCTATTGAAGGAATGTCGATGTTATGACATGTTAAGCTGTGTGGATATCTTTCTGTTAGTGTCAGGACCAGTTCCGGTTTTCGTCAAAACCTGGTGCTGTTAACAAATGACCGCGTTATTAGATTTACACTCGCTACTGACCATAGAAACACCCCACAGCTGACCGAAATATAGGGCCAGTCATGTTCCCGAGGTAACGAAGTATCAACAAATACGCCACTTGGCGCCCCACGGCTATACTAACATTTGTAATAGACAGTTTTACTTTCTGCTGTGAGCACAGCGTCCACATATTGAAACATGCTTTCCTGCTGATGATTTTGTTTATCAACAATGAGCAGGTAATCAATTTTAAGATCATATTGTTTATACAACTTCCATTTCACACGTCGCTGAGCGCATACATTAGGGTGGGAACTGTCAGCATAAAACATGTTAACACTGCCCATGGTCGTGACATTCCTGAAATACATGTACCACTCCAAACCTTTACAATATTGAGGTTCTGTTATGCTAAATAATTATCGTTTTCATTTGCAATACCATAAACAAGTGGAACGCATTTGAATGCCCTAATAGAATTCGTAAAGCAATGCGGTATTCAATGTAGTTCAATATAGAGTTCCAATTTTTTTCTATGTTCTGTTTGAATGCCACGACAAGATGAATACTTCGTATTTATATATTTTGTTAATTTCCTGTCAGTCTGGTCCCATATCCGTTTCAGTTAAATATTTTGCCTTGCGTATTTGTTAGTCTTAAGTTCAGTCTAGTCCTATTTATTTTATGCATTGCATAGACCAATGTAAAGACTGTTAAACACATATAAGCGTGAAACAGACCATTTAGTTCTCAGAGATTCAAAAAACACCAAAGACACCAAAGATTATCAATTTCTAAATGTTGCTTTCTACAAAAATAAAGTTTGAATCAAAATAAAATAATGCTTTAAAACAAACAATAAAAAAAAACCTAATATAATTGTTTCCATTTAAAAATCTGCACACTTTAAATTGTTGCATGCAGCATAACAGAGCTTAAGTGTGGTCACGATTGTATAATTATACTCCCATTGATTAAGTGGCAGTGACATAAGTGTACATATCAATTTATTTAAAATGTGTTTTTATAAGTTAATTCTGAATACATGTCATAAATAATGCCTTCCATGGACTTTTGTATACTGTATACACTGTATGGTTTTTTCTGTGACCCAGTAGTGAGTGTATCAGTTCTTCCAATCGAATCTATTAGCATTTTTTTCCTCAAATAGGCTGCCATTAAATTAATATATTGTAACCATGAGAAAAAAAAGAATTTCTTCTTATCTTTATTGTGCCTACATTCAACAAAAAATAATGTAATAGCTCATGAAGAAACCAGTTCCTAATGAAAAGGTCATCTTATGGAAATTTAAAAATAACCAGAATCAACCATTTAAATTAAGTTAAGTTGAACACGGCAGTGTTTCAAACGCATTGAAACTAGAAATTGGACTATTTTAACCTTTCTTAATTAAACTTTTTCTGCTTAATGACTGAAACTGATCATATAGTGCGCAAATAATGTGACAAAAACACGTAAATTCGGAATATATATATTCTATAGAACTCCAATCGATTCCGACTATAAAAGATGTATTCCTGATAGGTGCAATTCTTGGATATCTAATTCAACAGGTTAATTTGGACAATTTTATGGTATAAGCAGCTAGCGGAAAACAATATACAACTAAAAAGATAACGGTGAAAGCGAGGTTAGATACATTGGTAGTACTTAGGTTAATACATTTTCATTGCACTATAACCAATGATAACAGGCAATGCTGTAGTCGTCTTTGCTAGGCCCAAAAAACTGTCAGCTAACATATTACAATCCAAGAGATACAATACGTTGCTGGTATTCTGGTTGAGATGCACTTTATAATGATAAATGTGCCATAGTAAATATAAACATAGTCGAAATTTCTCAAGGTCATTAACACAATCTTGAAGTTATTCGTATAAACGCGCAAATCAAACCAAAACAACAGATATCAGAGGGACTTTGTCTTGGATTGCCATCTAGAATTACATATTGGAACGGGAGACGATGCTTTCTAAGTGCTTCACATTTCCTTTGGTGTTTGCAATGCAATGAAATATGACTTAGTAGTGCCTAATACTAATGAAAATCAAAATCCGAATTTTCTTCACCAACGATTCGCTATTGAGTGTCAATTTATCAAAACAATTCCACAAATTTTTGGATAGAACATAAAATCATTTCAAATCGCAACATTTGTTAATTGACTATTAGATTTTTTCGATAGTATTTTCCCCTATTCCTCGTCAAGATGTTTATGTGACAATATTTCAATAAAAGAGTAAAGGCAGGAATAACGAAACAGACAAACAAGTGCGAAATGCGAAATGATACCAGATCATATCATATAGGCACTGGATCACTCAAGCCATGAAACCTGGTTAGATAGAAGATAAATGTTGTAAAATTAAATCATAATATTGGTGGCATTTGAACACTCCAAAGAGTATACAGGAGTTCAAACTTTGAGCCGTATAGATAACAACCTAGCTTTAAAACCTCATCATCATTCAATAACTATTTCAAGAGGGTATCGACCTCATTATTCCATAAAAGTTTGGAGTGGATGATCTTAAACTCAATTTCGCCTAACATGATAAAGGATTTTTTTTTTCAGTAAATAAAAAAAACAATTGTATTCGTCAATTTTCCGGCAACATCACAATTTCCAAGAAAATGGGAATGAGTTCTGGGTGACAGGATGAACTGGAACATGATGTCGGTACCGTTCGTTATACACTAGATTTATGAGTTGGAAGTTGCCCATTTTGTAATAATTGAAGTACAAATTCTGCAGTTCAGCCTAGAACGATTCTCAGCGGGTGATATAATGTAACTCATAATTCTCAGAAAATTAGTTTTCATATTAACGTTTTTAAAATATTTGGATTGTAAACTATAAATAATGCATACCGTTTATCGTACCCTCTAGCGATCTGTTACCATAGAAACTCTTGACACCTTCCTCCCGTTGTTTTGCACACTTTCATCATAGATTAATTAAGACTCAGTATGGTTACTTTAAACTGAGATGCTTTGATCACTATGACCGCAGTAATTTGCACTTTCTCATAATGCTAACATTTAAAACCATATGGTAAACTGTTGTCTCATATGTACGACTAATTAATTGAATCCTATATGCCTGCCTTTATGGACGTTCATGGAATACTTAACACCTTTGGATTACATTGCACTTCAAACATAAAAAGTATCCTTATCAGAATCATCTGCCTCGTTACTTAAAACCAGGTAAAGTTATGTATTCAAGCTTTGCACGTGTTGGCGAAGCACATTTGCAAGTGATCCAGTGGAGAGAGTGTATGGAGCAAACGTAATATGTTTAGGATACTGCTATGCATTCCTAAATGACTGACCTCAGTCAAAATTATAATGGCGTCATGTAGCGTCATGTAAATTTGACATCACTATACATCCATGTCAAGGTCAATTATACTCAAATGTAGCGGCCGCATCGTATCATAGCATAACCAATGAGAAGTCTTTATTTTACCAAGCCAGGTATTTTACTTTATATTATCGAAACATCACCGCAAACATCTATAGTTTATATCAATGTTTCTTTGTTCGCGGATTACATACAATCACATTATCGTGAATCACTCTTATTACTTTAAGTAACAGTTAAAACAGTTAACAGGCTATATATGGATACGCCGACATAAGTGCGGTGTAGTTACATGCTATCATAATGTATCTTGATCGTTTGGTCTCTGATCGTCATCTTAGCATCTGTTGGTTTATACGCACGTATTGGGGTATTCTCTCAGGACTGGTAAACGTAGGAGAGCACTGGATTAAAGGGTATGATATTCTTATACAAAAGTCAGGCCTGGCCTAGCGACCACCTCTGTGTAAACACCACCTGCGTATCATGACCACTTTCCTGAGGTCCATAGTGGTAAATGTTCACACAGTTTGACTTGTTTATAAAAATAGTCAGTCTTGAGAGCATATCACAGTGTACCGCTAATGGTGCACAACAAAAAGATGTTTTTACTCAACTAGCTCCAAAAGCCATGCCATTTTATCAAACAGGTCCTATTTTCTTGCCTTTTTTTCATGAAGATTTCATATCTGTAAAACAGACTAGTTTGCGACTACTTTTTGAGTTGAGCTTTAAATATAGCATCCGTGCAAATTGGCTGGACGAAAGTAGAAAAATCATAATCTGTAATATAAGGGTGAATGTAGTGTTAAACCTGTTGGTTTTTTTCCTATATTTCTAGCGATAGAACAATTTATAAAACTATTGTATTTTTACAAATGCTAACTAATTTCATTTATTTTCCAAGACCGTTTATATACGTAGTTATCATGTTTTGCTATATTTTCGCCACTAAAAATCAATGATTAGGCAAAACAGTAAAATGAAAATCCATGTCAGTTTTACAATATTTGTATACGATATGTCTAAGGTAATACATATGTTTTAAATATCATTAAACATGGGGTCTTTGATCAAATTTTCATAATTTTGTAAGCTTGAAGTTTGTAACTCACAACTCTATCACCATTTCAAGGGATAAGATGGGTCATTTTTTAATATGATTTTGGAAATTATGCCGCAGAAAACCTTTCCACATCAGTTCATCTGGTTTATGGCTATTTATTGGTATGATTTTCTCCAATTTTTTTTTTGTTTTAATGAAATCCGATTTTTTTTTAATAATTCCGAAATTTTGATTCGGACGGGCTCCCTCTAAGACAGGGACTGCAAAAACCTCAGCAATATCATCTTATTTTCACTTCCTTGCTTTTATTTGATTTATTTAATGATTTTCGTATTGAAACTATTCTGGAATTCAAAACATTTTCCGCAGTTTCTGGTTCTAGCGTCATATGAATTTGCGCAGTTTTTATAAGTATGGATCTACTTTAACACAAAAAGATTTCTATGTTCCAGAATATCTGTACATATCAACAGTATTAAAAGAATTCCCATCTACGTTATTGAAGGTTTTGAAGTCTTCTGTCCGTGATCATTATCGACAAGATTAATTGTTGCAACAGATATAAACAAGATATTGTTGTATTTACCGAGACGCTTTACACAATCAGATGGGCTATTATGGTCTTACGTCTGTTAAATACAGATCACCTGGGGAATACAATCAAGCAGCTTCTGGAATTAGCAATATTACATCCGTGTCTTTATTGTCCCAAAGGATTCTAGTGGCATTTTACTTCGTGACATTTCGTGGTATATCTAATTCAGCTGATGTCTCAACATTATTTGATGAAAGCGTTATGATGCAACCATCGATTGAAGTATAATACGTAAAGAGTAGGTAAACAACAACAACAGTGTCTAGACTGGTGTTACGGTGACACGGAGGAGAAAAAGGACCACGGAAAAAAGATGAAAAAGAGATGGTGACTCGTACGTAGAGTGAGAGGAATATAATAAAACGATAAAGGCGAGAACGAAGATAAGAAAAAGATGGAGGATCAAAATAAGGAGGCAGATAACAAGGTCGAAAGTGAGGATTTGTATGGTTGATTAATTAATCATCGTCATATAAATAGCCAGGGACTCCCTGAGGCTTCAAAATTGAGGTGACCGAAGAGGTTTTACAGAATTAAAAAAAGAACGACGAGGAGAAAAACGAAGAAAGGAAAGAAAGGAAGACGTCGGCGACATGTAACATGAGATTACAACGATGAAGGGGATTTCACAAAATTTCATCATGCTGTTTATAGTGTCCACAAATCACAACAGCTGTATGATATTTGAATGTATGACAGTTTTATAATAACTATGCCAACCTTTGATCGGTACACAATCACTGACCATACTTGGTGAACGGCACTGGCGTGACGTCACGAGCAATCTCTAAAGCGTTGTATTATTAAATTATGGTCATATTTGGATTCGCTATAACCTTCTGACCACGAACATGTCTTCTTACCAACTTTGACATACTGTAGATGAGAAACGTCATCACCAACAATAGAACCCATGATCTAATTTCGTCTGGTACATTCAACTGGTCTTATTGGCGAATATCAAGCGCAGGGCACACACTGGTCAAAGATGACCCCTTAATCATTCACATGGAAATCCAGACTAATTGAAAATCAATTCCGTAATTATCCTAACCAATACATTAAACGCTTAGTCTGCCTCGGAGACGACGAATCTATCGACGTTAAGCTTGTGTCAACAGGAACTGACGCTCAATCTAGCGGAAAGATTTATTTATCTTATTGTCTGAAAAAAGAAATCTGTTTGCATTTGGACGCAGACAATAACAAAGGGAAGCCACTCTAAATATGGTAAAAATGTAAGACAAACGAGGTACGAGCTAACATCATACGAAGCCTGAATCAAGGAAGGGGTTTTCTGGAGATGAATCTGTTCGTGAGCAAATGAATGGTACCATGGGAATGTCATATGTTTCCCCTCGCACCGAGGGTGTTTTATTAAGTACATAATGTATAATAACGACACAGTAGAAGCCATTACTGAAGATGTACTATAGGCGGGGAACTAATGTCATGACCCCGGGTTATCGTATTTGGCCGCAATCTGCATTAATTTACTGGAACAATGTTCTGTACATAAGCAAACTCTCGGGACCTCGATTTGTTCCTAGTAAGTAATCATAATACAGAGAGGTTAGCACGCTAGCTTCTTCACATCTCATAGTTTTATCAGTAAAGCAGACGTGATAACAGTGTAGGCTTTGTTTATAAGGATTTCTTTATAGCATAACGTAGTGTAATCACTTTATGTAGTGAAGATATATTTAATTTTTAACTTCGGCTAAGCTTATATTACATGTATATTGTATTTTTTCTCAATTTTGATATTTCACTGGCAATGGTGATACGTGTCTCCAATGATAAATGAATACGTCCTCACATAAATGTGTCATTTTACAGTATCAACTCTCAATCACCCTCATATAATTTTGACTGTCGAAGAGATTTACTGAATAAACCAGGTATGTGTACCGGGTTACTTGCGCTAGTACGATTCGATTTTCACAGACACCAAGAATAAAGTTAATGAATCATAATTTCACGATCTGTCTATAGGAGTATATTTATTTGACAACTTACCGACATTTCCCCACGCAAATATCACAATTTGATTATTTGAAATATTGTATATTGCATATACTTTTAAAGACTTTGCTCAAAACAAAGTAAAGGCGGGCGGGAGGATGGACGGGACTAAGTTACAAATTCAGTGCCCTAATATCGTTAGAAGACAAACCTTTCCATAGACAACCTTGTCAAAAGGCTGATTGCAGAGGTATAATAGTAACGCAATATAAAATGATGATTGAATGGTCCCGCTAATTGTTTGAAAGCCAAATCAATAAATCATATTGCACCGTGTCTTCTCAAACATCTTGTATAGAAAGCAATTTTTGGCTCGTATCGCTGTGAAACTGTCAACGTCAGAATCGGGAATTTCAATTTAATGATTACAAATACATATTGAAATTTAATATTGAAATATGATACATTTAAAGTATGAAATATTTGAAAATGGCAGTTGCAATTGATGGAAAGTGAAGTCATAAGATAAATAGATGTCACTTTGATATTTTGGCTTTGTGTCTTTTTGTGTTAGAAATTGATGAAGAACGTCACACTAACATGTATACAGTGATAAAGCGAACGTTGATATTTTTTGTTGATTTTGCCTTATGGGATCTAATTGTACTAGCAATGCTAAACACAATGCAGATTTCGTTTGCCAACGTTGCTTTTCCTTAGTTTTTATTAATATTTTTGTTCGATCAAATTAGCGTAATAGATGATAAAATTGTCGTGCACAAGACGTATGAATGATTTGTAATAGACCAATTCACTATTTAATGTAAGTGGGGCTACCTGAGGTTAAGGTATGTAACACAGACATCACATGTAATGGTAAAGAAAGGTTTTAATCACCACACATTTTATCAGGTGTATCAAACCATTCCAAGGTAATCTGCTGCTCGATGACAAAATATAAATATTCAGACTAGAAAGCATATTAAAGTGAAGACTTTGGAGTTAGTATAATGAGGTAAAACGGTATAAAGCTAGTATATAAATAATTCGAAATAAAAGACCAAGATATATCGATAAATTCAATGTAAAATCAAAATCATTTAGTATGAATCTTATTGACCTGGAGTTAGTAAATGACGAAATCATTCACTTCATCAATAAACAGTTTTACTTGTGCTTTATGCAACTAAAACGTCCAACCTTTTTATCTTGTAATTAAATCCATGCATTAAATATACTGATATTTCCTGGTTGAGTTTTCAGGTAGTGATACAGAAATATGTTTAAGACCATGAGTATGTGATTTTCGATTTGTTTTATCCGCTGTCTGATCTATGTAGAAAATGTAATCCTAATAGTTTACACATGTCTATGAACTATCTGACAGAAATAATCGGTAACAGTTTATTGCATATTAAGGTCAATTATTCGCAATAATGAATTTTACATATTTTCTAACAAGCAGTCTAAATTATATACGAATGGCACGTTATCAAAACACAACACATATAACCCGCCTCTCTGCCTTACCGAGAAGATTAATGGGCCTCAGACTGCGATGGTTGCAGTGGCTGTAGTGTTTCTCATTGCTTTAATTGAATTGTTTTCCTTCCTCAGTAGCTTCGTTTGTTTTACACCTAATTGAAGTCGGTGTAGCCTGGGACAGCTGCCCGTGTTCTATACCCGGCAATTAGCTCTCCATGTTTTGTTTACTCCTGTTATATTAACACACGGAACACGACCATGGCGCTTCGTTATATCTACATGGACCATTCTATGCCGTTATATCTACGTGGACGGCTTTATGATACCATGTGTCACATTAAAATTCTGTAAAGTCTATCGAAAGAGTTTGGAATGACATCGAACCTTGTGCATCTTAGATAAATGTTAACGATAAACTGCCTACTTCGTGCAGTTATTCTTCTTCATGCCCGACCCTTTCTTGAATAGGACCCGGGCTTGCATGAGAACAAGATTATGATTATCTCGTCGGCGATGTTTTAACTTCGGCCCTTTCGGCGATTTGGTCTCTTACCGAACACAATCTTTTACTCCTTTGCTCACAGAGTGGGGGAAAAACATTTGTGATTTTAACACATGATAAATTGCCTCCTTATTATATATATATGCTTTATTTGCCTTTATCATATCAACAATTCTTCCGTGAAAAAAGTTCTTGTGTACTGTACATAATTGATTTTATATATCTGAATATTTCATATCTTTGAAATTCAATTGAAACTTTTGCACATACACTGTATCTATCTTATAACCTTTAGTACAATAAACAAATACAAGTAGCATTTAATATAACAAGAATGTTTAGGTGAGCCTTAGTGACAATCTGAACACAAAGTTCATTGCTGTCCCCACATTTAAGACAATGAGAGAGATTGTCTTCATGTATCAACTGTACATCACATCTTTATACAAATCTCATCGTTCTTTAAAAGTCAAAATGACAGCGTAACCAGGATTGATATACGACACACAAATGCATGTTCATTATCGACAGGTGGGCGATAAAATTTAGTAATGGGAGGCTTTTTGAGTGATATGTACTGAAGGAAATGGAGCGATCGTGCAGATGTACCTGAAATAGCTTCATAATATTTTTGGACGATATTCATGCTTTACGTTTGAATCAAGTATGTCTAAATTGCTGCCAGGTTCAGTAAAATGTCATGAAAATAACGTTTATGCTGAACAAATTATCTTTATTGCTGTTTAATGTTAATTAAAAATATGACGTAGATGTCTGTAAAATACCTGTATAGATTCGTTTGATGTTTCCTAGTTCGCTACAACTCTCGTCGTATGATTACTATTGGGTAGTTAAGGCGGTATTACCTGCAGCATTATGTGCGTTGTAGTTTTGAGAAGCTGAACTATTTTTGTTGTAATGGCCCAGAGCAAATGTTACATGTACAAATACAGCTTCATACCCTCGTAAAGTAACATTCTCAGTAGCCAGATATACCACTAAAATGTACAGTGCATCATGTTTTATTGGTTGTGAGAGAAAATTGTTTGTCTTTTTTTCATTTCTCAATTCTTTCTCTGCATTTATAAAATCCTATTAGCTCCATTGTTTATCAAGAGAGAACCTTATTTTGTGATGTTTCTTCGGACTTTAGTCATACCAAAGGTAGAACTAGAGTGTTTACACAAACCCTACAAAATTAAACAGCGAGAACATGATGTTCCATTACCATATTTCTTAGGCAGCTTAGTAAGAAAGGAAGATCTCCTATCATTAATGTATCTGCGTTGTATTCCTTCTCCTTGGACAACAATGTCAGTTTCTGACCTGAAGTAACGTGGTTTACACATATCCTTTTTGACAGCCCCATCTTCAAGTTGATACGACCGCATAACGAGAAATACTTCTGTATTGCCAAAGTTTCAAGAAGGCCGTTTAAACCCGAGCCTCAGAAATCGTAAAACGTGCGTAACTTCTGGGAGTAATCGTTATTTGAAGACCCGATTTGTTGTAACATTGTATGATAAATTATCTGGAGTCATCATATGGAAAGAAGAAGCAGTAGATGATAACTTTGGAAGGCTAACTATTAGTTAATTTGTACAAACTTCACTGCTTTGTCTAAAATAACCATGATGACCCCGTCATATAATCTATATGAGATGAAGCATCGAAATTGTAACTTAACCTAATTGGTTCATTAGTATTATGTCTAAACTTAGAAATATTACCGGGGGACTATTAGCGTGGTATTCCCTTTGTTATGTGAGTGTGGTAGGTTAGGAGTGTTGGGATTTACACAGTAAGATGGAAGATACTTGAACTGGCTTTCAAATTAATGTTCCAAAAACGAATTGTATATTTATTTCCCAAACCAACTTGACTTACTGTCAAATACCTTTATGTATACGATACATGTCTTGTGTGGCGATTGTCTATAACTCGTGATGCTCATTGCACTTATTAAAAATGTATTTAATAAAACAAGAAAAGTAATAGCAGTTTCAGGGTGAGTAAATTTTTTATTTATTTATTTATGTATCTATATATAAATATTTTTCGTGGCATGGAATAGTTTCTCGTTCGATATTATATAGTATTAATACTATTTGAGGTTATATTTGAGATAATACGAGTACTTCTTGGCTTTTCATGCATTAGTCTTTGTAGGCTTTGTTGTTACGCCACATCGCACAATCTGTGTGTTTAATATAAAATGGTCGGATAGGTCCTTTATCTGTAGCGGGAAACGCAAATTCTTATGAGGCGTCTGGTATATTCATCTTTGTCCTCTTCAAAAAGTCACGAGGACAAATTGACCTCTCGGTCATGAATTTAAAATCCCATGTGCGGCAGTTGTCAGTTAATGACCATAAGTCGTGTTTTTTTATCCGTGTACTCTGGCTTTCCTCCATTGTTTTAATATGACACTGCTTTAAGTGACCCTGGCAGTTAATAAGACGTTCGACAAATCAACCCAAAATCAAGGATAATTGAAGTTTAATTATCAAGAAACATAATATGAAATGTAAAAAAAATTGTAAATCCTCTGAAAAAACTCAATCATAGCATTATGAGTAGCAGCCGTAATGAGGGAAAAACAGAAATTAATAATCCGTTTGTATCGTGATTTATGCCAACTTTTAAGTTTTTTTTTTTTTTTTTTTTTCCATTACCCACCTATCCTCCCCCCTCCCTGAAGTTGCATGTATCCTAGGATGAGGCTAGGAATTCGTGCTAATAGAATAGTTTACGGAACATTGCCGCCTTATTACAAAGTTCCGCACGCCTTTAACAGGGTATGGAAGGCTAAAGATGCTAGATTATACATGCTGTGCAAATCTAGCCAAATATCAAGAAAGTAATTTAGATTTTCGTATGTATATTCAGTTTGGGTGAAACTTTTTGTTTTGTATGCATTTTAGGAATGGCAATTTTCTTCTTTCTGTTTTTTGTCTTTGTCTTCTTAACGTGTTTAAAGCATTTCTGGTTTATTTCTATGGTAATGAGAATATACACCACTTAGCTTTTGTCGGTCTGCGGCTTCCGTATCCGAAGACCTGCTTACACCCGGCGGAGGTTTTTGTCTGCACATCTGTAGAAAAACATTTAATGTGGACAATATTTATGTTACCAATAAAATATACAGCACAGAAAAAGGAACCTTACGATTGATTAATACTCCACGGCTTTTTTGTTGTTCTCTTTTTATTGTTGATGAATCCTGCTGTGCATTCCTCGTTCCTTTTATGTTGCAATAAACAAGTGTTGGAGATGATACAGTAAACTGTTATCAGTGCAGAACTTACAACGCTATTCGTTGTTTTTACAAGTATGAAACCATTGTAATGATGACTACATGAGTTGTTTCCCTTGCTTCGGAGCTCCCTGCAGTTGAAGGTTTAAGTATAAAAAGCAATGTCGTTGTGGTGATAACATATATTGTAAGAAAGCACTTCCATGATTCCATTCTCGGGAGGACGCGTCCTTCGGTTTTATATCGGGAGAGTCTGACCTTATTGTCTGAAAGGATATAGCAGTATAGGTTATTTTATAAGCTTTTATTTCTTGTAATAAGAAATACATTTACATTAAATCTATATTTGTATCACCGGTACCGTTTCATTAATGTACTTCACTGTCTCGACTTGTAAATTGTCAAGTTGGTGACAATTGATACAAGTAAGTAATATCCATCCGATATTATAAATGATGTAAATTGGACAAAGAAATACCTCATATATACTATAAACAAAGTCATCTTTATTTTGTATTTTCGGTTTTAAGGTAAATTGTAATTTCGGTTTTACGTACATATGTACTGACTAAATATTCTTATTTTGCTTTATATAGTTATTGAACAAAATGAATATCAGAAAAGGGTAAAAGCAAATAAAAAAAAAAAACATGTGTTTTGCAGTTGAATATCTTGACAAAACAATGTCCACATGATCGATCCTGTCCTACCTAATACGTCAGACACACTGACGTATTACGTCAGACAAACTGACGTATTAAAACTAAAACGCCTACGTACTGAGATATTGAATACTCAGTACAATATGATTGGAATATCGCAATACTATGGTTCATCATCCGGGAACAGTTTTTAATATTTAAGGTGTGTTCATTTCACGATATTTTATGAAGATCGTTGTAATTTTCTTTATTTATTTTTTGCTCGCCATGACTCTCAAGAATGAAGTCTTCTAAGATTTGTGAAATCTCGTGTGAATGAACATTCATTTCAGATCCTATATATAATTTCATTTTAAAGAGTTACTTAAACATACTTAACGACAGTGCCACCGCGTTAACTTAATATATCAACACTAATTAAAAGGGGATTTGTGTCTTCAGTTCTATTCGAAGTGTTGCAGTCATATAATGCTATTTGATAAGCACAGTACGCCGTTTCCGGAAAACGACATTCAGTCAGTTTAGTCCTGTGATTTTCTTTATCACATGGCTTTATTAATGGCACATTTGAAACAAAATTGCGGTATATGTAATGATTGACCACGGTTGGAAAAATTACATATTATGACAGAACACTTAACATTAATTATCAAAACATATTGTGTTAAATATAATCTTAATATGCATTAAAATTGATTATAAACACTTCACAAGGAAATGGCATGTAAATTACGGCATTAAATGCAGCTGTCGACTAGCTGTTGGAAATCAACGGTATCTTACGTCTCACAAATAATTCATAATTTACGTGGGGACTTTCTTCCAAAAATTAATAACAATTAAGAAACAGAAAAAATAACAGTTTATCTTAATTCCATTATCGAGCAAGTATTACCGACACTGACCCTTACTCGGACATTGGTATTCTCTGTCTGAAAGTGTCACCGACATGACGGAAAAATGTGCTTTAAATTTTTCGCGGTCACATGACTAAATCAACGTTTTCTACCTCCTACTAAGAAGAGTTCCTTGTATCCTGGAATCGTCGTATTGTATGTAGTAGACTATAATTGAGTAGTATTAGTCTCCATTGGAACTTTGCAGCCTTCTTATATCTAATTACTACTCTTGGAAGTGGGTATTGATGGCTATGTCAGTACAATGTATGTAACAATACGGCGTGTTATCTCATATATACAATGTTGAGTCATAGACCCATGACAAAACAATAAATACATACTCATGACAGCAGAAGACACCGTAATATGTAAATAACTGAATATCAGAATCGCGGTGGTATATCATCCACAATTTCATATTACAGTTATAATGTCTGTGTATGTTTTAAGTCTAGAATATCCTAGAGTAAAATAAGCTCTCTTTTGACAATGAGCGATAATATCTGCTACAATAATTTCTTTTACACTGGACTACTAGTATGTGTCAGATATCCAGCTGTAACATTTTTTAGAAGGTATTACTTTCAGTTTAAATCGAAATATACGAATATGGTTCTCATTTTGCAATTAAATCTATTAACCAAAATATCACTTCATATATCAGTTAATATAACCCGTATATAAACAACCGGAGTCATTTTCCTTTCAGATTGTAAAATTTAATTCATATTTTAAATTTATTAGAACCAAAGTCGATAAGAAATGTAGAATCCAATCATTTTGTAGATTTAATAAGATAATCCCAAAGGTCTGTAGTGTGTATGTCAAATTTACCGAATTCAATAGCCGGATTTCAATTTCACGAAATAATTACAAGAAGATTATAGTGATAAATCGTTTAACAACAGTAGGAAGTATATTTGGCGTTATTTGAAATGAAATTAAAATATGAATAATTTGTTGAAAATGTATTTAATTATAATCGGAGTTATTAAGAAGGGCATTGAAAAATACTGCTCAGCCTTCGTAGAGTAACAGTAGATTAGTATGGCAACTAGATAATTGGTCCCTGCAGATTATTGGCGACTGGATAGAAGAACACATCACATCAATGGTAAATGTTTCGTAGGACAATCAGATTAGTGGTGACTAAAAAAAGTGGGACAACCAGATTAGTGGCGACTAAATAGTGGGACAACCAGATAAGTGGCGGCTAAATAGTGGGATAAAACGATAAGCGGTGACTGGATAGTGGGGAAACTAGATTAGTGGCGACCGGATTGTGGGACAACCAGATTAGTGGCGACTAAATAGTGGGACCAGATTATATTGAGGGCGACTGGATATTTAGACAACTAGATATTTGGTGACTGGATAGTGGGACAACCAGATTAGTGCTGACTGGATAGTGGGACAATCAGATTAGTGGTGACTAGATAGTGGAACAACCAGATTAGTGGTGACTGGATAGTGGGAGAACCAGATAAGTGGTGACTGTATAGAGGGACAACCAGATTAGTGGTGACTAGATAGTGGGACAACCAGATTAGTGGTGACTGGATAGTGGAACAACAAGATAAGTGGTGACTGGATAGTTTTGTTTGTTTGTTTGTTTGATTTATTTACGTCCTATTAACAGCTATGGTCATGTAAGGACGGCCTCCCATGTATGTGGTGTGTTGCGTGTATGATGTGCGAGATGAGTGTACTGGGAGACTGCGGTATGTTCGTGTTGTGTCTTCTTGTATAGTGGAACTGTTGCCCTTTTTATAGTGCTATATCACTGAAGCATGCCGCCGAAGACACCAAGCAACACACCCCACCCGGTCACATTATACTGACAACGGGCGAACCAGTCGTCCCACTCCCTGTATGCTGAACGCTAAGCAGGAGCAGAAACTACCACTTTTATAGACTTTGGTGTGTCTCGGCCAGGGGACAGAACCCAGAGCCTCCCTCACAGGGGCGAACGCTCAACTCAAGGCCAAAAGTGAGGCAGTGCCAAGGAAGGCATTAGGAAAGATAAAGTCAGTTAGGAAGAAGAGAAAAGATAAGATCCTAAATTTAGTCGCCTTTTACGATCATGCAATAGGGGCAGCAGGTACAATTCTAACGCCCTACCTGCAGGGCCATGACTGGATAGTGGGGTCTAGTTGTCCAACTATCCAGTCGCCACCAATATTGTTGACTGGATAGTGGGGCAACAATATTGGTGGCGACTGGATAGTTGGACAACTAGATATTTGGTGACCGGATAGTGGGACAACCAGATTAGTGGTAACTGGATAGTTGGACAACCAAATCAGTGGTGACTGGATAGTGGAACAACAAGATAAGTGGTGACTGGATAGTGGGGCAACAATATTGGTGTCGACTGGATAGTTGGACAACTAGATATTTGGTGAACGGATAGTGGGACAACCAGATTAGTGGTAACTGGATAGTTGGATAACCAAATAAGTAGTGACTGGATAGTAAGATAAAGATATGCTTATAATTATAGTAAAGTTTGGTGACAATATTAATTATTAGGTAGGATTTAAAAAAATAAGACATGTTATGACTAGGAAAACAGACAACGAATTACGCGAAAAATAACTTCATTACTGAATAGTATATAGAATTATAGTTTGACTGAGAAGTGACTGGGAGCAATGCCAGTACGGAATGAAGTACCGGTTGACCGGAATGGCAATGATATTGTGATGTGGTGTTTACAAGTATGTAATAAACAGATGAGTAATCGATATGAATCCAGCGCACCTTCACTTTTCCATAAATAATATTCCATATATAATTAGCAGTAGATGTTTCTTAAGTGCAAAAATGCCAGCCTAAGTGATGCAGCGCTTAGAAATCCTGATGTCCGCCATTAGTGTTACTTTGAGAAAAATGAAAATGATACAATGCATGGCTGTATGATACGTTACACGAAAACTCAATTAAGGTCGAATGGTATAAATGTGAACATGGACGACATCGTTTGTCTGCAACTTGTCTATTTGTCTTCTGTCTGACTAAGGTAATCTCAAGTGAGTTTGCTGTTTTTTCTTAGTTTTGAAGCTGAATCTACTCCATATGTCAATTACTTTCTAACCACACATTTTGCATCACACTGCTGAACTTACACATTTATTCATGATTATTTATGAAAACGCTCGCAATGCTGTAAGGTAAAATAATAAATGAAAAGGACTTAGGACTATAAGAAATATTAGTAACGTTTTGTTCTGCGATGGTCAAGTGGTTAAGGTGGTCAGACATATATCACTAGAAATCCACAATTTGTGATGTAAGTTTGAATCTAGTGCATTTCCCAAGTAAATTCAGTTTTGACACCTTTTGTTATTTGCAAAAAATAAAGGAGGTGTGTCAATTTGGGCCCTCTGGTGGCCACGACCGATTAGCATTTTTTTTACAGGTACCCGGGGGTTAGGAAACCAACGGAGTCCCTTGTGAGTTATGGTGGGTTAAACAGGAGGGGCAATTTTCTGTTAGGTCAAGTTTTGTTGGAAACAAATTATATATTTGAATGATTTTTTTATGAATTATTATGTTAAAATAAAATTGGAAAATATAACTTAGTGTCAAAAAATAGGTCACAGTGACCTAATTTTATTAAATGTCTATTATTCAAGAATGAAGAATATTGTGGATTAGAACATATTGGGGAGTGGGAGGGAGGGGAGAGAGGTGAGGGGGATTTTTATTTTTCAAACTTTAAAACACCAATTATTTTTTTTGCTTATGTTCAGAGGGTCATATACTCACTCAAATACTCTGCTATAAAATTTAAAATACAATAATGATTATGTATATGTTTTAAATACTCTCAAATGTGATTCACTACAAAAACAATAATACTTTTTGGGTCAGTTTATCTTATTTCTGAATATAGCAATATATTCATTTGTGGTTTGAAGTTTGAAAAATAAAAAAAAATCTTCTCCCCCCCCCTCCATGCTCTCCCTCCTCATCCCATCTCATCCAAAATATTTTTTGCCTAAGTTTATAATATGAAAATGTATTGCGCAATGAAATTTAATAGAATAAATAACATTTTTTTATATTATGGCACCAGATAAACTTTTTACTTACATAATTGACATTTTACTAAATAAGGTCACAGTGACCTATTTTAAGACACTAAATTATGTTTTATTTTTAACATATCAATGCCTAACTATTCATAAAAACATTTAAAAATATAATCTGGTTCCAACAAAACTGACAAAACGGAAAAATTGCCTTCCTGTTTAACCCCCCATAACTCACAAGGGACGTCGACTCCTACCTGACCTTAATCATATGTCATATCATGATGCCCTAGGCCCCGGGTATCTGTAAACAAAAGATAATGCGTATCGGTCAAGGCCACCAGAGGGCCCAAATTGACACTCCTCTTTTGTCTTTTCCACCAGCTATATATATTTTAACACAGTAAAACTATTTAAAAGAGCCGTCATATTTTTTAATTAGACCATGCAAAACATCTTTTTTTGTAAATACAGCATACCATATTAGTCGAACTGGTACACGTGATGAAGTACAGCTGTTTCATTTGTGTTGAATACGGTAACCAACAATGTGGTAGGTGGCCTCTGAATGTGACGACCGAAGGATTAATAAAAAGTCAGCGTTCGTTTTTTTAGAATTTATTGTTTAGTCCGTATATATTCGGAACTAGCAGGCAACTTAATGGAATTATTTTTCTCAATTTTATTAAATCTATCTGTCATAATATTGCATGGCGCCTTCTTGATTTCGGATGATAATTAACTGCAAATGCATATACGAGATCATCTACCATATTTCATATTTCACACTGTTTTAATTTGAGATAAATGCTTTACTCGTTACAGCAATGAAGGAGGAAAGTGAAAGTGATTCTATAATTGGTTTCGAACCGTTATTTTGAATTAAAAGTAGTGACGTACCTACTGTAATAGGTATATCGAACTCAACCGCCCACTGGCGCTAATCATCTACGTAATGATAGAATTACACGTATACATACAAACCTGATGTATTCCACATTTTGCCACTGCACCAGTAAGACTCATTATCGGCATTGCAGTTAACATCAAGTGTATTACTGTAGAAATTCCCTAAAGGTAAATGATTGCAATTAGTTATGTTACGAAATAATCGTATATGTTTGCTTTTCAGTGTGTATGAAATATATTTGGATTGTCAGAATTCGTTATTAAGTGTTAAACATTTAAAATAATAACACTATATACAATATAGATATTACTTGGTCCTGCTGTTAGAGCGTTATAATTGTGCTTGCTGTCCCTAGTGCATAATTGTAGAAGGCGACTCAACTTAGAACCTTATATTTTCTCTTTCTTATTAACTTTCTTCTTCCTAACGTCTCCCTTGACACCGCCTAATTTCCATGCCTTCAGTTGAGCACTCGCCCTTGTGAGAAAGGCTGTGGGTCGAATTCCCTGGCCTTGACACACAACAGTCTGTAAAAGTGGCTGTTTATTATTCTTATCGCCCAGCATAAAGGAAATGGGAAAACTGGTTTGCCCGCTGTCAGTATATAATTTGACCGGGTATAGTGTGATTGTTCAGACAAGGATACCGACTTGACACGATTATACTTCAGGCTTCCAAAACATAGACATTCACAGACCGACACACATGGGAGTCCGTCCTTACAAGATCTTAGTTATAGATAATGATATGACGTAAAAATAAAATAAACCAAACCAACCTAACCAACTATAGCTTAAATACTGGCAATATCGCGCGGACAATGCAAATAAATGTAACGATTTCATATGAGCAAAATATGACGACAGGAAGTGGGAGGAATATGACAGGTTTTCAGGGAATATAATTATTTCCGTGGCCATGATAGCCATCAACTGTTTAATAACCTCAACTAAGGTAACAAGCTAGTCGAGACTGTCTTATGTAACTTTCCAAAGGACCATCACAAAAAAGTCACATAAGACAGGGAGTCACTTAAGACAGTCAAAGTTCATCCCCAAAGTTTGTTCTTCATTATAAATATATCAATTACCTGATTTTTTAAAATAAATCAAAAATGATAATAAAAAAATAAAACAAAAATTAAAACTTATTTAATTTTCTTAATTAAAAATCATTTAGATCAAGTTATAAATTACAAGCAGACATACATTGATGTTTGGTTTTAAACTTTGTTCAAGAAAAAAATTCTATCTGGATGGGGTCTAATTTTGGGTTAATTTTTTTTTTTTTTTTTTTTTTTTTTTTTTGCAATTAGAAAAATGTTTGTGGGTCATGGTTTTTCAGGCTTGAAAAAAAAATACAAAAATCACACTCTTCCGAAAAAACCCATTGCAAAACAATTGCAGATGTTGTGTAAATTAAAAAAAAACCATTACTACTGTACAGTAGAGGTAACATTTAAAACCTGGGCTTTATTTTGATGAATTTTACAAATCTACTGTACACTGCTACCGAATGGCGGCCATTACAGAAGCCCAAGTCACGTGCATTTGTTTTTACAAGACTTTTTGGTGTTATTAGAAACGTTTGAAGAAAATATGGGGTTTGTGGCTTTGGGATGGCAGTTATAATGACTGTTTACTCATATCAAAGAACGAAATTATGTTTGGTCGAAAATGCCATGTACAAAACAAGAGAGTCACCCACGCCAAGCCATAGGATGATACGGTAGGCAAAAACAAAACATTCCAATTTATTTAACCTGTTCCGTTATTCATTGTCAATGTTTACCATTGTTTTGTATTGAAAAATATCTTAATGATGTCTAGCCTCTTTGATAGTTTAAGGCAAACTTTTGTGGGAAAAAACATCTTTCATGATCCGTCAAAACTGGTTACACAGTAATGTACTCTTATCGTAGTCAACAAAGTCGATGTATAGTTCGATGTTCACACCTCTTTATCTATCATAATTATGGCCTCAGGCGAATGAAAATTCGCTCAAGACAGACTTTTTATGTTGTTTGGGTTGTAAAAACATGGTCGCTTGTCACGTAAGACAGGGCGTCGCTGAAAACAGATCCATTATATAGCAAAATACGTTGGGAGGTCTCAAGTAAGGTCACATAAGACAGGGAGTCGCAACATACAGGGGGGCGCTCAGACAGTCTCTACTGTATTACTAACCATGTATAAACAACCATGTAATATTAAAGCATATTCCTATTAAGTTAGTAAAAAATCGTGTATGGTTCGTAGGATTTTGTTTTTTGATTTTCTGGAGTCATTAGCAACACTAACGAAACTGACATACAAAGATAGCCAATGTCTATAAATATCTACATTCAGAAGGGAATCAAAAATATTGATAGATTGTATAATTGAACAAACTTTTACAATATTTTCTGACGAGCATCGATACATAAAAGCGAGATTTGAAACACACTAGCTATATGAAGGTTGAGTCATTTTTGTGAAATACTTGTCATGTGTATTAAACGTGTCGCAATTTTTTAACAATAAATGACAGTAAATAAAACAAAAACATGGCTATATTAAAATATTGCTTCAAGATTTGATTGGTACTGTCAGATTTTTCTTTTTCCTCATTTGAAATGGTTATGAAACAATCCCGATTTCAAATATGCGAAAGTGTTTTAAGATTTCCTATTATCAGTTCCTGTTTCATCATTAAAACTTTAACCGATACATGATAAACTTGAGGTCAAAGTGAATAAGTACGATGGATCATTACACTGATCACCAAAGGCCCCCCATGTGCTACTTGTTATTTATCCCACCTATGAGTCTACTTTATACTTTGTAATGATGTAGGATAAAACGCATAGTGTTATCCGGAATTATATCTTTCGTTCATCTCCGGCTACAGAGATAACTTTTAGATTAATATACTCTGAGAAAGACACAAAACCGAGAGATGCTCATCTCAAACGACGAGTAGACTTGCAACGCTCGACTTGAGTTGTAAGTGTTTTAGATGATAACCCTGTGTTTGTGGGAGTACACAGCTGGGAGATACAGAGTGGCCAGTAAAGGAAAGTTGTCACGCCCCTTTAAGTTCATATCTCTCCCTCTATTGAGTTTTCTCTCGTAAACAACCTTTTTTGAAAATCATCAAATGAACTTGATCATCCGAGTCTCGACGACAAGAATGAGAGTGACTTTGGCTAGAATGGAATATAAAGATAGATAACTCATGTTCCTGTAAAGTACTACACAACTCCATAAGTCGACAGTTAGGTTGCTAAGGAATGGAACACAAACTTCACAGATCACTTGACGCTCAAAATTCAGTGTTAATCCTTTATTCGTTTTACTTGCTTCACGTAGTATAATGTTACATATAACAATCAAGTGTTTTGCTGCAGATTCCTTGGGCTCTATACCCAAGGAAAGCTTTTGAAAAATGTAAGCAATATTATAAAAAATTGGAAGCACTAGTAATGTTGTTTTGAATTATTGACATTAGACAGATTTACTTGTTTGTTATTTTACGTTTAAAGTTCAATCGAGGTCAGAGTGATTTAGGGCTAGTCAGATATTCCAATATCCTTCACAGGCTATATACATAATGCTTACATTGGAAGTAATGGGTGTTACTGACCACCACTATTATACAGTATATTGAAGCCTAATTGCAGTGTTTATTAATGTTCCCGTTGTCATACTAAGTTTCTTTTGTTTTAAAAATAGTGACATTTTGGGGAAGATTATTGATAAGAACTTCAAGACACATAAAGCGAATAGGAAAAAGTATGACTTCGTAGAACACCTTGTTGCTGTTAGTTATCCTCAATTAAGCATTGTTTGACAAGTAAATGGTAATTTTATAGGACTTGTATACAATTGTTAAACCCACCTTTCTATAATTAAAAGTAATAAAACAAATGATAGACATGCATAGACATTTCATATAAATGTAATATGATATTATTTGATTGAAATTATAACGATGTCGACTTTTCGAAATTTAACCAATTAATTCTAGCCGTCGGAAGGCATATTGGAGGCATTCCTACCCTATAAATGTGCCTCAGGGCTGGGCTAAATACAGACTTTTGATTTTAAAGAAACTTGCTATTATATTGGTGTTTAAAGAGTTACACCTGTTTTAACATCAGCAGCCTGCGAATGCTTTAGTACACACCTCCTCCGTCTGTGGTAGATAAACCAGCTCCCTAAGGCGACCAAGGCCTTCTTTGAAGACTTAATGAAAGCCATATTTTAGTTGATGTGCATTTTTACCGCTTGACTGGCCTTGTTTGGCGAGAACTTCAACCGTTATAATACGTTTGGCAAATAAGTAAGCTGGCAAGAATTTCGTGTAAGTTTGGAGTGTTTGACCGATTTTCGTGTGTCCACGTCCTGTTGTGTAGATTCAGGATCATATACAACTGTCGGAGTTTATAACTTCAAACACTTTCAAAACTTACTTTACACGACTGGAGACTGTTACGTTTAGGATTAGTGGATACCAAACTACGGTTATAAAACAGAAAACATATCCACCAATTGCCTGCGCATGTGTGGGGATTTATTCGAACAACTTGTCTGATAGCTTTGTTTATTTTGAAATGAGGATTTATTCATCTCACTTTGGAATAAAATTGATTACGAAGCAAACCAGATTTTTTATTTTTCACATTTTCCGTAGAATTTTATAGCTACATCTAGTTTGTAAACTTATTTTCTAATTCTCGTAGGATTGCCTGGTGTATGATTATGAAATGTTCGTAAATTATGTTGCACATGCACAGTTGTATTCTGAAAAATCTATTCATAGACTGATTGAATAACTTAGATTTGTAGTTGTGATAAAATGGAAATAAGGAGTGAAATAAGCAAATGCCATCTCCTACAAGGGTATGCATGATGTAAAAGTGAAACACCAAGTGTCCCCACCATGTCAGCCCTTACCTTACTAGGATAATACAAATCAATTTTAAACCGGAAAATATCACTGATCGACTATTGTATGTCACAAATCATTAGATTACACAACTATAGGCTGATTATAACTTTTAATGACAAGAGAACAGTAACGTCTACTGTATAAAATATACCTGTCAACGTGTTATTATCGTTGTATGGGCTGTGGTAGAGCACAAAAGTAACAATAAGAGAGTAAGTTTGGTGGTAGGTTGATTTAACTCTAACTGTTTATGGACTGCCTCTCCTGTTGTGTGTGGGTTTTTTGTATGTATTGGGAGGCTTTGGTATATTCGTCATGTGTCTCTTTGCTTTAATGGGAACAACATAATTTCAACAATTGAACACTCGACCTCAACCTGCACAATCCACACGTGGACGATATTGTCAACACTATCTGTACTATCTATGCTCTACCGCCTCTGGCACCAAACAAATTCTTCATCTACTTGAATGACCATTGATGCTAGATAAGGGTACTATCCTAAAGTCAGTGCAATACTTCTGGGACTCTGTATTTCTCTCACAGCCAGACCACATCTTATACATAGTTTGTTTGTTTGATTAATTAACGTCCTATTAACAGCAATGGTCATGTATGCGGTGTGTAGCATGTATGTCGAGCGAGGTGCGTGTTTTGGGGGACTGCGATATATTCATGTTATGTCTTCTTGTATAGTGGTACTGTTACCCTTTTTATAGTGCTATATCACTGAAGCATGCCGCCGAAGACACCAAGCAACACACCCAATCTGGTCGCATTATACTGACAACGGGCGAACCAGTCGTCTTACTCCATTTATGCTGAACACTACCACTTTTATAGACTCAGGTTAGAATTGTACCTGCTGCCCCTATTGCATGATCGTAAAAGGCGACTATATTTAGGATATTATCTTTTCTCTTCTTCCTAACTGACTTTATCTTTCCTAATACCTCCCTTGGCACCGCATTACTTTTGGCCTTGAGTTTCGCCCCTGTGAGGAAGGCTCTGGGTTCTGTCCCCTGGCCGAGACACACCAAAGTCTATAAAAGTGGTAGTTTCTGCTCCTGCTTAGCGTTCAGCATACAGGGAGTGGGACGACTGGTTCGCCCGTTGTCAGTATAATGTGACCGGGTGGGGTGAGTTGCTTGGTGGTCGGCGGCTTCAGTGGCGGCAACATGCTTACAGACACAACACTAACATACCGCAGTCTCCAAAAACACGCACCTCGCACAACATGATATAGCACGTTAATATCAAACAAACAAACAAACAAAAGGGCAACAGTTCCACTATACAAGAAGACACAACACTAACATACCGCAGTCTCAAATGTTAACATTGCATAAGTTGGGATGAACTTCCGGTTATGACGTCATCAAAAGAAACTAAAAATTGAAAAACGCACCTCAAATGACCAAACACAAATACACATCAGGACCAAATAATCCAATATATGTAGTGATTTCTACGCAGGAAATGAAAAAAATCGGATTTAAAGCTCAAAAATGGTGATTTTTCAGCAAATTTTTCATATTTTGTTTGACGCAGCAAAAATGTTTCCCAACAGCAATCTATTATTTCTAATAAGTTTTTTTGACCACTTGTCAATCAGTTTAAGCAACAAAAACAACCAAAACCAATGTTAACATCGTATAAGTTCCGGTTATGACGTCATCAAGATGGCCACCATCTCGAATTTCACTGAAAAATGAAAAATAGTCATAACATTGACATTTTTCAACTGAAGTAGACAAATGAGGTATCAAAATGACCACAATAGAACAACAAATACATGTCGTGACCAAATAAGCCAATATATGTAGTGATTTGAACGCAGGAAATGAAAAAAAAAATATTTTAAGCTCAAAAATGGTAATGTTTCAGCATTTTTTCATATTTGGCTTGACGCAGCAAAATTGTTTCCCAACAACAAATTATTATTCACAATTAGTTATTTGACCTCTTATCAATCTGTTAAAACAACAACAACAAAAATATGTAGAAATGCAAAAGAGATTTGGTATACCATCATTTGGTTTACAAAACATCACCGGATGCGGCATATGATTGTTATTTTTTCCAAACCGCTAACACTACAGTTTCCTGGTGTCTTGGAATTTCCTGAATATAACATTGGCTATTGACGATTTATATCTTAACAAATTTGAATTTAAAGTTGGCTGAATATCTAAGTGGGACTTCAAAATAATCCATTTTCATGCTCGAATTTTTGTAGACTAGTAGCCTCTCAAACTGAATTATTACAGCAAAACGCTATTTAATAGCTATAGGGTATCAAATAAAAGTTCCGTAAATACCATGACACTTTTCGAAACATATTGCGTCTTTTAGAATGAGCACATCCATTGTTTATTTCCTGTGTATAACGCAAGATATAAGATGGTTACTACAGTGTCACATATTTCTTTTACTAGTTCTTAATGCTAATCATTTTCGTTGTGCTTGCTTTCTCGCCAGAGTGTCGTCTTCGACCTCGGTGACCTGATGTGACATTACATTACCGGGTTACCATCGTGCTTCTAACTTGTCAACTGTCCATGGTCAGAGTTAAGATAAAAAACATCGGCTTCAGGGATGTGGGAGCTCTTTCTGTTTCCAACCTAGTTTCACCTAGATTCACATATCGTATATGATGTTCCAGACTTCCCCGGCATGATGGAAAAGACACCAGATCAACATTCTGCGGAGGGTTGAGTTGGTTCTCCTTAATTCGTATGAAGCACAATTCCTAATTCTTGTGAACTTCAGTGACCATAGGTGGCACAGGTGGATTCTTTGAGGTCATAATTGAAGTCTGCAGTGAAGTTTCACTCTTTGCCAAGTCTGGAAAGCACTTTGGAGAACTTTTTACTGGAGAGTCTTCAATGGTCTCTTTGCGCATACACCAGATGTGACACAACCAGCACCTTCAAGGGAGTGGGAAAAGTCATACCAATGAAAAACATTTAACATTTATGCCCTCATTAATGACCTCGATGATATCACCTGTGCCATTTAAGGTTGCACGAGGGTCCACAAGATTGATGAATAGTACTTCATACGAGTTATGGAGTTATGTGCTTAAGAGAACCAATTCCACCATTGGAAGAATGTGCATCTGGTGTAATTTCCATTATGCCGGAGAAGTCTGAAACAGCATATACGTACGATATGTTAGAATCTGAAAGAGATCCCACATCCCTGAACCTGTTGTTCCTGATATGAACTCTGGTCATTGATGGGTCATAAAAGGCTAGAACAACACTGGTAATGCAGTGTCACATGAGCTCATCGACATCGAAGACGTCGATCTGGCTTTTGACGAATTGGATACTGATATCTCGAGTACTCTGATTCGGACTGCATGTACCAGCTACCAGATATGCCGAGTCTCTTCAGTGGATAGGTCAGTGAGGCGAGAAAGCACGCACAATGATAATGGTTATCATTGAGAACCAGTGAAAGACATATTAGTGACATTGTAGTAACCATATGACATTTTGCTTATGCTATGCATAGGAAATAAACAATGAATGTGCTCATTTTCAAAGACACAAACGCTTTGGGAACTGTTAATGATATTAACGGAAACACAGGCTTAGCTTAGGTTACATTTGTTACGCTATCAGAAGGTGTGTTATTTTTGAGACGCTGCTAATCTACAAAATTGAGGGTATAACAATAATTCTTTTTTTGCATTTCTATATATTTTTGTTGTTGTTGTTTTAACAGATTGATAAGAGGTCAAATAACTGATTGTGAATAACAATTTGTTGTTGGGAAACAATTTTGCTGCGTCAAGCCAAATATGAAAAAATGCTGAAAAATTACCATTTTAGAGCTTAAAATATTATTTTTTTCATTTACTGCGTAGAAATCACTACATATATTGGATTTTTTGGTCCTGATATGTATTTGTTGTTCTATTGTGGTCATTTTGATACCTCATTTGTCTACTTCGGTTGAAAAATGTTAATGTTATGACTATTTTTCAATTTTTAGTGAAATTCGAATTGGCGGCCATCTTGATGACGTCATAAACGGAAGTTCATCCCAACTTATGCAATGTTAACATTTGGATTTGTGATCAGTGGGTCATAAGGGTTCAGAAAAATATTGGTTCGGAGGTTTGGGGGGGGGTTCATGTGGGACCCTCCTAGCCCATGGCCTAAATCGTATTTGTATGTTTGGGCGAAATGGCGTTATCAATTGATAGAGCTACGTGAAGAAAATGCATTTGATCTGAATTACACATGGTATAAAGGTCATCCGAACATGACTCCTAATCGGATTTTCTCAGATCCTCTATTGAACGGAGTGGTTATAAGGATCTGAATTTCAATCAGATTGGGTTTCGCTCAAAGCGAGACTTTTCTTTGATGCGGAGGAAAAGATTAATTCACTAAACCTTATGAGAGTGTACTCATTTTCACTACCGTAGGAAATATATATGCGCATTTGCAATCAGTACTAGTAATTGTATTTGGTGTGTAATATCACTAAACCAATATGGAAATACTCAAATTATTCATCAAAGAATCATTAAACAGTGCATACCTTCACCACGAACCAAGAAATAGACGACGCTTCCATACGAGATTTTCGATATTGTAAAAATGACGTCATTCCGGTGAATGTGACGTCACTTATTAGGGGGTCTGAATGATGTTTCATTTACCGGAGGGTTACAGTTCTGGACCAAGTTAGGAAAAGTTCCGTCAGATGTGGAACAAATTCGTGTCATTGTATTGACGGATAAATTTTGTAAAGCATAAGATTATCCGGCACCAGATATCGGTCAGTGCGTGGGACAGTTGCAGGAGAAATAACTATAAAATGGTCAAGATTTCCACTATACAAGAAGACAAGCATGTAATATGAAAATACCAGTTTCCCAAAACATGCGTAACATACAATGTGCTTCATACACACTACACAGCGTATAAATGGGAGATCGTCCTTACATGACCCCTGGTGTTAATAGGACGATTATAAATCAAATTAACAAACTGCTTCATTATGATGCTTCACGTTACCAACCTTTACAATCACAATTTTCAGCAGAACAATTCTGAAAAATCTCAATTCAAATGTTGATAATAGCAGGATGTAGTAAAAACACGCGAAGAAGCGTGACATACCGTGCTCAATTTAGGTACGACAGGTTGCAATAGGAATTATCGTTAATTCAATGTTTGTCAAAATAAGGGGTAGGCAAGAACAAGTTTAAAAACGGTATACATGTATTTAGTAATGCATCCTCATGAGATTTGTGTTATAAGACGCCCCTGCGAGACGTTGATGAATAATTCATGAACATTTATGAATATTCTTCAATTATTCATGAATATTTTCATGCAATACATTAATTTAAAACTTCATGAATAATTAAGGAAACATTCATGAACGTTGATGAAACTCTTTTATTCATGAAATCATGAACATTCATGAACCATACATTCAGGCCCTGCAGGTAGGGCGTTAGAATTGTACCTGCTGCCCCTATTGCATGATCGTAAAAGGCGACTAAATTTAGGATCTTATCTTTTCTATTCTTCCTAACTGACTTTATCCTTCCTAATGCCTCCCTTGGCACCGCCTCACTTTTGGCCTTGAGTTGAGCGTTCGCCCCTGTGAGGAAGGCTCTGGGTTCTGTCCCCTGGCCGAGACACACCAAAGTCTATAAAAGTGGTAGTTTCTGCTCCTGCTTAGCGCTGAGCAAACGGGGAGTGGGACGACTGGTTCGCCCGTTGTCAGTATAATGTGACCGGGTGGGGTGTGTTGCTTGGTGTCTTCGGCGGCATGCTCCAGTGATATAGCACTATAAAAAGGGCAAAAGTTCCACTATACAAGAAGACACAACATGAATATACCGCAGTCTCCCGAAACACGCACCTCGCACAACATACACGCAACACACCGCATACATGGGAGGCCGTCCTTACATGACCATAGCTGTTAATAGGACGTTAATTAATCAAACAAACAAACAAACAAAGTCTGTCCGTATGAATGGTTTCCGGAGCATAACTCTAAAACCAGTAGAGATATTTCCACGAAACTTCATAGACAGATTGGTCTTATGGTCTAGTAGTGCCTTTTGCTATTTTTAGGTTTTCACTTTTTGTTCTTTTTTCTGTAACCATGGAAACATTGCTGAAAATGGCAGATTTTTGTGTAAGAATCGTTTCCGGAGCACAACTCTAAAACCAGCAGAGATATTTCCATGAAACTTCACAGACACATTGTTCTTATGGTCTAGTAGTGCCTTTTGCTATTTTTAGGTTTTCATTTTTTGCACTTTTTCCGTAACCATGGAAACATTGCTGAAAACATCATATTTTTGTACCAGGTTCGTTTCCGTAGCATAACTGGAAAACCGGTTGAGATATATGCACGGAACTCCATAGGCACATTAGTCTTATGGTCTAGTAGTGCCTTTTGCTATTTTAAGGTTTTCACTTTTTGTACTTTTTTCTGTAACCATGGAAACATTGCTGAAAATGGCAGATTTTTGTGTAAGAGTTTCCGGAGCACAACTCTAAAACCAGCAGAGATATTTCCATGAAACTTTATAGACACATTGTTCTTATGGTCTAGTAGTGCCTTTTGCTATTTATAGGTTTTCACTTTTTGTGCTTTTTTCTGTAACCATAAAAACATTGTTGAAAATATCATATTTTTGTAGCAGGTTCATTTCCGGAGCATAAAACCAGCAGAGATATTTCCACGAAACTTCATAGACACATCCTTTTTATGGTCTAGTAGTACCTTTTGCTATTTTTAGGTTTTCATTTTTTACACTTTTTCCGTTACCATGGAAACATTGCTGAAAATATCATGGTAAATGTTACTTTGCAAAGTTCCACCCATCTTTGTGTATATAGTCTAATATAAATGACAAGCCTGTATACCTGATTCAACAATTGCAGCCCCGCTCTACTTGAATTATACTCCATCTTTCTTTAGCTCAACTTCCTTTTTCCTGTTTTTTATACACATTAGTCTCCACAATCAAACTTACTTCAGCTTTGATATCTCCATTGGCAGGGGATATGAATGGCTATGTCCTTGTTTGTACAATTTTGAATCCCCACCCTATAAGGTTACTACCATTGCATTAAGAGTGATCTTCCATGCTTACTTGCAGAGAAGAAGGCTTCTTTTATATAGAAATAACCAAATTGACCCCTTTTAACCCCGCCCCTCAGGCCCCTGGGGGATCAGCCGCATAATTTGTACAATTTTGAATCCCCACCCTATAAGGATGCTACCATTGCATTATGGGTGCTATCTCATGCTTTACAATTTTCAGTTAGGAAATAAGGATGCTACCAGTCAAATTTTGTTAAAATCCGACCAGCGGTTATGGAGGAAAAGTCGATTGTTGATGGACGCCGGACGCTACGGTATCCCATGAGCTCACCTCGGTCCTTCGACCAGGTGAGCTAAAAGTCATGGTGTCAATTTTTTAAGATGATATGTTGAGGGGTAAAGGTCAGGGGTCAAAGGTCAAATGGTTTATTAACTGAAAAACGTCAAAAAGCTGGCGTGAGTGAGATAATATTTTGATTTTTAGAGCGCATAACTTGTTTTCCTTCTTCAATATATGCCATATGTTTAGTTTATTTACTAAAGACTTTTCTGTTATTTCATAATGGGAATTTTTTAAAAGGTCAGATGGAGTTGAGGTCAAAGATATATTCTCTTACAAGCTTACTTGTGCCGATGCAAAAAGAATAAAAGGTATTTTACTTTTAAACTTGAGTTTCAGGTTACCAAAGCCCCATTATTGCATATTTGACCATGAGAGCTTTGACCCCTAAACCTTGATCCTACCACAGGGATCGAGCAATTGACGCTCCATTTACAGATATTGTTGAATATTATTTACAAGTGAAATCGAATTGAAACCATTGCAACCAAATGTTCCACCATTGTTCATATGTCCATGGTAATCGCTATTGAAGGATGTGATATGTCATATTACAGACATATATAAGTTACGATAATTGACAAAGTTTAAACATATTTGATCCAACAACTAATGAGTTATTGGCCATTTTTACAAAACTGGAATATAGTGACCAGGTTACCATTACATCCATTCTTTTAACAAATGAAAACCTTCTTGCTCATCTGCACATTCTCCTCAACATTACTGTGTAGATAAATTGATATTGGCCCAGTGTTTCAAGAGTTGTCCGGAGTTATTTGGGTTTTTTCTAGTACGAAAGATCTTTGTGTATATTGACCAAGTTACCATGGCAACCAACATAATGGCAAACGAAAATATGCGTGCACATCTACACATGGTCCTCAACATTGCTGCTAAGTTTCAACGTAGATTTTTAGCAGTTAAGAAGGAGTTACTTGTAAACATTTTTCTCGTGAAAGACAAACAGACAGGCAAGTCAATTAAATATAAACACCACCACCCACCCCCTTTGCCATTGAACTAACATAAAAACATTAATGAAACCATTTTGGCGAAAAGACCGATTTAATACTATTTAGTACTAACTATTTATGTGTATAGCTAAGATCATGACTGTTAATTAACTTGCTCTCGGTTTAATTCTTAATCTGACCAAAATTAATTTTTGTTGGTGATATTTTGACAAAATATTTATTTAAAAGTACTAAAAACATTCCACTATACATAAGTAGCATACTTAATGCTAGAATAATAGGAATTAAAAGGTGATCTTCCTTTAAACATGAAGTTCTGGCTGTCAAATGAGGTATTATTGTATATTTGACCATATGACCTTTGACCCCTAACTTTTACCTCACCACATGATCAATAAAAACGCCATCATTTTTCCGAAAGAGAATGGCCTACTGAACATTTTGATATATGGTGTCAAACTTCATCACGAAGTGCCCACGGAACCCCCAAAGTCTATCCAGAGCGAACCCTATACGTATGATTTATGATTATAATGAAACGTTGTCTGTTATCAATGGGTACAAGAAAACTCGCATTGAATAAACATTGCCTGACAATTTTGGATCACATTTTTTCCTTAAGGCGTTATATGTTTTGTTTTTATTATTCACTTGTTAAATTTATTATAATATCATTCTCGACGGTGTCTACGATGGCACTATAAAACGGACAGTAGTTCCACTATACAAGGAGGCATCACATTATATTCCGCAACCTCCCAAAATATAGACATTCACACACGCAACACATTTTGCCGAAGCTGTAAGTCTAACAAACAAACCAACATCTTTATGTACTGTAGCAGGCCTGGCCTCAATCCTCGTTGGTCATCATATGGTCTTCATATAGATAGTTGACAAACATCGTAAACACAGTTCAAATGGAGTTTTTATTAACATTCGTCATCATTTGTATTTTACAAAGGTACTGCCACTCATCAACTATCGTTTCACTCTCATACTGTCAGAAGTCAGGGTGGTGGGAGACAATAATGTGCCGCTATTATTATAAATAATAATATACAAATAGTGTAGTTGAGAAAAATATATAAATTACTTTATATTAAAACTCTAACCTTCAAATATTATAAAGTTCTAAATAAGCTATTTAGAACTAGGCCTATTACTATACGTTTCTACTACATTTACTACTGATAATACAATTACTATAATACTAATAACACTTTCTATAATTTATGATAAATAAGTGATATGTTGCTAGAATTTAGCATACCTAAATTAATCAATTATCTCCCTTGGTAGAGATGCTGTAATACGGGATATGAGCTCACTAGTATAGCGTGAACACCGTGCGAGCACAGGGATTGTCTGACATGAACTTGTTTCGCGCTCCCTTTTATACTTTTCTCACCGGATCACATGATCCCTCTCGTCCAATCAAAACTCGCCTTACATTCACTTTCACAAAAAGTTCCTCTCGTTCCATATTATAAATCTAGTGATTTATACTATTGAGAACCCTAACATTATGTCCTGTGACTGTCCTTAGTTATAATTACATATTTAAAAACCATTTAGCTATAAAGGACAAGTTAAACTACTAAATCCATAAAAAGGACAAATATTTAAATCCTGAGCCGTCTCGTAGTAATAGCAGACGACGTGCGTAATGAAACTAGTAAACATAGCAAATTGGTCAGAACGATATAGTTCCGTAAATTATCATTAAAACATACTACTGATGAAATCTATTGTATAATAGAACAAGTAATTAATACTAGAATTCTGATATAAATCTTATAATATAATCCTCTAAGTTATAAATGGATAAAGAAATACTTTACAATTTGCTAGCTCTGTATAACATTCCAGTCGGCAACTCACTTCCGGTTCACAGGCAGCTTCACACTCGCTGGTAATCAATGATACATAAATAAGTTATCGATGGCGGTTTGGTATGAAAGGTAAGTTAAACACGAAGCTATGATATCCCGCGATAATCCAGTACGTATATTCTTTCTCTAGAATTGTTCACAGTGTATACAAATCAAATGTTCTCCACGGTGAAATACGTTTTTGTTCCTCAAAAATATGTCATACCAAATCTAAATTAAATCCTTGTATATCTACTACATTATCCCCCCCTTTAAAGAAAATTATTTCTCCTGAAATATTGAGTATAAATTGTTCACTATTCCGACACTACTATTGATTCTGGTAAACAAGTTCAAAATTTCACTGTTGATATTTCAACCTCAGGGGCACTCCAGCGTCATCGATGAGATGTAGAAGGTGGTCCACATGGTCTGATCTGGACACTTCTGATGCGGCCTTCATACCTTTCACAAAGTCCTTGTCCTGTAGTTCCCCAGTGGCAATCATCCTCAATGTCTCGTACGTATAGTACCTGCACTTCCTCCGGACTGGCTTATTATCCATCTCTGGAAGGATGGTTCCCGGTAGTATCAGGAAATTAAATTTGTCTTGGAGGTCCCGTCTATCGATGATGGGGAACTCGCCAGTCCTCCTCTTTTCCAGGGACATACCCGCAAACTCCACTGCTAACAGGCGATTATCCATCCCCAACCTCTGCCAGTTATGTGGCGGCCAAAGGAGATCTTCCATCAGTGTTATCTGTTGTGAACCCCAATCTTTCCACTATACAAGAAGACACAACACGAACATACCGCAGTCTCTCAGTACACTCACCTCGCACAACATACACGCAACACACCGCATACATGGGAGGCCGTCCTTACATGACCATAGCTGTTAATAGGACGTTAATAAATCAAACAAACAAACAAATCCTCGCTGGAGGAAAGATGGGCATACAACCTCGTCGCAAAAGATGTTCTGCTTCCTTACAAAGTTTGTCATCAATCTGTGTCTCGACCTTGGACGATGCCGGAGCAGACGACGACCGAACAGTCAGAACTGCAGATGACGACAGTACCAAACCAGACGATGGGGGAACAGACGGTGATGGCGAAGACGAGGGTAGTAGAGGCACCATTGCAGCTGACTGATGTACAGGTGAAGATGGCGAAGACGAGGGTAATGGAGGCACCACTGCAGCTGACGGTTGTACAGGTGAAGATGGCGAAGAAGGCAATGGTGACATTACTGGAGCGGAGGAAGCTATTGTTGAAGTAACGGAAGGTGAGGTAGAATCCGACACTGCAGGGAATGAAACTATTACCGTGCTCCTTAGTCCAGGTGGTGTTGGTACCGGACTCAATGCAAGTTGTACCTGCCGAAATATCCCCTTACAGTATGGCGATGGTATTGCGAGGCTCCTAAAGGTGGCATGCTTGATCACTGGACCCAGTTGATGGGGGTCAGTTACTTCATACCATGTTCCAGTTGGAAGTATTGTTTCTGTGTTGAGACAGGCCATCCTACGAGTGAGGGTCTGTAGTGCCCTAGGGTCCCTGAGGATGGTTTCCTTTAAGTCAATCTTTACCCAGCTTCCACCTCGGGTAAATGCAGCCCACACTCCACCGCACATGATTGAAATCGACTTGAGTGTGAGACTACTACGATTATCAATTCCTGGATTAATGGGGTCATATAACTCTCTTCGACGCTTCGGTGCTGGCTCTTCCTGTGTCTCCTCGTAATCTGGCACAAATGCACTCTCACTCTCCAATGATGGTGCTCTGGGGAGCGAGAGGCTTTGGCTAGCTCTTGGCTTGGGATGACCCTTCTCCCACCCTGCCGTCCATTGCTTCTGCTTGGCCCCCGTTTTCTTCGTGTACTCCAGCAAAGCAACCCTTGCCCTCGTGGCAACCAGGGAGTCCCAGTCTGTGGGGGTCACTATTTTCCCATAGTCCTTTATTTTAGTGGCAAACCAAAAACAATTAGGCTCCCCCAGAAAATCTTCCGGCATGTCCTTTAGAATGTTCGGATGTTCCTTGATAACATGGCTCTTCAAATCTACCGCTCTGCGAAATAATCGTTGCTTCATACACCAACAACATACTACTTGGAGGACATTGTGTTGTGTTGTTGATAAATGGTTATTCAAGTCCCGCATTTTCTCGAACTTGGCAGGGCATAGCCAGCAGGATTCCATTGTCTTCAACATAGAAATCAATAAAGCCAAATGATTCATCCGTTCAAATTCAAAACGTCTTTATTTCAAGACATCATTATAGCGGTACATCTTTATCCCACATCAGTCATTGTCTCTAGCACACTGGTTTGGTAAAGCTCATCATACTCCATTCCAATTCCATAACAGAAATCTTCAAAAGTTGAGTAATATATTTTTTTATTGATACATATATATGGACAATTACATTGATCTACACCAACTTCTGCTCCTTAGCAGGAAGTAGGTACCACCAGACATCGTCTCTGATCCTTGGAATTTAATCCTACAGCGACGACTGGTACTATGATGAAATTCCTTTATCATCATCACAGTCTTATGACTGCCCCCAGACGGAATAACCCTTCGTCTGGTACAACCTTGTTGAGCCATTGGATGATCAGTCCAGTCCCTCTTCAACAAAGTACCCGCTTGTAATATCCTCAATTACAGGCGTAATTACTAGAACAGTGCGCGCGTTTACTGTAACTAGCGTATGAAATAAGTTGTAATCAATCGTAATCTCCAGCTCAATGAATTCAATTTTCCAATTACTCGTATTTTCCCCACTTCAGGACACGTCAGCACCATGCTGGTCTCTTCAGTCCTTCATATTTCCGAAGTCTGTCAATATGATGCACTTTTGCTGGCTGTTTTGGTGACTTCTTTACCATATACGTCACATCATCTAAGCGTCTCGTTATCAGGAATGGACCCTTCCATCTCATAGTGAGCTTCTGACAAACACCAGCCTTCCTTAGTGTGTCATATACCCATACCAGTTGACCTGCTTTAAGTGTCCTCTTCTTTGCTGTCAAATCATAATACCGTTTTTGATAATCTGTTTTCTGTTTCAGACATTTTCTTGCCATACAGTGGACATGATCAAGCTTCCTTTGTAGTTCCTGGACATATACATCGGGTTCACACGGCTCTTCATCACCCTCAGTGATTGGTCTTCCTATGACTGCCTGCATTGGAAGAGTCACCTCCCTCCCTAACATCATTAAGTTTGGAGTTTTCCCGGTACTTGCATGCCGTGAAGCCCTGTATGCCATCATGACCTGAGGAAGATATTGATCCCAGTGTTTTTGGTCATCTTTACAGTACATTGTTAACATGGAACAAGGCATCTGCGTTTGTATGTTTTCTTCCAGGTCTGTGCGAAACAGACAGATTGTATGTTCCTAGTAATTCTAACCATCGAGCTACTTGTCCAGTCGTATTCTTAAGGTTTCGCATCAAACTCACAGCAGCATTATCTGTTCTAAGCAAAACTTCCTGGCCATATATGTAAGGGTGAAAAGTCTTCAGGGCACACACTACTGCTAGTAGCTCTTTTCTTGTTACACAGTAAGACTGCTCATGTTTGTTCATAGATTTACTCATGTATGCTATGACTCTTTCAGATCCCTCAAATTCCTGAGATAGAACTGCACCAACAGCAAAGGCACTGGCATCTGTATCAAGGATGAAGGGTTTGTTTGGTACAGGATACATCAATATAGGGGCGCTCACCAAAGCTTCCTTCAACTGTTCAAAAGCTGTCTGACAATCTGAAGTCCAGTAAAATTTCGTTTCCTTCTCACAGATTTTGTGCATTGGTCTGGCTATTGCTGCAAATCCCTGTATGAAACGTCGGTAGTAAGAACACAATCCAAGAAAGCTTCGCACTTGCTTTGCATTCTTGGGTACTGGCCACTTTTGTACTGCTTCTATTTTATCTGGATCAGTGTGTATCCCATCTTCAGAAACTATATGGCCCAAAAACTTAACACTTCTCTGGAAGAAAATACACTTGGAGGGTTTGAGCTTCAGATTGGCATCCAATAATCTGATAAATACATGTTCCAGTCTGTCCAATGTTTCTTGAAACGATCTCCCAGGCACTATGATATCATCCATGTAGAGTAGGCACTCCTCCCATTGTAATCCTCGAAGGACATCTTCCATGAGTCTCTCAAATGTTGATGGTGCATTAGCTAACCCAAATGGCATCACTTGTTTGTTTGTTTGTTTGATTAATTAACGTCCTATTAACAGCTATGGTCATGTAAGGACGGCCTCTCATGTATGCGGTGTGTTGTGTGTATGTTGTGCGAGGTGCGTGTTTCGGGAGACTGCGGTATATTCATGTTGTGTCTTCTTGTATAGTGGAACTTTTGCCCTTTTTATAGTGCTATATCACTGGAGCATGCCGCCGAAGACACTGTAAACTGGTTAAGACCATGACTTGTTGTAAAAGCTGTCTTCTCTTTATCTTCAGGTGCCATTTCAAGTTGCCAGTAACCTGAGTTCAAGTCCATGCAGCTGAACCACTTTGCTTCTGATAGAGAGTCTAGACATTCATCAACACGCGGGAGTGGATAGGCATCTTTTGTGGTAACATCATTCAGGCGACGATAATCAACACAGAATCTGGGAGTACCATCTTTCTTGGTTACAAGTACAACTGGAGAAGACCATGCACTTACTGATGGTTCAATGACACCTCTATCAAGCATTTTCTGTACTTCCTGTTTTTCTATTTCCTTCTTTCCAAGAGGTAAACGTCTAGGGGCTTGTCTTATAGGCTGTGCTGTTCCAGTATGGATTCGATGTTGGACCCGATCTGTCTTACCTAGATCTGAACTTGACTCAGCAAATACTTTCTGATATTTCGTCAGCAATGCTGTCAAAGCCTCTGTTTCACAGTCATTCAAATGAATAGAGCTCCTCTCTTTCAAATCTATTAAATGATCTGGTAATTCTTCTAAAGAAGATGGCCTGTCAACGACATCTATTCGGGCACATCTATTTACTTTTGGAGTGGTGCTGTCATCATAAACTGGTTCACATGTTCCTATCTTCATTTTTTCATACAATGTAACATCTGTCTGACCAAAATTGACGACCTGGATGTTTTGTTCTGGTTGGCTGGTTTTAACTATTCCTCTAACAATCGCTAACCTTTGATTTGAAAATGTCTCAGACTCAGCTTCTATGTATCCATTCTCAGATAAGTGGTTTGGTTTCGGTACAGTCACCTTGACCCACATTTTTGAATTAGAGGGTATAACAGTTTTCTCTGCCACTTCAACTCTGCAAACGGCTTCAGACTCTCCACCGATCCAACATGGTATTTCAGTCTCATTTGTATGCAATATCAATCTTCTGTAGTCTATCTTATTCACAGTCTTCATAAGGAAGTCTTGACCCAGTATACCTTCTGGTGTAATGTCACAAACCACCATTTTTTGTTCATGAAGGACATCTCCTAAGACTACTTTGAGATTTCCTCGGCCGTATGTTTTCAGTACCTTCCCATTCACATCTAATATTTCAAGTGAAGTGTTTTCTAATTCTGGTCTATCATCAGCAGGTATACCCATATAAGCACTGTAAGAAAGTAAAGTTATAGTGGAACCACTATCTATAAGAAACTCTATTTCATTTTCTCCAACAAGTCCTGTTGTATACAGCCCGTTATCCCATTTTCCTCTTTTAGCTCCAATGTGACCAATGTGTTTCTTCTTCTCATCTTGTTGCTGTGGCCTTGACATATTACCCGTCAGTCTCCGGCCTTCAGTACCGACGGTATTCAGTTTTCCTGTTTCTTATTGTAAGTAGATTGACCAGATTGATTCTGCTGACGTCTGTTATTCTGTGGACATGTACGACACAAATGGTCTGTAGAACCACAAACATAGCACTTCCTTACATATCGAGATGAATTATCTCCCCTGTTATATTGTGCAGTATTTTGACTTTCGAGTTCTGGTTTGTGGTCATTCTTACATTTGCACGCTTCTTATCATGTGTGTCTCCTAGAACTGCCTTATATCTTTCTATGACCTCAACAGCATCTGTAACATTCTTGCAGTCTTTATCTATGCAACGACATTTCATCTCAGTTGAAATACCTTTATACAACTGATTCAAAGCAAGGACATCTTGAGCTTTGGTATCAAGATTTGAGTATGCTCGTTGTACCATCTGTCTTAAATCATCACCAAGTTCTGCAATGGACTCCCCGGAGGCACGCTTTCTCATCTCAAGCCTCGAGAGCCATCGGTTTTGTTGTCTAGTACTGCCAAATCTCTGACCAAGTTTAGACTTCAATACTTCATAGGCCCTCTTCTCATTGATTGATAAACCAATATAAAATGTTCTGGCTGGACCTCGGAGACTAGCGGCTAATGTAAGACCTTTATTTTTCTCTGTCCATTGTCCAAGCTCTGCACAATCTTCAAAATGAGAGATATATTCCTCCCAGTCATCTTTTCCATCATATGGTTCAGGTTTCATGATAAAACCTCTACTGTGTTGCCTCATCTCAGCAAAGGGATGGCAATCTCCATCTCCTTCAGCATGGTTACAGTCATAAAATTCAGCATCTCTATGTTTATTTTCAGTTTCATCATCACTTATGGTTGTGTCCCCTTGACCAACTTCATCTTCATCATTTAAGTCATCAGAGTTTAGTCTTATCTCAGGATCAGGAGACGCCATCATCTAATTGTTCAGATATGTACATGTTTGTAAGATATTTTGTTTTACAAATATGTTTTATTTAGATGAACTGTGTTTATTTTTATATATATAAATTGTAAAGTTGTGTTTGTTTATTTACACTATATACAAGAAAGAGTAACAAAATAAAATAAATAAAGAACCACCACGCCAAGTCTTAAGTAGAGAGTAAAGGATCTTCAGGTTCGCATCACTGGATGTCAGTAAAATTTTGACATCCCACTTCTGACACCAAATTTGTAGCAGGCCTGGCCTCAATCCTCGTTGGTCATCATATGGTCTTCATATAGATAGTTGACAAACATCGTAAACACAGTTCAAATGGAGTTTTTATTAACATTCGTCATCATTTGTATTTTACAAAGGTACTGCCACTCATCAACTATCGTTTCACTCTCATACTGTCAGAAGTCAGGGTGGTGGGAGACAATAATGTGCCGCTATTATTATAAATAATAATATACAAATAGTGTAGTTGAGAAAAATATATAAATTACTTTATATTAAAACTCTAACCTTCAAATATTATAAAGTTCTAAATAAGCTATTTAGAACTAGGCCTATTACTATACATTTCTACTACATTTACTACTGATAATACAATTACTATAATACTAATAACACTTTCTATAATTTATGATAAATAAGTGATATGTTGCTAGAATTTAGCATACCTAAATTAATCAATTATCTCCCTTTGTAGAGATGCTGTAATACGGGATATGAGCTCACTAGTATAGCGTGAACACCGTGCGAGCACAGGGATTGTCTGACATGAACTTGTTTCGCGCTCCCTTTTATACTTTTCTCACTGGATCACATGATCCCTCTCGTCCAATCAAAACTCGCCTTACATTCACTCTCACAAAAAGTTCCTCTCGTTCCATATTATAAATCTAGTGATTTATACTATTGAGAACCCTAACATTATGTCCTGTGACTGTCCTTAGTTATAATTACATATATTTAAAAACCATTTAGCTATAAAGGACAAGTTAAACTACTATATCCATGAAAAGGACAAGTATTTAAATCCTGAGCCGTCTCGTAGTAATAGCAGACGACGTGCGTAATGAAACTAGTAAACATAGCAAATTGGTCAGAACGATATAGTTCCGTAAATTATCATTAAAACATACTACTGATGAAATCTATTGTATAATAGAACAAGTAATTAATACTAGAATTCTGATATAAATCTTATAATATAATCCTCTAAGTTATAAATGGATAAAGAAATACTTTACAATTTGCTAGCTCTGTATAACATTCCAGTCGGCAACTCACTTCCGGTTTACAGGCAGCTTCACACTCGCTGGTAATCAATGATACATAAATAAGTTATCGATGGCGGTTTGGTATGAAAGGTAAGTTAAACACGAAGCTATGATATCCCGCGATAATCCAGTACGTATATTCTTTCTCTAGAATTGTTCACAGTGTATACAAATCAAATGTTCTCCACGGTGAAATACGTTTTTGTTCCTCAAAAATATGTCATACCAAATCTAAATTAAATCCTTGTATATCTACTACAGTACATAATAAAAAGCGAAAACCTATTCGCGAATACTTATACACTTTTACAAATACACTCCGTAAATAGACCTACCTGATGCATAAATTCCGTGGGCAGTACCAAGAAGAATGTGGGCGATTATCATAGCTTCAAGTTGAGCACACCATGGCATGATAGCAAATGCAATGCAATTTCCCATCATTGATAATCCGAACAACAGTTTGCTGTTCACTCGACCACACAACATTCCCTGAGAGTTGATCCTATCGCGGAACCAATATATCGTGATGTCAAAATCCATGATCCGTCGTCAAGATCCGCACCGCTAATCAGTCTAATATCTATATAGGAGGGTCCGAAAACAGATTGGCTACATCCCTATGATGACAAAACAAATATTTTACTAACCATTTCTTTTAATATGACATTGTTTAATCAAACATATTACTTACCATTTGATACACGTCACGTGGAAATTCTATAGCTACATAACTTTCCGGATCATATCAAGGTTGAATTACATATAACAAGAGATCCCAGAGGGATCTTGGCGCCCACCTAAGAACGATCTTTGTCTGACAAAGGAAAGAGGGATCTTTTCTCTGCTTTTCAAGCTTTTACTACATATTACTACACAAGAAATTTGAGAAAGATCCTGGCTACGACCGATTAGCATTTTTTTTTTTTTGCAGGTACCCGGGGGTTAGGAAACCAACGGAGTCCCTTGTGAGATATGGTGGGTTAAACAGGAGGGGCAATTTTCTGTTAGGTCAAGTTTTGTTGGAAACAAATTATATATTTGAATGATTTTTTATGAATTATTATGTTAAAATAAAATTGGAAAATATAACTTAGTGTCAAAAAATAGGTCACAGTGACCTAATTTTGTTAAATGTCTATTATTCAAGAATGAAGAATATTGTGGATTAGAACAAATTGGGGAGTGGGAGGGAGGGGGGAGAGAGGTGGAGGGGGGGATTTTTATTTTTTCAAACTTTAAAACACCAATTATTTTTTTTGCTTATGTTCAGAGGGTCACATATACTCACTCAAATACTTTTGCTATATAAAATTTAAAATACAATAATGATTATGTATATGTTTTAAATACTCTCAAATGTGATTCACTATAAAAAAAATAATACTTTTTGGGTCAGTTTATCTTAAACAAAAGTTATTTCTGAATATAGCAATATATTCATTTGTGGTTTGAAGTTTGAAAAATAAAAAAAAATCTTTCCCCCCCCCTCCATGCTCTCCCTCCTCATCCCATCTCATCCAAAATATTTTTTGCCTAAGACCTTTTATAATATGAAAATGTATTGCGCAATGAAATTTAATAGAATAAATAACAATTTTTTTTTATATTATGGCACCAGAAAAAACTTTTTACTTACATAATTGACATTTTACTAAATAGGTCACAGTGACCTATTTTAAGACACTAAATTATGTTTTATTTTTAACATATCAATGCCTAACTATTCATAAAAAACATTTAATAAAAATATAATCTGGTTCCAACAAAACTTGACAAAACGGAAAAAATTGCCTTCCTGTTTAACCCCCCCCCCCCCCCCATAACTCACAAGGGACGTCGACTCCAACCTGACCTTAATCATATGTCATATCATGATGCCCTAGGCCCCGGGTATCTGTAAACAAAAGATAATGCGTATATGTCAAGGCCACCAGAGGCCCAAATTGACACTCCTCTTTTATCTTTTCCACCAGCTATATATATTTTAACACAGTAAAAACTATTTAAAAGAGCCGTCATATTTTTTAATTAGACCATGCAAAACATCTTTTTTTTTGTAAATACAGCATACCAAATTAGTCGAACTGGTACACGTGATGAAGTACAGCTGTTTAATTTGTGTTGAATACGGTAACCAACAATGTGGTAGGTGGCCTCTGAATGTGACGACCGAAGGATTAATAAAAAGTCAGCGTTCGTTTTTTTAGAATTTATTGTTTAGTCCGTATATATTCAGAACTAGCAGGCAACTTAATGGAATTATTTTTCTCAATTTTATTAAATCTATCTGTCATAATATTGCATGGCGCCTTCTTGATTTCGGATGATAATTAACTGCAAATGCATATACGAGATCATCTACCATATTTCATATTTCACACTGTTTTAATTTGAGATAAATGCTTTACTCGTTACAGCAATGAAGGAGGAAAGTGTATGTGATTCTATAATTGGTTTCGAACCGTTATTTTGAATTAAAAGTAGTGACGTACCTACTGTAATAGGTATATCGAACTCAACCGCCCACTGGCGCTAATCATCTACGTAATGATAGAATTACACGTATACATACAAACCTGATGTATTCCACATTTTGCCACTGCACCAGTAAGACTCATTATCGGCATTGCAGTTAACATCAAGTGTATTACTGTAGAAATTCCCTAAAAGGTAAATGATTGCAGTTATGTTACGAAATAATCGTTATGTTTGCTTTTCAGTGTGTATGAAATATATTTGGATTGTCAGAATTCGTTATTAAGTGTTAAACATTTAAAATAATAACACTGTATATAATATAGATATTGCTTGGTCCTGCTGTTAGAGCGTTATAATTGTGCTTGCTGTCCCTAGTGCATGATTGTAGAAAGCGACTCAATAAGGACCTTATATTTTCTCTTTCTAATTAACTTTCTTCTTCCTAACGTCTCCCTTGACACCGCCTAATTTCCATGCCTTCAGTTGAGCACTCGCCCTTGTGAGAAAGGCTGTGGGTCGAATTCCCTGGCCTTGACACACAACAGTCTGTAAAAGTGGCTGTTTATTCTTCTTATCGCCCAGCATAAAGGAAATGGGAAAACTGGTTTGCCCGCTGTCAGTATATAATTTGACCGGGTATAGTGTGATTGTTCAGACAAGGATACCGACTTGACACGAATATACTTCAGGCTTCCAAAACAGACATTCACAGACCGACACACATGGGAGTCCGTCCTTACAAGATCTTAGTTATAGATAATGATATGACGTAAAAATAAAATAAACCAAACCAACCTAACCAACTATAGCTTAAATACTGGCAATATCGCGCGGACAATGCAAATAAATGTAACGATTTCATATGAGCAAAATATGACGACAGGAAGTGGGAGGAATATGACAGGTTTTCAGGGAATATAATTATTTCCGTGGCCATGAAAGCCATCAACTGTTTAATAACCTCAACTAAGGTAACAAGCCAGTCGAGACTGTCTTATGTAACTTTCCAAAGGACCATCACAAAAAAGTCACATAAGACAGGGAGTCACTTAAGACAGTCAAAGTTCATCCCCAAAGTTTGTTCTTCATTATAAATATATCAATTACCTGATTTTTTAAAATAAATCAAAAATGATAATAAAGAAATAAAACAAAAATTAAAACTTATTTATTTTTTTTAATTAAAAATCATTTAGATCAAGTTATAAATTACTAGCAGACATACATTGATGTTTGGTTTTAAACTTTGTTCAAGAAAAAGATTCTATCTGGATGGGGTCTAATTTTGGGTTAATTTTTTTTTTTTTTTTTTTTTGCAATTAGAAAAATGTTTGTGGGTCATGGTTTTTCAGGCTTGAAAAAAAATACAAAAATCACACTCTTCCGAAAAAACCCATTGCAAAACAATTGCAGATGTTGTGTAAATTAAAAAAAAAAAAAAAAAAAAAAAACATTACTACTGTACAGTAGAGGTAACATTTTAAAACCTGGGCTTTATTTTGATGAATTTTACAAATCTACTGTACTGTACACTGCTACCGAATGGCGGCCATTACAGAAGCCCAAGTCACGTGCATTTGTTTTTACAAGACTTTTTGGTGTTATTAGAAACGTTTGAAGAAAATATGGGGTTTCTGACTTTGGGATGGCAGTTATAATGACTGTTTACTCATATCAAAGAACGAAATTATGTTTGGTCGAAAATGCCATGTACAAAACAAGAGAGTCACCCACGCCAAGCCATAGGATGATACGGTAGGCAAAAACAAAACATTCCAATTTATTTAACGTGTTCCGTTATTAATGTCAATGTTTACCATTGTTTTGTATTGAAAAATATCTTAATGATGTCTAGCCTCTTTGATAGTTTAAGGCAAACTTTTGGGGGAAAAACCATCTTTCATGATCCGTCAAAACTGGTTACACAGTAATGTACTCTTATCGTAGTCAACAGTCGATGTTTAGTTCGATGTTCACACCTCTTTATCTAACATAATTATGGCCTCAGGCGAATGAAAATTCGCTCAAGACAGACTTTTTATGTTGTTTGGGTTGTAAAAACATGGTCGCTTGTCACGTAAGACCGGGCGTCGCTGAAAACAGATCCATTATATAGCAAAATACGTTGGGAGGTCTCAAGTAAGGTCACATAAGACAGGGAGTCGCTACATACAGGGGGTCGCTCAGACAGTCTCTACTGTATTACTAACCATGTATAAACAACCATGTAATATTAAAGCATATTCCTATTAAGTTAGTAAAAAATCGTGTATGGTTCGTAGGATTTTGATTTTTGATTTTCTGGAGTCATTAGCAACACTAACGAAACTGACATACAAAGATAGCCAATGTCTATAAATATCAACATTCAGAAGGGAATCAAAAATAATGATAAATTGTACAATTGAACAAACATTTACAATATTTTCTGACGAGCATCGATACATAAAAGCGAGATTTGAAACACACTAGCTATATGAAGGTTGAGTCATTTTTGTGAAATACTTGTCATGTGTATTAAACGTGTCGCAATTTTTTAACAATAAATGACAGTAAATAAAACAAAAACATGGCTATATTAAAATATTGCTTCAAGATTTGATTGGTACTGGTACTGTCAGATTTTTCTTTTTCCTCATTTGAAATGGTTATGAAACAATCCCGATTTCAAATATGCGAAAGTGTTTTAAGATTTCCTATTATCAGTTCCTGTTTCATCATTAAAACTTTAACCGATACATGATAAACTTGAGGTCAAAGTGAATAAGTACGATGGATCATTACACTGATCACCAAAGGCCTCCCATGTGCCACTTGTTATTTATCCCACCTATGAGTCTACTTTATACTTTGTAATGATGTAGGATAAAACGCATAGTGTTATCCGGAATTATATCTTTCGTTCATCTCCGGCTACAGAGATAACTTTTAGATTAATATACTCTGAGAAAGACACAAAACCGAGAGATGCTCATCTCAAACGACGAGTAGACTTGCAACGCTCGACTTGAGTTGTAAGTGTTTTAGATGATAACCCTGTGTTTGTGGGAGTACACAGCTGGGAGATACAGAGTGGCCAGTAAAGGAAAGTTGTCACGCCCCTTTAAGTTCATATCTCTCCCTCTATTGAGTTTTCTCTCGTAAACAACCTTTTTTGAAAATCATCAAATGAACTTGATCATCCGAGTCTCGACGACAAGAATGAGAGTGACTTTGGCTAGAATGGAATATAAAGATAGATAACTCATGTTCCTGTAAAGTACTGCACATAAGTCGACAGTTATGTTGCTAAGGAATGGAACACAAACTTCACAGATCACTTGACGCTCAAAATTCAGTGTTAATCCTTTATTCGTTTTACTTGCTTCACGTAGTATAATGTTACATATAACAATCAAGTGTTTTGCTGCAGATTCCTTGGGCTCTATACCCAAGGAAAGCTTTTGAAAAATGTAAGCAATATTATAAAAAATTGGAAGCACTAGTAATGTTGTTTTGAATTATTGACATTAGACAGATTTACTTGTTTGTTATTTTACGTTTAAAGTTCAATCGAGGTCAGAGTGATTTAGGGCTAGTCAGATATTCCAATATCCTTCACAGGCTATATACATAATGCTTACATTGGAAGTAATGGGTGTTACTGACCACCACTATTATACAGTATATTGAAGCCTAATTGCAGTGTTTATTAATGTTCCCGTTGTCATACTAAGTTTCTTTTGTTTTAAAAATAGTGACATTTTGGGGAAGATTATTGATAAGAACTTCAAGACACATAAAGCGAATAGGAAAAAGTATGACTTCGTAGAACACCTTGTTGCTGTTAGTTTATCCTACAATTAAGCATTGTTTGACAAGTAAATGGTTAATTTTAGGGATTGTTATACAATTGTTAACAATTTATAATTGTAAAAGTAATAAAAAAAAAGATAGCATTCTTGAATTTCATATAATCGTAATATGAATATTATTTGATTGAAAATTATAACGGATGTCGACTTTTCGAAATTTAGAAATTATTTAGGGTCGGAAGGATATTGGAGGCATTTTCCTATAGATGTTGCTCAGGGCTGGGCTAATACAGACTTTTGATTTAAAGAAATGTATTATATTGGTGTTTAAAGAGTTTAAGACCTGTTTTAACATCAGCAGCGCTGCGAATGATTTAGTATTAAACTCCTCCGTCTGTAGGTAGACTAAAACCCACTCCCTAAGGGGACCGTGGCCTTCTTGAAGACTGAATGAAAGCCATAGTGTTTAGTTGATCGTGCATTGTGTTTACTTGAATGGGGCTTGTTTGGCGAGAACTTCAACCGTTATAATACGTTTGGCAAGATAAGTAAGCTGGCAATGAATTTCGTGTATGTTTGGTGTGTTTCGGCGAGTTTTGTGGTGTCGTCCTCGTCATGTGGTGATAGATCCAGGATCTTTATACAAAATGTCGGAGTTTATAACTTCAAAACACTGTCAAAGAGTTACTTTACACGACTGGAAGACTGATACGTTTAGGATTATGTGGATACGCCATATACGTGTTATAAAGAGAGAAAACATATCCACAATTGCCATGCGCATGTGTGAGGTGATTTTATTCGAACAACTTGTCTGATAGCTGTTGTGTTTATTTTGAAATGAGGATTTATTCATCTCACTTTGGAATAAAAAATTGATTACGAAAGCAAACCAGTTCTTTTTATTTTTAACATTTTCCGTAGCATTTTTACTAGCTACATCTAGTTTGTAATCTTATTTTCTCATTACTGTTAGGATTGCCTGGTGTTATGATTATGAATTGTTCGTAAATTATGTTGCACATGAAGAGTTGTCATTCTGAAAAATCTATTCATAGGACTGATTGAATAACTTAGATTGTGTTAGTTGTGATAAACAGGGAAACTATGGAAGGTGAAAATTTTTTTTTATTTTTTTACGCAGAATGCCGATCTCCTTAAAAGTGTATGCATGCTGTAAAAGTGAAACACCAAGTTGTCCAACCATGTCAGGCCCTTACCTTACTAGGATAGAAAAAATCAATTTTTAAGAACGGAAAATATCACTTGACGGACTATTGTATGTCACCAAATTCATTGATTACCTCAACTATAGGAAGATGATATATTTTAATGGCAGGTGAACAGTACGTGCTACTGTATTAATAAAAATATACGTCAACGTGTTATTATCCGTTGTATGGGCTGTGGTAGGAGCACAAAAGTAACAATAAGAGTGTTATGTTTGGTGGTAGGTTGATTTAACTCATAACTGTTTAGGGACTGCCGCTTCCTGTAGTGAGTGGGGATTTTTTGTATGTTATTGGGAGGCTTTGGTAGTAGTCGTCATGTGTTATCTTTGCTTTTTATGGCGATAAAATAATGTTTAACAATTGAACACTCGGACCTCAACCTGAATCAATCCAACAGGTGGGACGATATTGTCAACACTATCTTGTATTATCTATGCTCTACCGCTCTGGCACGCCAAAACAAATTCTTCATCTTTCTTGATTGGACCATTGATGCTTGATAAGGGTACTATCTAAAAGTCAGTGCAATACGTCTGGGGATCTGTCATTTCTCTCAACAGCCAAAACACATCTTTTACTATAGTTTGTTTGTTTGAGATTTGTGTTAAGTCCTATTAACAGCTATGGGTCTCTTGTATGCGGGTGTGAAGCATGTTTGTCGAGCGAGTGCGTGTTTTGGGGGGACTGCGATACTATTCATGTTTTGTGTCTCTTGTATAGTGGTACTGTTACCCTTATTATAGTGACTATATCACTGAAAGCATGCCGCCAAAAGACACAAAGCAACACACCGCAATCGAGGTTGATTTGATAGATGGACAAACGGGCGAACCAGTTCGTCTCTCTCATTTATGCTGAACACTACCACTTTTATAGACTCAGGTTTGTAATTGTTCCTGCAGCCCCTATTGCATGATCGTAAAGGCGAACTATATTTAGAGATATTATATTTTCTCTTTTTCTAACTGACTTTATCTTTCAAATACCTCCGTTGGCACCGCATTACTGTTGGGCCTTTGAGTTTCGCCCCTGTTGAGGACGGCTAAGGGTTCTGTCCCCTGGCGAGACACACCAAAAGTCTAGAAGAAGTGGTAGTTTCTGACTCCTGCTTAGCGTTCAGCATAAGGGGAGATGGGACGACTGGTTCGGGGTTGATCGCAGTATAATGTGACAGGGTAGTGGGGTGAGTTGGCTTGGCTGTCGTCGGGGGGCGGGGGGGGCCATGTACAGTGATTATGAGCACTATAAAAGGGCCAACAGTTCCCACTATACAGAAGAGACAAACAATAAACATACTGACAGGTCTCCAAAAACACGCACCTCGCACAACATACACGCAACAGACAAGGTATGCATGGGGAGGCCGTCCTTAATGACCATAGCTGTTAATAGGGACGTTAATAAATCAAAAAACAAACAAAACAAAAAGTGTATCGCGGCCAGGGGAAAGAACCCCGAAGCCTTCCTCAAGGGAGCGAGGGTGGCTCACATTGAAGGCTTAAATCTTCGTGAGGCTAGTGCCAATGGTGACGTGAGGATGACTAGAGAGAAAAGATAATATCTAAATTTAGTAGCCTTTTTGGATCATGCAATAGGATTAGTTCTCTTGGGTTCTTGGGGTTGGAATTCATTACGCGTTTGTCGTCAGCAAATCATAGGGCGACGAAAAAAAGAACTATAACGTATGTTATGCCAAATACAACGCTCATTTACAAAGCGAGGTTGATTCTATATTTACTAATATTCTAATTCAACAATTTTAAGTCATAGTTTTTAATAAAAAAAAAAAAAAAAAAAAAAAAATTAGACAACACAAAAAAAAAAAAAATTAAAAAAATATTCACTTGCTTTAGAGAACGAATATCCGAAAACTAGATTCAAAGACTACGACGCATTATTGTCAACCGGATTTAAACATAATTATTTCAGAGTAGGGAAGGAAAAAGCACAGATTGTCCCTGATCATTTGACTTATTTTAAACAAATGCCAAAGATGTGGATTCTGAGGATCATCGATTGGGCCAGGAACAGAAAAATCATTCATTATTAAATTACATTTTCATTTAGAAGGCAAACAGCGCACCACGACACGACTACTGGATTACCATGGGTGAAGTGTGGAAAGGGAATCATTCGGGTTCTCAATCTATTTAAATCTGCGTCGTGCAGCAAGATCAGATAGAATTCAAAATGTAGATTACAGCCTGAAAATTTGATAGCAGTCTTAAACTGTTGGGGACAGAAAGCAATTCATTTCTGGATTTTTAATTCGACAGTAGTTATTGACAGTTCGAAGGCACTGGTCTTGACGGGTCGTTTGGTTGGTTTACATCCAAAATTAATTTAAGGACAATTTCACAGAAGATTTTTCAGCCAATTTTAATACTGTTTCAAAACAACAGTTAAGTAAACGGTATTTCGCGTTAAATAACAAATCCTCTACAAACAAGTCTCAATATTGTTAATTTTCCGACACAGCGCTGAAGCTAGCTCCGAAGAAGAAAAAAAAGAAACCTTCAAAATAAATTGATTGTTATTGCCAAAAACAATTTAAAGATTAAATATTTTCAGTTTTTTTTTTTTTTTTCTTTTTTTTTTTTTTTTTGCAAGGGGTTAGATTGCCAACTTGTTAAAGATGGTTTAGCTGTACTCGTATGGCAGTCGAAACGCCGACTGACTGCTTAAATGACGAATCCAGAAATAATGCCTGCTATTTGCATCAATCACGTAATACTGTCACGCCGACAATAGAGTCATGAAAACAGTGTTATTGATAGTTAATCTACCCAAATGGATATTAATTTATGGTCCTCCAGAATTGACTTGCGAAGTTCAAATGTACGCGCGTGACAGTAATTAAGGCCTCGCTGCTGTTGTTTGTCAATATAAGGAGGAAAATCTCGTTTAGAGTAAATAACGGAATTTGCTTCAGGCTAGAAGCCCGGTATTGCATACTGCTTTCAAACTGATATTCTGTAAACAATTTCGATAAAATATTGGCAGCTTACATGCTACATGTAATCACAGCTACCGATGTACTTTTGTCGCGAGAGAAAAGTGACGTCATAATTGGACCACGTGAATCTGAACAATATGATTTGAAATCGTTTATTGCGCGCAATACCTCAGAGTGATGAGACTGCAATGATTCAATGTAAACTTGGTCAGCTCTCTGATGATATCTACTGTAAGAGATAATCGATGAAATCATGTCCACGTTTGTGTACTGTGTAATTCTTGAGATTAAATTTCAAAATTTTAATAGTCTTTTTCTATTTTATGACATGTTGAGTTTAAGGAACACTGGGAATGATCCGGTCAAGAAGTTTACGATCGGTCATGAAGATTTACGGCTTCATTGAAATAATCTATAGCAATCTATGTGGTACAATGTACATGTCAAGAAACCAAAGTGTGATACGCTTTACGACCCTGTACGCTTTAAAATAGGAAATACCCTGTCGTTCACAAGGAATTATTTTCAGGCCAACAATAGGACCCTGACTGTTAATAGGACGTCAATCTAACAAACCAGACCAACCCTGACTGTCAATAGGACGTCAATCTAACAAACCAGACCAACCCTGACTGTTAATAGGACGTCAATCTAACAAACCAGACCAACCCTGACTGTTAATAGGACGTCAATCTAACAAACCAGACCGACCCTGACTGTCAATAGGACGTCAATCTAACAAACCAGACCAACCCTGACTGTTAATAGGACGTCAATCTAACAAACCAGACCAACCCTGACTGTTAATAGGACGTCAATCTAACAAACCAGACCAACCCTGACTGTCAATAGGACGTCAATCTAACAAACCAGACCAACCCTGACTGTTAATAGGACGTCAATCTAACAAACCAGACCAACCCTGACTGTTAATAGGACGTCAATCTAACAAACCAGACCAACCCTGACTGTTAATAGGAGACGTCAATCTAACAAACCAGACCTACCCTGACTGTTAATAGGACGTCAATCTAACAAACCAGACCAACCCTGACTGTTAATAGGACGTCAATCTAACAAACCAGACCAACCCTGACTGTTAATAGGACGTCAATCTAACAAACCAGACCAACCCTGACTGTTAATAGGACGTCAATCTAACAAACCAGACCAACCCCTGACTGTTAATAGGACGTCAATCTAACAAACCAGACCAACCCTGACTGTTAATAGGACGTCAATCTAACAAACCAGACCAACCCTGACTGTTAATAGGACGTCAATCTAACAAACCAGACCAACCCTGACTGTTAATAGGACGTCAATCTAACAAACCAGACCAACCCTGACTGTTAATAGGACGTCAATCTAACAAACCAGACCAACCCTGACTGTTAATAGGACGTCAATCTAACAAACCAGACCAACCCTGACTGTTAATAGGACGTCAATCTAACAAACCAGACCAACCCTGACTGTTAATAGGACGTCAATCTAACAAACCAGACCAACCCTGACTGTTAATAGGACGTCAATCTAACAAACCAGACCAACCCTGACTGTTAATAGGACGTCAATCTAACAAACAACACCCTGACTGTTAATAGGACGTCAATCTAACAAACCAGACCAACCCTGACTGTTAATAGGACGTCAATCTAACAAACCAGACCAACCCTGACTGTTAATAGGACGTCAATCTAACAAACCAGACCAACCCTGACTGTTAATAGGACGTCAATCTAACAAACCAGACCAACCCTGACTGTTAATAGGACGTCAATCTAACAAACCAGACCAACCCTGACTGTTAATAGGACGTCAATCTAACAAACCAGACCAACCCTGACTGTTAATAGGACGTCAATCTAACAAACCAGACCAACCCTGACTGTTAATAGGACGTCAATCTAACAAACCAGACCAACCCTGACTGTTAATAGGACGTCAATCTAACAAACCAGACCAACCCTGACTGTTAATAGGACGTCAATCTAACAAACCAGACCAACCCTGACTGTTAATAGGACGTCAATCTAACAAACCAGACCAACCCTGACTGTTAATAGGACGTCAATCTAACAAACCAGACCAACCCTGACTGTTAATAGGACGTCAATCTAACAAACCAGACCAACCCTGACTGTCAATAGGACGTCAATCTAACAAACCAGACCAACCCTGACTGTTAATAGGACGTCAATCTAACAAACCAGACCAACCCTGACTGTTAATAGGACGTCAATCTAACAAACCAGACCAACCCTGACTGTTAATAGGACGTCAATCTAACAAACCAGACCAACCCTGACTGTTAATAGGACGTCAATCTAACAAACCAGACCGACCCTGACTGTTAATAGGACGTCAATCTAACAAACCAGACCAACCCTGACTGTTAATAGGACGTCAATCTAACAAACCAGACCAACCCTGACTGTTAATAGGACGTCAATCTAACAAACCAGACCAACCCTGACTGTTAATAGGACGTCAATCTAACAAACCAGACCAACCCTGACTGTTAATAGGACGTCAATCTAACAAACCAGACCAACCCTGACTGTTAATAGGACGTCAATCTAACAAACCAGACCAACCCTGACTGTTAATAGGACGTCAATCTAACAAACCAGACCAACCCTGACTGTCAATAGGACGTCAATCTAACAAACCAGACCAACCCTGACTGTTAATAGGACGTCAATCTAACAAACCAGACCAACCCTGACTGTCAATAGGACGTCAATCTAACAAACCAGACCAACCCTGACTGTTAATAGGACGTCAATCTAACAAACCAGACCAACCCTGACTGTTAATAGGACGTCAATCTAACAAACCAGACCAACCCTGACTGTTAATAGGACGTCAATCTAACAAACCAGACCAACCCTGACTGTTAATAGGACGTCAATCTAACAAACCAGACCAACCCTGACTGTTAATAGGACGTCAATCTAACAAACCAGACCAACCCTGACTGTTAATAGGACGTCAATCTAACAAACCAGACCAACCCTGACTGTTAATAGGACGTCAATCTAACAAACCAGACCAACCCTGACTGTTAATAGGACGTCAATCTAACAAACCAGACCAACCCTGACTGTTAATAGGACGTCAATCTAACAAACCAGACCAACCCTGACTGTTAATAGGACGTCAATCTAACAAACCAGACCAACCCTGACTGTTAATAGGACGTCAATCTAACAAACCAGACCAACCCTGACTGTTAATAGGACGTCAATCTAACAAACCAGACCAACCCTGACTGTTAATAGGACGTCAATCTAACAAACCAGACCAACCCTGACTGTCATTCCAATATGACGTCAATCTAAAAACCAGACCAACCCTGACTGTAATAGACGTCATCTACAAACCAGACCAACCCTGACTGTTAATAGGACGTCAATCTAACAAACCAGACCAACCCTGACTGTTAATAGGACGTCAATCTAACAAACCAGACCAACCCTGACTGTTAATAGGACGTCAATCTAACAAACCAGACCAACCCTGACTGTTAATAGGACGTCAATCTAACAAACCAGACCAACCCTGACTGTTAATAGGACGTCAATCTAACAAACCAGACCAACCCTGACTGTTAATAGGACGTCAATCTAACAAACCAGACCAACCCTGACTGTTAATAGGACGTCAATCTAACAAACCAGACCAACCCTGACTGTTAATAGGACGTCAATCTAACAAACCAGACCAACCCTGACTGTTAATAGGACGTCAATCTAACAAACCAGACCAACCCTGACTGTTAATAGGACGTCAATCTAACAAACCAGACCAACCCTGACTGTTAATAGGACGTCAATCTAACAACAACACAACCTGACCCTGACTGTTAATAGGACGTCAATCTAACAAACCAGACCAACCCTGACTGTTAATAGGACGTCAATCTAACAAACCAGACCAACCCTGACTGTTAATAGGACGTCAATCTAACAAACCAGACCAACCCTGACTGTTAATAGGACGTCAATCTAACAAACCAGACCAACCCTGACTGTTAATAGGACGTCAATCTAACAAACCAGACCAACCCTGACTGTTAATAGGACGTCAATCTAACAAACCAGACCAACCCTGACTGTTAATAGGACGTCAATCTAACAAACCAGACCAACCCTGACTGTCAATAGGACGTCAATCTAACAAACCAGACCAACCCTGACTGTTAATAGGACGTCAATCTAACAAACCAGACCAACCCTGACTGTTAATAGGACGTCAATCTAACAAACCAGACCAACCCTGACTGTTAATAGGACGTCAATCTAACAAACCAGACCAACCCTGACTGTTAATAGGACGTCAATCTAACAAACCAGACCAACCCTGACTGTTAATAGGACGTCAATCTAACAAACCAGACCAACCCTGACTGTTAATAGGACGTCAATCTAACAAACCAGACCAACCCTGACTGTTAATAGGACGTCAATCTAACAAACCAGACCAACCCTGACTGTTAATAGGACGTCAATCTAACAAACGACCGACCCTGACTGTTAATAGGACGTCAATCTAACAAACCAGACCAACCCTGACTGTTAATAGGACGTCAATCTAACAAACCAGACCGACCCTGACTGTTAATAGGACGTCAATCTAACAAACCAGACCGACCCTGACTGTTAATAGGACGTCAATCTAACAAACCAGACCAACCCTGACTGTTAATAGGACGTCAATCTAACAAACCAGACCAACCCTGACTGTTAATAGGACGTCAATCTAACAAACCAGACCGACCCTGACTGTTAATAGGACGTCAATCTAACAAACCAGACCGACCCTGACTGTTAATAGGACGTCAATCTAACAAAACCAACCAACCCTGACTGTTAATAGGACGTCAATCTAACAAACCAGACCAACCCTGACTGTTAATAGGACGTCAATCTAACAAACCAGACCAACCCTGACTGTTAATAGGACGTCAATCTAACAAACCAGACCAACCCTGACTGTTAATAGGACGTCAATCTAACAAACCAGACCAACCCTGACTGTTAATAGGACGTCAATCTAACAAACCAGACCAACCCTGACTGTTAATAGGACGTCAATCTAACAAACCAGACCAACCCTGACTGTCAATAGGACGTCAATCTAACAAACCAGACCAACCCTGACTGTTAATAGGACGTCAATCTAACAAACCAGACCAACCCTGACTGTTAATAGGACGTCAATCTAACAAACCAGACCAACCCTGACTGTTAATAGGACGTCAATCTAACAAACCAGACCAACCCTGACTGTTAATAGGACGTCAATCTAACAAACCAGACCAACCCTGACTGTTAATAGGACGTCAATCTAACAAACCAGACCAACCCTGACTGTTAATAGGACGTCAATCTAACAAACCAGACCAACCCTGACTGTTAATAGGACGTCAATCTAACAAACCAGACCAACCCTGACTGTTAATAGGACGTCAATCTAACAAACCAGACCAACCCTGACTGTTAATAGGACGTCAATCTAACAAACCAGACCAACCCTGACTGTTAATAGGACGTCAATCTAACAAACCAGACCAACCCTGACTGTTAATAGGACGTCAATCTAACAAACCAGACCAACCCTGACTGTTAATAGGACGTCAATCTAACAAACCAGACCAACCCTGACTGTTAATAGGACGTCAATCTAACAAACCAGACCAACCCTGACTGTTAATAGGACGTCAATCTAACAAACCAGACCAACCCTGACTGTTAATAGGACGTCAATCTAACAAACCAGACCAACCCTGACTGTTAATAGGACGTCAATCTAACAAACCAGACCGACCCTGACTGTTAATAGGACGTCAATCTAACAAACCAGACCAACCCTGACTGTTAATAGGACGTCAATCTAACAAACCAGACCAACCCTGACTGTTAATAGGACGTCAATCTAACAAACCAGACCAACCCTGACTGTTAATAGGACGTCAATCTAACAAACCAGACCAACCCTGACTGTTAAATAGGACGTCAATCTAACAAACCAGACAAACCCTGACTGTTAATAGGACGTCAATCTAACAAACCAGACCAACCCTGACTGTTAATAGGACGTCAATCTAACAAACCAGACCAACCCTGACTGTTAATAGGACGTCAATCTAACAAACCAGACCAACACCCTGACTGTTAATAGGACGTCAATCTAACAAACCAGACCAACCCTGACTGTTAATAGGACGTCAATCTAACAAACCAGACCAACCCTGACTGTTAATAGGACGTCAATCTAACAAACCAGACCGACCCTGACTGTTAATAGGACGTCAATCTAACAAACCAGACCAACCCTGACTGTTAATAGGACGTCAATCTAACAAACCAGACCAACCCTGACTGTTAATAGGACGTCAATCTAACAAACCAGACCAACCCTGACTGTCAATAGGACGTCAATCTAACAAACCAGACCAACCCTGACTGTTAATAGGACGTCAATCTAACAAACCAGACCAACCCTGACTGTTAATAGGACGTCAATCTAACAAACCAGACCAACCCTGACTGTTAATAGGACGTCAATCTAACAAACCAGACCAACCCTGACTGTTAATAGGACGTCAATCTAACAAACCAGACCAACCCTGACTGTTAATAGGACGTCAATCTAACAAACCAGACCAACCCTGACTGTTAATAGGACGTCAATCTAACAAACCAGACCAACCCTGACTGTTAATAGGACGTCAATCTAACAAACCAGACCAACCCTGACTGTTAATAGGACGTCAATCTAACAAACCAGACCAACCCTGACTGTTAATAGGACGTCAATCTAACAAACCAGACCAACCCTGACTGTTAATAGGACGTCAATCTAACAAACCAGACCGACCCTGACTGTTAATAGGACGTCAATCTAACAAACCAGACCGACCCTGACTGTTAATAGGACGTCAATCTAACAAACCAGACCAACCCTGACTGTTAATAGGACGTCAATCTAACAAACCAGACCAACCCTGACTGTTAATAGGACGTCAATCTAACAAACCAGACCAACCCTGACTGTTAATAGGACGTCAATCTAACAAACCAGACCAACCCTGACTGTTAATAGGACGTCAATCTAACAAACCAGACCACCCTGACTGTTAATAGGACGTCAATCTAACAAACCAGACCAACCCTGACTGTTAATAGGACGTCAATCTAACAAACCAGACCAACCCTGACTGTTAATAGGACGTCAATCTAACAAACCAGACCAACCCTGACTGTTAATAGGACGTCAATCTAACAAACCAGACCAACCCTGACTGTTAATAGGACGTCAATCTAACAAACCAGACCAACCCTGACTGTTAATAGGACGTCAATCTAACAAACCAGACCACCCTGACTGTTAATAGGACGTCAATCTAACAAACCAGACCAACCCTGACTGTTAATAGGACGTCAATCTAACAAACCAGACCAACCCTGACTGTTAATAGGACGTCAATCTAACAAACCAGACCAACCCTGACTGTTAATAGGACGTCAATCTAACAAACCAGACCAACCCTGACTGTTAATAGGACGTCAATCTAACAAACCAGACCAACCCTGACTGTTAATAGGACGTCAATCTAACAAACCAGACCAACCCTGACTGTTAATAGGACGTCAATCTAACAAACCAGACCAACCCTGACTGTCAATAGGACGTCAATCTAACAAACCAGACCAACCCTGACTGTTAATAGGACGTCAATCTAACAAACCAGACCAACCCTGACTGTTAATAGGACGTCAATCTAACAAACCAGACCAACCCTGACTGTTAATAGGACGTCAATCTAACAAACCAGACCAACCCTGACTGTTAATAGGACGTCAATCTAACAAACCAGACCAACCCTGACTGTTAATAGGACGTCAATCTAACAAACCAGACCAACCCTGACTGTTAATAGGACGTCAATCTAACAAACCAGACCAACCCTGACTGTTAATAGGACGTCAATCTAACAAACCAGACCAACCCTGACTGTTAATAGGACGTCAATCTAACAAACCAGACCAACCCTGACTGTTAATAGGACGTCAATCTAACAAACCAGACCAACCCTGACTGTTAATAGGACGTCAATCTAACAAACCAGACCAACCCTGACTGTTAATAGGACGTCAATCTAACAAACCAGACCAACCCTGACTGTTAATAGGACGTCAATCTAACAAACCAGACCGACCCTGACTGTTAATAGGACGTCAATCTAACAAACCAGACCAACCCTGACTGTAAATAGGACGTCAATCTAACAAACCAGACCAACCCTGACTGTTAATAGGACGTCAATCTAACAAACCAGACCAACCCTGACTGTTAATAGGACGTCAATCTAACAAACCAGACCAACCCTGACTGTTAATAGGACGTCAATCTAACAAACCAGACCGACCCTGACTGTTAATAGGACGTCAATCTAACAAACCAGACCAACCCTGACTGTTAATAGGACGTCAATCTAACAAACCAGACCAACCCTGACTGTTAATAGGACGTCAATCTAACAAACCAGACCAACCCTGACTGTTAATAGGACGTCAATCTAACAAACCAGACCGACCCTGACTGTTAATAGGACGTCAATCTAACAAACCAGACCAACCCTGACTGTTAATAGGACGTCAATCTAACAAACCAGACCAACCCTGACTGTTAATAGGACGTCAATCTAACAAACCAGACCAACCCTGACTGTTAATAGGACGTCAATCTAACAAACCAGACCAACCCTGACTGTTAATAGGACGTCAATCTAACAAACCAGACCACCCTGACTGTTAATAGGACGTCAATCTAACAAACCAGACCAACCCTGACTGTTAATAGGACGTCAATCTAACAAACCAGACCGACCCTGACTGTTAATAGGACGTCAATCTAACAAACCAGACCAACCCTGACTGTTAATAGGACGTCAATCTAACAAACCAGACCAACCCTGACTGTTAATAGGACGTCAATCTAACAAACCAGACCAACCCTGACTGTTAATAGACGTCAATCTAACAAACCAGACCAACCCTGACTGTTAATAGGACGTCAATCTAACAAACCAGACCAACCCTGACTGTTAATAGGACGTCAATCTAACAAACCAGACCAACCCTGACTGTTAATAGGACGTCAATCTAACAAACCAGACCAACCCTGACTGTTAATAGGACGTCAATCTAACAAACCAGACCAACCCTGACTGTTAATAGGACGTCAATCTAACAAACCAGACCAACCCTGACTGTTAATAGGACGTCAATCTAACAAACCAGACCAACCCTGACTGTTAATAGGACGTCAATCTAACAAACCAGACCAACCCTGACTGTTAATAGGACGTCAATCTAACAAACCAGACCGACCCTGACTGTTAATAGGACGTCAATCTAACAAACCAGACCAACCCTGACTGTTAATAGGACGTCAATCTAACAAACCAGACCAACCCTGACTGTTAATAGGACGTCAATCTAACAAACCAGACCAACCCTGACTGTTAATAGGACGTCAATCTAACAAACCAGACCAACCCTGACTGTTAATAGGACGTCAATCTAACAAACCAACCACCCTGACTGTTAATAGGACGTCAATCTAACAAACCAGACCAACCCTGACGTAATAGGACGTCAATCTAACAAACCAGACCAACCCTGACTGTTAATAGGACGTCAATCTAACAAACCAGACCAACCCTGACTGTTAATAGGACGTCAATCTAACAAACCAGACCAACCCTGACTGTTAATAGGACGTCAATCTAACAAACCAGACCAACCCTGACTGTTAATAGGACGTCAATCTAACAAACCAGACCAACCCTGACTGTTAATAGGACGTCAATCTAACAAACCAGACCAACCCTGACTGTTAATAGGACGTCAATCTAACAAACCAGACCAACCCTGACTGTTAATAGGACGTCAATCTAACAAACCAGACCAACCCTGACTGTTAATAGGACGTCAATCTAACAAACCAGAACCTGAAACGTCATCTAACAAACCAGACCACCCTGACTGTTAATAGGACGTCAATCTAACAAACCAGACCAACCCTGACTGTTAATAGGACGTCAATCTAACAAACCAGACCAACCCTGACTGTTAATAGGACGTCAATCTAACAAACCAGACCAACCCTGACTGTTAATAGGACGTCAATCTAACAAACCAGACCAACCCTGACTGTTAATAGGACGTCAATCTAACAAACCAGACCAACCCTGACTGTTAATAGGACGTCAATCTAACAAACCAGACCAACCCTGACTGTTAATAGGACGTCAATCTAACAAACCAGACCAACCCTGACTGTTAATAGGACGTCAATCTAACAAACCAGACCACCCTGACTGTTAATAGGACGTCAATCTAACAAACCAGACCAACCCTGACTGTTAATAGGACGTCAATCTAACAAACCAGACCAACCCTGACTGTTAATAGGACGTCAATCTAACAAACCAGACCAACCCTGACTGTTAATAGGACGTCAATCTAACAAACAAGACCAACCCTGACTGTTAATAGGACGTCAATCTAACAAACCAGACCAGCCCTGACTGTTAATAGGACGTCAATCTAACAAACCAGACCAACCCTGACTGTTAATAGGACGTCAATCTAACAAACCAGACCAACCCTGACTGTTAATAGGACGTCAATCTAACAAACCAGACCAACCCTGACTGTTAATAGGACGTCAATCTAACAAACCAGACCAACCCTGACTGTTAATAGGACGTCAATCTAACAAACCAGACCAACCCTGACTGTTAATAGGACGTCAATCTAACAAACCAGACCAACCCTGACTGTTAATAGGACGTCAATCTAACAAACCAGACCAACCCTGACTGTTAATAGGACGTCAATCTAACAAACCAGACCAACCCTGACTGTTAATAGGACGTCAATCTAACAAACCAGACCAACCCTGACTGTTAATAGGACGTCAATCTAACAAACCAGACCAACCCTGACTGTTAATAGGACGTCAATCTAACAAACCAGACCAACCCTGACTGTTAATAGGACGTCAATCTAACAAACCAGACCAACCCTGACTGTTAATAGGACGTCAATCTAACAAACCAGACAACCCTGACTGTTAATAGGACGTCAATCTAACAAACAGACCACCCTGACTGTTAATAGGGACGTCAATCTAACAAACCAGACCAACCCTGACTGTTAATAGGACGTCAATCTAACAAACCAGACCAACCCTGACTGTTAATAGGACGTCAATCTAACAAACCAGACCAACCCTGACTGTTAATAGGACGTCAATCTAACAAACCAGACCGACCCTGACTGTTAATAGGACGTCAATCTAACAAACCAGACCAACCCTGACTGTTAATAGGACGTCAATCTAACAAACCAGACCAACCATGACTGTTAATAGGACGTCAATCTAACAAACCAGACCAACCCTGACTGTTAATAGGACGTCAATCTAACAAACCAGACCAACCCTGACTGTTAATAGGACGTCAATCTAACAAACCAGACCAACCCTGACTGTTAATAGGACGTCAATCTAACAAACCAGACCAACCCTGACTGTAAATAGGACGTCAATCTAACAAACCAGACCAACCCTGACTGTTAATAGGACGTCAATCTAACAAACCAGACCAACCCTGACTGACTGTCAATAGGACGTCAATCTAACAAACCAGACCAACCCTGACTGTTAATAGGACGTCAATCTAACAAAACCAGACCAACCCTGACTGTTAATAGGACGTCAATCTAACAAACCAGACCTACCCTGACTGTTAATAGGACGTCAATCTAACAAACCAGACCAACCCTGACTGTCAATAGGACGTCAATCTAACAAACCAGACCGACCCTGACTGTTAATAGGACGTCAATCTAACAAACCAGACCAACCCTGACTGTCAATAGGACGTCAATCTAACAAACCAGACCAACCCTGACTGTTAATAGGACGTCAATCTAACAAACCAGACCAACCCTGACTGTTAATAGGACGTCAATCTAACAAACCAGACCAACCCTGACTGTTAATAGGACGTCAATCTAACAAACCAGACCAACCCTGACTGTTAATAGGACGTCAATCTAACAAACCAGACCAACCCTGACTGTTAATAGGACGTCAATCTAACAAACCAGACCACCCTGACTGTTAATAGACGTCAATCTAACAAACCAGACAACCCTGACTGTTAATAGGACGTCAATCTAACAAACCAGACCAACCCTGACTGTTAATAGGACGTCAATCTAACAAACCAGAACCCTGACGTTAATAGGACGTCAATCTAACAAACCAGACCAACCCTGACTGTTAATAGGACGTCAATCTAACAAACCAGACCAACCCTGACTGTTAATAGGACGTCAATCTAACAAACCAGACCAACCCTGACTGTTAATAGGACGTCAATCTAACAAACCAGACCAACCCTGACTGTTAATAGGACGTCAATCTAACAAACCAGACCAACCCTGACTGTAAATAGGACGTCAATCTAACAAACCAGACCGACCCTGACTGTTAATAGGACGTCAAACTAACAAAACCAGACCAACCCTGACTGTTAATAGGACGTCAATCTAACAAACCAGACCAACCCTGACTGTTAATAGGACGTCAATCTAACAAACCAGACCAACCCTGACTGTTAATAGGACGTCAATCTAACAAACCAGACCAACCCTGACTGTTAATAGGACGTCAATCTAACAAACCAGACCAACCCTGACTGTTAATAGGACGTCAATCTAACAAACCAGACCAACCCTGACTGTTAATAGGACGTCAATCTAACAAACCAGACCGACCCTGACTGTTAATAGGACGTCAATCTAACAAACCAGACCAACCCTGACTGTTAATAGGACGTCAATCTAACAAACCAGACCAACCCTGACTGTTAATAGGACGTCAATCTAACAAACCAGACCGACCCTGACTGTTAATAGGACGTCAATCTAACAAACCAGACCAACCCTGACTGTTAATAGGACGTCAATCTAACAAACCAGACCAACCCTGACTGTTAATAGGACGTCAATCTAACAAACCAGACCAACCCTGACTGTTAATAGGACGTCAATCTAACAAACCAGACCAACCCTGACTGTTAATAGGACGTCAATCTAACAAACCAGACAGACCCTGACTGTTAATAGGACGTCAATCTAACAAACCAGACCAACCCTGACTGTTAATAGGACGTCAATCTAACAAACCAGACCAACCCTGACTGTTAATAGGACGTCAATCTAACAAACCAGACCAACCCTGACTGTTAATAGGACGTCAATCTAACAAACCAGACCAACCCTGACTGTTAATAGGACGTCAATCTAACAAACCAGACCAACCCTGACTGTTAATAGGACGTCAATCTAACAAACCAGACCAACCCTGACTGTTAATAGGACGTCAATCTAACAAACCAGACCAACCCTGACTGTTAATAGGACGTCAATCTAACAAACCAGACCAACCCTGACTGTTAATAGGACGTCAATCTAACAAACCAGACCAACCCTGACTGTTAATAGGACGTCAATCTAACAAACCAGACCAACCCTGACTGTTAATAGGACGTCAATCTAACAAACCAGACCAACCCTGACTGTTAATAGGACGTCAATCTAACAAACCAGACCAACCCTGACTGTTAATAGGACGTCAATCTAACAAACCAGACCAACCCTGACTGTTAATAGGACGTCAATCTAACAAACCAGACCAACCCTGACTGTTAATAGGACGTCAATCTAACAAACCAGACCAACCCTGACTGTTAATAGGACGTCAATCTAACAAACCAGACCAACCCTGACTGTTAATAGGACGTCAATCTAACAAACCAGACCAACCCTGACTGTAATAGGACGTCAATCTAACAAACCAGACCAACCCTGACTGTTAATAGGACGTCAATCTAACAAACCAGACCAACCCTGACTGTTAATAGGACGTCAATCTAACAAACCAGACCAACCCTGACTGTTAATAGGACGTCAATCTAACAAACCAGACCAACCCTGACTGTTAATAGGACGTCAATCTAACAAACCAGACCAACCCTGACTGTTAATAGGACGTCAATCTAACAAACCAGACCAACCCTGACTGTTAATAGGACGTCAATCTAACAAACCAGACCAACCCTGACTGTTAATAGGACGTCAATCTAACAAACCAGACCAACCCTGACTGTTAATAGGACGTCAATCTAACAAACCAGACCAACCCTGACTGTCAATAGGACGTCAATCTAACAAACCAGACCAACCCTGACTGTTAATAGGACGTCAATCTAACAAACCAGACCAACCCTGACTGTTAATAGGACGTCAATCTAACAAACCAGACCAACCCTGACTGTTAATAGGACGTCAATCTAACAAACCAGACCAACCCTGACTGTTAATAGGACGTCAATCTAACAAACCAGACCAACCCTGACTGTTAATAGGACGTCAATCTAACAAACCAGACCAACCCTGACTGTTAATAGGACGTCAATCTAACAAACCAGACCAACCCTGACTGTTAATAGGACGTCAATCTAACAAACCAGACCAACCCTGACTGTTAATAGGACGTCAATCTAACAAACCAGACCAACCCTGACTGTTAATAGGACGTCAATCTAACAAACCAGACCAACCCTGACTGTTAATAGGACGTCAATCTAACAAACCAGACCAACCCTGACTGTTAATAGGACGTCAATCTAACAAACCAACACCAACCCTGACTGTCAATAGGACGTCAATCTAACAAACCAGACCAACCCTGACTGTTAATAGGACGTCAATCTAACAAACCAGACCAACCCTGACTGTTAATAGGACGTCAATCTAACAAACCAGACCAACCCTGACTGTTAATAGGACGTCAATCTAACAAACCAGACCAACCCTGACTGTTAATAGGACGTCAATCTAACAAACCAGACCAACCCTGACTGTTAATAGGACGTCAATCTAACAAACCAGACCAACCCTGACTGTTAATAGGACGTCAATCTAACAAACCAGACCAACCCTGACTGTTAATAGGACGTCAATCTAACAAACCAGACCAACCCTGACTGTTAATAGGACGTCAATCTAACAAACCAGACCAACCCTGACTGTTAATAGGACGTCAATCTAACAAACCAGACCAACCCTGACTGTTAATAGGACGTCAATCTAACAAACCAGACCAACCCTGACTGTTAATAGGACGTCAATCTAACAAACCAGACCAACCCTGACTGTTAATAGGACGTCAATCTAACAAACCAGACCAACCCTGACTGTTAATAGGACGTCAATCTAACAAACCAGACCAACCCTGACTGTTAATAGGACGTCAATCTAACAAACCAGACCAACCCTGACTGTTAATAGGACGTCAATCTAACAAACCAGACCAACCCTGACTGTTAATAGGACGTCAATCTAACAAACCAGACCAACCCTGACTGTTAATAGGACGTCAATCTAACAAACCAGACCAACCCTGACTGTTAATAGGACGTCAATCTAACAAACCAGACCAACCCTGACTGTTAATAGGACGTCAATCTAACAAACCAGACCAACCCCTGACTGTTAATAGGACGTCAATCTAACAAACCAGACCAACCCTGACTGTTAATAGGACGTCAATCTAACAAACCAGACCAACCCTGACTGTTAATAGGACGTCAATCTAACAAACCAGACCAACCCTGACTGTTAATAGGACGTCAATCTAACAAACCAGACCAACCCTGACTGTTAATAGGACGTCAATCTAACAAACCAGACCAACCCTGACTGTAAATAGGACGTCAATCTAACAAACCAGACCAACCCTGACTGTTAATAGGACGTCAATCTAACAAACCAGACCAACCCTGACTGTAAATAGGACGTCAATCTAACAAACCAGACCAACCCTGACTGTTAATAGGACGTCAATCTAACAAACCAGACCAACCCTGACTGTTAATAGGACGTCAATCTAACAAACCAGACCAACCCTGACTGTTAATAGGACGTCAATCTAACAAACCAGACCAACCCTGACTGTTAATAGGACGTCAATCTAACAAACCAGACCAACCCTGACTGTTAATAGGACGTCAATCTAACAAACCAGACCAACCCTGACTGTTAATAGGACGTCAATCTAACAAACCAGACCAACCCTGACTGTTAATAGGACGTCAATCTAACAAACCAGACCAACCCTGACTGTCAATAGGACGTCAATCTAACAAACCAGACCAACCCTGACTGTTAATAGGACGTCAATCTAACAAACCAGACCGACCCTGACTGTTAATAGGACGTCAATCTAACAAACCAGACCAACCCTGACTGTTAATAGGACGTCAATCTAACAAACCAGACCAACCCTGACTGTTAATAGGACGTCAATCTAACAAACCAGACCGACCCTGACTGTTAATAGGACGTCAATCTAACAAACCAGACCAACCCTGACTGTTAATAGGACGTCAATCTAACAAACCAGACCAACCCTGACTGTTAATAGGACGTCAATCTAACAAACCAGACCAACCCTGACTGTTAATAGGACGTCAATCTAACAAACCAGACCAACCCTGACTGTTAATAGGACGTCAATCTAACAAACCAGACCAACCCTGACTGTTAATAGGACGTCAATCTAACAAACCAGACCAACCCTGACTGTTAATAGGACGTCAATCTAACAAACCAGACCAACCCTGACTGTTAATAGGACGTCAATCTAACAAACCAGACCAACCCTGACTGTTAATAGGACGTCAATCTAACAAACCAGACCAACCCTGACTGTTAATAGGACGTCAATCTAACAAACCAGACCGACCCTGACTGTTAATAGGACGTCAATCTAACAAACCAGACCAACCCTGACTGTTAATAGGACGTCAATCTAACAAACCAGACCAACCCTGACTGTTAATAGGACGTCAATCTAACAAACCAGACCAACCCTGACTGTTAATAGGACGTCAATCTAACAAACCAGACCAACCCTGACTGTTAATAGGACGTCAATCTAACAAACCAGACCAACCCTGACTGTTAATAGGACGTCAATCTAACAAACCAGACCAACCCTGACTGTTAATAGGACGTCAATCTAACAAACCAGACCAACCCTGACTGTTAATAGGACGTCAATCTAACAAACCAGACCAACCCTGACTGTTAATAGGACGTCAATCTAACAAACCAGGACCAACCCTGACTGTTAATAGGACGTCAATCTAACAAACCAGACCAACCCTGACTGTTAATAGGACGTCAATCTAACAAACCAGACCGACCCTGACTGTTAATAGGACGTCAATCTAACAAACCAGACCAACCCTGACTGACTGTTAATAGGACGTCAATCTAACAAACCAGACCAACCCTGACTGTTAATAGGACGTCAATCTAACAAACCAGACCAACCCTGACTGTTAATAGGACGTCAATCTAACAAACCAGACCAACCCTGACTGTTAATAGGACGTCAATCTAACAAACCACCCTGACTGTTAATAGGACGTCCTAACAAACCAGACCATGACCCTGACTGTTAATAGGACGTCAATCTAACAAACCACACCACCCTGACTGTTAATAGGACGTAATGGGAGGCCGTCCTCACATGACCGTGACTGTTAATAGGACGTATGTATAATAAACACACCACATAAATAGGAGGCCGTCCTCACATGACCGTGACTGTTAATAGGACGTATGTATAATAAACACACCACATAAATAGGAGGCCGTCCTCACATGACCCTGACTGTTAATAGGACGTATGTATAATAATAAACACACCACATAAATAGGAGGCCGTCCTCACATGACCCTGACTGTTAATAGGACGTATGTATAATAAACACACCACATAAATAGGAGGCCGTCCTCACATGACCCTGACTGTTAATAGGACGTATGTATAATAAACACACCACATAAATAGGAGGCCGTCCTCACATGACCCTGACTGTTAATAGGACGTATGTATAATAAACACACCACATAAATAGGAGGCCGTCCTCACATGACCGTGACTGTTAATAGGACGTATGTATAATAAACACACCACATAAATAGGAGGCCGTCCTCACATGACCCTGGCTGTTAATAGGACGTATGTATAATAAACACACCACATAAATAGGAGGCCGTCCTCACATGACCGTGACTGTTAATAGGACGTATGTATAATAAACACACCACATAAATAGGAGGCCGTCCTCACATGACCGTGACTGTTAATAGGACGTATGTATAATAAACACACCACATAAATAGGAGGCCGTCCTCACATGACCGTGACTGTTAATAGGACTGTTAATAGGACGTATGTATAATAAACACACCACATAAATAGGAGGCCGTCCTCACATGACCTGACTGTTAATAGGACGTATGTATAATAAACACACCACATAAATAGGAGGCCGTCCTCACATGACCCTGGCTGTTAATAGGACGTATGTATAATAAACACACCACATAAATAGGAGGCCGTCCTCACATGACCCTGACTGTTAATAGGACGTATGTATAATAAACACACCACATAAATAGGAGGCCGTCCTCACATGACCCTGACTGTTAATAGGACGTATGTATAATAAAACACACCACATAAATAGGAGGCCGTCCTCACATGACCCTGGCTGTTAATAGGACGTATGTATAATAAACACACCACATAAATAGGAGGCCGTCCTCACATGACCGTGACTGTTAATAGGACGTATGTATAATAAACACACCACATACATTGGAGGCCGTCCTCACATGACCCTGACTGTTAATAGGACGTATGTATAATAAACACACCACATACATAGGAGGCCGTCCTCACATGACCGTGACTGTTAATAGGACGTATGTATAATAAACACACCACATAAATAGGAGGCCGTCCTCACATGACCCTGGCTGTTAATAGGACGTATGTATAATAAACACACCACATAAATAGGAGGCCGTCCTCACATGACCCTGACTGTTAATAGGACGTATGTATAATAAACACACCACATAAATAGGAGGCCGTCCTCACATGACCCTGACTGTTAATAGGACGTATGTATAATAAACACACCACATAAATAGGAGGCCGTCCTCACATGACCCTGGCTGTTAATAGGACGTATGTAATAATAAACACACCACATACTGTTAATAGGACGTATGAGGCCGTCCTCACATGACCCTGGCTGTTAATAGGACGTATGTATAATAAACACACCACATACATTGGAGGCCGTCCTCACATGACCCTGGCTGTTAAATAGGACGTATGTATAATAAAACACACCACATAATTGGAGGCCGTCCTCACATGACCCTGGCTGTTAAATAGGGCGTATGTATAATAAACACACCACATAAATTGGAGGCCGTCCTCACATGACCCTGGCTGTTAATAGGACGTATGTATAATAAACACACCACATACATTGGAGGCCGTCCTCACATGACCCTGGCTGTTAATAGGCGTATGCATAATAAACACACCACATAAATGGAGGCCGTCCTCAACATGACCTGGCTGTTAATAGGACGTATGTATAATAAACACACCACATACATTGGAGGCCGTCCTCACATGACCCTAGCTGTTAATAGGACGTATGTATAATAAACACACCACATAAATAGGAGACCGTCCTCACATGGGACCAAACCAAACCAAACCAAACTAAATTAAAAATGGAATCGGATTAATTTGTATTACATGTATAATATACCACCATAACATCATTTTTTATCTTCATTCTTTATATTATCGGATTAGATTGTATTACATGTATAATATACCACCATAACATCATTTTTTATCTTCATCCTTCAAATTATCTGTTTAGATTGTATTACATGTATAATATACCACCATAACATCATTTTTTATCTTCATCCTTTAAATTATCGGATTAGATTGTATTACATGTATAATATACCACCATTACATCATTTTTTATCTTCATCCTTCATATTATCGGATTAGATTGTATTACATGGATAATATACCACCATAACATCATTTTTTAACATCGTCCTTTATATTATCGGATTAGATTGTATTACATGTATAATATACCACCATAACATCATTTTTTATCTTCATCCTTTATATTATCGGATTAGATTGTATTACATGTATAATATACCACCATAACATCATTTTTTAACATCGTCCTTTATATTATCGGATTAGATTGTATTACATGTATAATATACCACCATAACATCATTTTTTAACATCGTCCTTTATATTATCGGATTAGATTGTATTACATGGATAATATACCACCATAACATCATTTTTTAACATCGTCCTTTATATTATCGGATTAGATTGTATTACATGTATAATATACCACCATAATCATTTTACTCTCCTTTTTTTGTTAGATTGTATTCATGATAATATACCACCATTTCATTTTTTATTATCCTTTAATTATCGGATTAGATTGTATTACATGTATAATATACCACCATAACATCATTTTTTATCTTCATCCTTTATATTATCGGATTAGATTGTATTACATGTATAATATACCACCATAACATCATTTTTTATCTTCATCCTTTATATTATCGGATTAGATTGTATTACATGTATAATATACCACCATAACATCATTTTTTATCTTCCTTTATATTATCGGATTAGATTGTATTACATGTATAATATACCACCATAACATCATTTTTTATCTTCATCCTTTATATTATCGGATTAGATTGTATTACATGTATAATATACCACCATAACATCATTTTTTATCTTCATCCTTTAAATTATCGGATTAGATTGTATTACATGTATAATATACCACCATAACATCATTTTTTAACATCGTCCTTTAAATTATCGGATTAGATTGTATTACATGTATAATATACCACCATAACATCATATTTTAACATCGTCCTTTAAATTATCGGATTAGATTGTATTACATGTATAATATACCACCATAACATCATATTTTAACATCGTCCTTTATATTATCGGATTAGATTGTATTACATGTATAATATACCACCATAACATCATTTTTTAACATCGTCCTTTATATTATCGGATTAGATTGTATTACATGTATAATATACCACCATAACATCATTTTTTATCATTCGTCCTTTATATTATCGGATTAGATTGTATTACATGTATAATATACCACCATAACATCATTTTTTAACTTCGTCCTTTATATTATCGGATTAGATTGTATTACATGTATAATATACACCATTACATTTTTTATCCACAAACATTTTTTATCTCCTTTATATTATCGGATTAGATTGTATTACATGTATAATATACCACCATAACATCATTTTTTTAACATCGTCCTTTATATTATCCGATTAGATTGTATTACATGTATAATATACCACCATTACATCATTTTTTATCTTCATCCTTCAAATTATCGGTTTAGATTGTATTACATGTATAATATACCACCATTACATCATTTTTTATCTTCATCCTTTAAATTATCGGATTAGATTGTATTACATGTATAATATACCACCATAACATCATTTTTTAACATCGTCCTTTATATTATCGGATTAGATTGTATTACATGTATAATATACCACCATAACATCATTTTTTAACATCATCCTTTAAATTATCGGATTAGATTGTATTACATGTATAATATACCACCATAACATCATTTTTTAACATCGTCCTTTATATTATCGGATTAGATCGTATTACATGTATAATATACCACCATAACATCATTTTTTAACATCGTCCTTTATATTATCGGATTAGATTGTATTACATGTATAATATACCACCATAACATCATTTTTTATCTTCATCCTTTATATTATCGGATTAGATTGTATTACATGTATAATATACCACCATAACATCATTTTTTAACATCGTCCTTTATATTATCGGATTAGATTGTATTACATGTATAATATACCACCATAACATCATTTTTTAACATCGTCCTTTATATTATCGGATTAGATTGTATTACATGTATAATATACCACCATAACATCATATTTTTAACATCGTCCTTTATATTATCGGATTAGATTGTATTACATGTATAATATACCACCATAACATCATTTTTTAACATCGTCCTTTATATTATCGGATTAGATTGTATTACATGTATAATATACCACCATTACATCATTTTTTATCTTCATCCTTCAAATTATCTGTTTAGATTGTATTACATGTATAATATACCACCATAACATCATTTTTTATCTTCATCCTTTAAATTATCGGATTAGATTGTATTACATGTATAATATACCACCATAACATCATTTTTTAACATCGTCCTTTATATTATCGGATTAGATTGTATTACATGTATAATATACCACCATAACATCATTTTTTAACACCGTCCTTTATATTATCGGATTAGATTGTATTACATGTATAATATACCACCACCATAACATCATTTTTTAACTTCATCCTTTATATTATCGGATTAGATTGTATTACATGTATAATATACCACCATAACATCATTTTTTATCTTCATCCTTTAAATTATCGGATTAGATTGTATTACATGTATAATATACCACCATAACATCATTTTTTAACATCGTCCTTTATATTATCGGATTAGATTGTATTACATGTATAATATACCACCATAACATCATTTTTTATCTTCATCCTTTATATTATCGGATTAGATTGTATTACATGTATAATATACCACCATAACATCATTTTTTATCTTCATCCTTTAAATTATCGGATTAGATTGTATTACATGTATAATATACCACCATAACATCATTTTTTATCTTCATCCTTTAAATTATCGGATTAGATTGTATTACATGTATAATATACCACCATAACATCATTTTTTAACATGTCCTTTATATTATCGGATTAGATTGTATTACATGTATAATATACCACCATAACATCATTTTTTATCATCATCCTTTATATTATCGGATTAGATTGTATTACATGTATAATATACCACCATAACATCATTTTTTAACATTGTCCTTTATATTATCGATTAGATTGTATTACATGTATAATATACCACCATAACATCATTTATTTTAACACATTTTTATCATCCTTTATATTATCGGATTAGATTGTATTACATGTATAATATACCACCATAACATCATTTTTTAACATCGTCCTTTATATTATCGGATTAGATTGTATTACATGTATAATATACCACCATAACATCATTTTTTAACATCGTCCTTTATATTATCGGATTAGATTGTAATACATGTATAATATACCACCATAACATCATTTTTTATCTTCATCCTTTAAATTATACATCATACATCCATCACCGTTCGTTGTATTAATACTATAAATTTTTTACAAAAGATAAAAAAAATACGGTATATTTTCCATGAATTTTTTTTCATAATTACTCTTTTGTAATATATTGTTCTGAACTTGTCAAATTATATAGATATGTTTAAATGGTGTACCCATCAACAGTGAGGGCTGCTTTGATCAACTGCGGAATGATTTAGAGTCCGGGCCGGTATAATGCGTGTTCGTTCCGTATTTTAGTCTCAACCATCCTACCAGGCGTGTATCAGAACATTGTACAGACGAATTAATTCCTATCTGATGTTATTGTCATTTCAAACACATGGCGACCTCTCGTGGGAGTCATTTTATCGTTCACTAGATGTCAAAGCGTATCCTATTTCATATAATGAGATTAAATATTTTATTAGTAATGGTAAATCATGTTTTATCAAAGAAAAAAAACTACCAAACCCATCTATAGCCTAACCACAAAGCAGCTCTCTGTCCCGAGCTAACACGAAACACCAACCCATGTTGAAAACAGCACTAGCCATCTGCATCGGTGCAAGAAAATACCAAAGCTCATCAAGGGCAATAAAACGCTTGTTTTACGCTTGTTTAATGTCTAAAAGGCAGAACGGAGACGGGCGAATGGTCCGACTCAAAGTGAATTTTTCGATTGTCTCAGAGTGGTATGAAACAATAAGCTCTTGTTGGTAATCACAGAACCGGATATGAGAGAGAATCATTGGGTGGTCTGATAAATAGATTAATTAACCAGAATCACAACTCCCTTATTGTTCATTTACTCAATATTGTAGTGAATATATATGTATATATATATATCATTGTAACTATCTATTATTGTATTGGCATATTTATCAAAATTTGATCTTTGAAAGGAGTTTTTTTTAATGTTAAGCAATTTACAGTCCATAAGGAAATTTTCATATGACATAAATTCAAGGTCATTCGGTTGGTTAAATTCCGATATAGCCTCGTGAAAAGGCCATTATGTCAAGTTATCTTGAACATAACGCAATTTTCAATAAAATTTAATGACTAAAATATAAAAAAAAAATAAACTGATATAATAGCAGTCGATATAGTGCATCAAATCGCCTGGAGAAGCAATAATACAGAAACCAAGATGGCACTCTCTTATTGAGATCTTGTGATAAACTACAAGAACGTTTGTATACACTGTGGGCATACTATGTGCAGCGTAGTATCCTGATAACTGCTAGAGATACAGTATGATAGAAGACCACCTCAAATGTGAGTCAAGTGAGGTAATGGTTGATTCTGTGCTATTTCAAACAGAATTTTAACTTTCGATTTGAGTTTGACTTGAGAGCTTCCACTCTTATCGATATACTCTTGATTCTAAATGGGTATTATATGATCACGAAATGTACAGATAACCTAAATTAAAGCAGCTTCGTAATGTTTTATTTATGAACAGTAACGTATTCTGTGTTTTAGAAGTGAGCAGATTGGTCTTGATCCCATTGACACTAGTTTTATTTATTTATTTTCAACAATTAATGTATTTAGTCACTTAATGTGTCTCTTCCGTATGAGAGTGTACTCTAGTCTGCTCAGTTTAACCAATCCTAGGTTGTTCTCTATTGTACAACAGGGTATCTCGTGGTTACAATGACTGCAATATCAGTAGGAAGTATTCTGTTGACCATCCAAAATTTAACACCAGAGTTGAAATGTTGAGAGACATGTATTTGAATATTTTCGCCGACTCGTAATAAAAAACACGAAATATCATATATTTATCCTAGTTTAGAAGATATATTTATATCGTGCCATCATAACAAGAACTTTTCTATATTTTTTTTGTATTTGAAACCGTTCTTGCCCTATGCCAACGGTATTCATGTTATGATGAATGTGACGAATTAATTGATAAATGTGAAGCTATAGATGTATAGGTACTTCAGGCTTACATTTCTCTCGAAGTTTAATGTCGGATATTTGACAATTTCCGACTTGTCATTTGGTTTAGTATGTGGTCTTCTGTCGACTGTCCAGTGATTGATGTAAAGCCATTTTTTCTTTCCTCATACCAAGTGACCATTTATTGATCAGAATGAGAGATTTCCCATGGGAACACATTAATTAAATCCTAATTTCTGTTCTTTAAAGCAGTTTTTTTAGGAACCTTACTTAGATTTTTGTATTTATTAACGCTACTCCATTAAGTGCCCACAACATTATCCTCGTTCATGTTACATGGGGATTTCCCTGATACGTTGACAAAAATAGATCCATTAAAACTTTCCACAATGTGTTCAGGAATTCCACTGTTTTAACCATACATAATGCAAGCTAAAGCTAATTTATTGTCTGATAAACATAATTGGCAAAACCAAAGAATTATTTTACAACAGCAAAGAGTGAAGCATTGTGTTTTCACACTTGATTGTTTAAACTTTTCATAAAAATGAACCTTCAAATTATTTATATTTGAACAGGTCGTCGAATTGGCGGTTTAACAAAAAAAAGTTAAATTTTGATTATTTGGTGTCTACAAAATCTCTAAAATTTGCCACGTTTTTTAAATGGCTACTTGCTTCAAATACAAACAATCATAAAACTCCTTGATCAATGATGAAACTTGGACAAAGTTGAAACATCACCAGATAAGATGCTCAAAATCAATCATAAAAAATAGTTTCAGCCATACTGCTCCATAACATGTTAAAGCCACACTATACGTAACTATCAACAAAAATTCGACTCCGATATTGTTAGTATTTGTAGATGTAGTTGAAATTAAGATATATTAAATAATATTCATAATGTTTTTTTAATAACTTTGGTACAGCAGTTGTTGAAAGTCGATACATGTAAACATGCCGTCATTTTAAAGTGGTCGCCATAGAAGTTACGATTATTGCCGAACGGAAATCGGAAAGTTCATGACGCGTTTTCGGAAGAGTTCGGACAGACGTTACGTAGTTACGGTAGTCACATGACGTTCTCGTCAAAGACGTTACAATGTCGGCTAACTTCGGCTTGTTTGACTAAGTGGGACCCACCTAGCGATAGTTAATATCTAATTAAAAAGATATTTAAAAAGATATTCAGAATCATTATTGCTCATCTTGACTTCGATTTAGTCCTGTCTCTGCATGATTTACAACAGGATTTTTTTCAACATTCTTCTAAATCATGAAAGAAAATAAGAAAGATACGGATTTTGGGCCTTTAAGGTACAGTTAGATGCATACTTTCTCATGAATTGAAAAATACTCATAAAATAAACAGACATAAACTAGGTGTTATATCACAACATGAATTGATGTGGAATGTTTTTTGCGGCTTGATTTTCAAAATGTATTCAAATATGACCCATCCTAAAATGTGAATAAAATGTGGGTAGGGCTGTGAGTTACAAACTTCAAGTTAGCAAAAGTGGGAAAATTTGATTGCGTACCCCATGTTTTTTTATTATATTTGAAAACATATTACCTGGGGTGTATCATATACAAATGTTATGAAATTGACATGGGATTTCATGTCCTTGCTTGTTTATACATTGATTGCTTAGGGGCGTAAATATGCCAAAACATGATTAGCAAAATTGCACAGACGTTATATTTCAAGCTCAAATATCTAAAAAAAAAGTAATACACATTTTTTCTTTACATATTTGAAATCTACATGGAAAAATGCAATAAAAACTTAGAAATAACATTGCATGGGTTTTCCCAAGCGTATGGAGCTACCTTAAGGCTTTCATTTGAAACAAGATGGGCATAAATGTATCTGGACTATATTAAAAATATCTTTTTAGGAAATTAGACTAGAATAGAGAATTTATTAACAACAGTGAGGATATTTAAACAGGAAGATGAAAAAGTAAATACCAATATTTTGTGAAACAGAAAGTGGAAACATGTCTTTCATCTAGAGATATACAGATGGTAGATTGACACCTCTATCGGGATACGATAACGCATGTTCGACGGTCTAGTACCTATAATTGCCCTGCAGGTTGGGCGTAAGAATTGTACCGGTTGCCCCTATTGCATGTTCGTTAAAGGCGACTAAATTTAGGATCTTATCTTTTCTTTCTCCCTAAATTACTTTGTTCTTCCTAGAGTCTCCCTTGACACCACCTCACTTTTGGCCTTGAGTTAAGCGGTCGCCCCTGTGAGGAAGGCTCTGGGTCCTTTCTCCTGGCCGAGACACACCAAAGTCTATGAAAGTGGTAGTTTCTGCTCCTGCTTAGCGCTCAGCATAACGGGAGTATAACGACTGGTTTGCCCGTTGTCAGTATAATGTGACCGGGTGGGGTGTGTTGCTTGGTGTCTTCGGCGGCATGCTTCAGTGATATAGCACTATAAAAAGGGCAACAGTTCCACAATACAAGAAGACGTTACACGAATATACAGCAGTCTCCCAAAACATGCACCTTGCACAACATACACACAACACACCGCATACATGGGAAGCCGTCCTTACATGACCATTGTTGTTAATAGGACGTTAATTAATTAAACAAACAAACAAAAAAGTGTATCAATAAGTCTCAAATCTATGTATAGCACTAGCAGTTAACGTAAAAGTAAACCGACAGAAAAAAATTAAAATGAACCATTTTCAAAAAAATAATAATACCTTTTGTATCTTCCATTATCAAATCCTGATTGCTCTTATGATAAATTGACTTATATTTGGGCACCATGTTGAGTGTTTAGTTCATTGGGTTTGGTTCTATTAGATTAAAGTCCTAGTAACAGCCAGGGTCATTTAAGGACGACCTTCTGTGTATGTGTAAGTGCGATACGCGTGTTTTAGGAGACTGGTATATTCGTGTTGAATCTTCTTTTATAGTGCTATATCACTAAGCATACCGCCAAAGACACCAAGCAACACACCCCACTCGTTCATATTATACTGACAACGAGCGAATTAGTCGTCCCACTCCCTTGATGCTGAGCGCTAAGGAGAAGCAGAAACAACCACTTTTATGGACTATAGTGGGTCGGTCACGACCAGGGGACAGAACCCAGGGACGAACCTTCATCCGAAGGCCAATAGTGAAGCGGTGTCAAAGAATAAAAATCAGTTAAAAAGAAGAGGATACTATCCTAAATTAAGTCGTCTTTTACGATTTCAGAATAGCCGCCGTAGGGCCACTTTACGGGTGAAAAGTTTATTGGAACAACACTGTAAAATAAGGTGCACACATCCACGAAATGAATGTATATTTAGAACCAATCGAAGTCAATCTTCAATCTGAGATGGTGTTGAAAAACAATATATAGTCAATCAGCACATTTAGTACCGTTTGGAATCTATCATACCACACGCATCATTTCCTTCATTTTGGAAATTTTTTTGTAGCATTTAACTGATATTTGACAATCCTATATCGATTTTTCTATTTTAGCGAAAATTCTGAATGGCGGCCATCTTGAATGGCGCATTAAACTAAAAATAGACATGATTTCAGGTGGCTTCTAATCTTAATTTACCTAAAATATATTAATCTAGAAGCATACTAAGTTTCATGCTTGTAACCAAAATAGCACATTTCTTATGTATTTGTGCACAAATCCGCTGAGCTAAGTCAAAAGTCAACTAAATGGAAATATGAGACATAAAAATGTTTAATTAAAAAAAATCATTGAAAAAATATTATTAAGCTAAGATGCTACCGAAGTAATTAAGTATTTTGTCGAAAAATGCTCTTTGGTAACATTATAGACATCTATGCTCCACACTTATACAGAATGGACTAGCTAACCTGAAACGTCAGCATAATGTACTGGGAATCATAAATAAACCAACAGAAGGGACTTGAAATCCTAAAAGCCAAAGGAATGGACTGGTTAGTCCAAACAGACGTTAAACTCCTTAGATTAATTGACTTTCTCAGAAAAGAGGTCTGTTCTGATAAGGTTAAGTCTCGCTTTGTTCTGTTTAATCCCGTCTTTAAGACGGCAGAGAAATAAAGAAATCAACTGGAAAATTGACGTATAGATGTTAATGGTTACCACGGTCCCCAGGGATCGTACTTCCTTTAGAAGGACAGATCTAATTATTGGTCAATTCAATAATTCAGTTTACAATATGAAAATTGAATGAGATTACTGAAAGGGCTCTTTCTCTTTTTATGGCCCAGTATAGAAAAAATTCCATATTCCATTCTGGTTTTATTAACGTACATGTTAATTGCATGGAAATACTTGAGATTCTGAATATTTCTGTCCTAGAATGAAATAAAGACAAAACATATTTTATTGACAGGTATATATAATGAATAACAGGCATGGCTTGCAGAAATTATTTCCCTTGGTGGATTAAGGGTTAATCAAATTTAAATATATGTATATATTTCATACACATTTTTTTGGGGAGAATACTCCTCAGAGAAATGATAAATAATATTATTAATTGCAATGATAATTGTGAGTGGATGATTCGATAGCTAGCCTTGTCACAGAGTCGGAGCCTGTTACAGTATTTTGTACTGCATTGACTGATAATTGCCTATGACGCCTGATTTTCAAATGTATCACATAAATAAAACAACATTCATCTTGTTATATAATGCAAATTAGATATTTCATTATCTATTAAGATTTGTATGTAATATATATCTTGTTATAAGTATCGACGTGGATTTGACTCTGTTCTGCTAAGAGTACACATAAGTTCAATCTAGATACTGTCGGTGTGGTAGCATTCGGTCACGTGATATTGACGGCCCTCGATCCCGTATAAACCAGGTATGATTCCCTTATCACACTAAATAAGGACAACTGTATAGAGATATGTGGCACGACATTTATTTCAATCTGTTGAGTCTATCATGACATTAAATTCAATGTTACAACTGTTCAGACTTCCCAAATTATACTCACCATCCTTTATCTAACGTTAAATAGATTTCGTAAGCACGTACAGACTTCTAAAACCAGTAATCTTAGGGAGCTTATGAAATAGTCATGAGGCACGATTTGATTTCCCCGTATCTGACGTCATTTTGACGGGACTATCATGTAGAGAAGGTATCTGGATTCCAGAGTTTTGACACTTGATTATTTCTGTGAATATGAAGTTAGTGAATTGAAAGCAGAGCTAAATCCAGAAATTGATGTGACGAAAGACGGTGGACGAAATGACTTCACTCAATTTTGTGAGAGAATTAGATTAAATGGATCTAGACCAACTCTAATATACATTGAATATGAACTGAAAAGAATGACAGAATCCGTTTTAGATCTGGCTATATCGTTACATCACGGTCTCTTGTAGACTGACTTACAATCAGTTCAACCGTGCTCTACTGAAATTGGATAAATACGCTTCGTTCTTTCAAGCAATCACATGTTTAAATCTGTTTGCATAGTTCAATCTGATGTGGGTCAAATCTTTGGAGATTTTAAACTATAATACTGAAAATTCTACGAGGGTACTTAGCTTTGCTCAACCAATACACAAAACCTTAGTATATTTCACGTGCTAACGTTCGGTGTCGAGTGGCTAAATAACATTCGATATTCAATCTGAAGTTTTCACAACGTGATAATTTTTCAGAAGACAACGAAATTATTTATAAGCTTTTCTAAAATACACACCAAGCTTAACTTCAAGAAATCTTCGGCTATGTTTGCGTGAAAAACAATTTTATTGTTGGTTTATCTGCCGTGATTGAGTAAGATATTCACAGTGTCGCCAAATATTCTCGAACTTAGAGAGAAATCACCCAAGGTTCATACCATAACCTGTTTATTGAACACTCTAAAGTCTTTATGTAGTAATTGTTTTTGTTTAAGATTTTTTCAGTGATAAAACCAGTCATTATATACACTTGTTATGTAGCGTCTTGTACATCACTGATGTCATTTTTTCTGTGTTATATTTTTACTTGTCTCAGTATATCAAAAGGAGTTTCATTTACCAACACGCAAATCTGTTGACAAATCATAATATTCTCATTTTTTGTGAAAGTCCCTACCTAAATTATCAGCAGAAGTTATATATAGTTGCCAAAACAAATACAAGTGGAATGAATATCCACAAACTAAATTCAGCTCGCCTCAACTACCCATCGTGAAGTGTACACCCACAATCTGCCATCATTAATGCCTGCACATGATTTTAAAATGCACACAGATTTTTAGTCACTTGTTTTGGAAATAAAGCATTGTTCAATTATTCATGAAGTCTGCGGCTATGAAATAAAAGACTAGTGACCATGCTATGTTTTCTCTTTTGACGTTTTCAATACTGTGATTTGTCCGTTTCTAACTAAACTAAATTTTAGTTATTTGGTATATGACATTAACAATAGTGAACACCATTTGCAATTCACAAAAGTGTCAGTTGATCTTTAGAGAACATAATTTCGCATTGTAGTTTTGTCACTTAGACTCGATTAAGTTTTAATGATATAAGCCCCTGGCCACGTGTTTCACGTGTCAAGGTGATGGAGGGGTTACCCGTGTGATTAGCACAGCAGAATCTTCATTAGTGGAGGTTGTTGGTGGTGTGAATCGAGCCTGTTATGGATTCCGAAACACAAAGTCATGAAAACCTCTAATATTCCGTCGAAAGATGCGATGGACAAATACACCGACGCGTCATTATTTCTCTATCACAATGCAGTAACGACTTCACAAATTACCACGACCTGTCATAAGGCGGGCTTTATTGAACATTTCTGGGACTGTCTGACTTCAGTGGACGCGGGTCATCGCCGGGGTCAATGGTCAAGTCTGATTTATGGAAGACTTATTACTTTTGTGAGGAATATTTTATGGGCTTGACCAGTGTATGAATCATCCATTTCCTTAGGGAATCCTAATGAAAGAAATATCTAACTCGATTCTACATTCTATGACCATTTCGACATGCATTTCGTCTGTACCCCTAACGAAGTCAATTCTATTTTGTTCTGATTTTGTAAGCACGCGGTACGCGCGACCGTCTGGCAGGCTCGTTGACCATTTCACTGACGTTTTATTGACCTACGATTAGATGACACTTGATCAAGAAACCCTAAAATATAAAGCATTTTCTTTCAGATTTTATCTTTGTTACGATCAATCTCCGAGCAATGCGTATTTTACTTGACTGTCCAGTTAGAAAGAGAATATATAAGATGTGCACCTATTTCAAAGTAAGTTTTTATCATCTTCTAAAATCTAGTTTTCCCTTACTTACTTTAATCTATAAATGCAAAAATGGCATCAAAATTACAAACGCATTAAATTATGCCGAAGAAAAAAAAAACCTCTATGCATATGACTAAGTGGCTTAGAACGGTTTTTCTTTGGGGTTTTTTTCATTTGCATCACAAAGTCAAACATAAAACACAGTGATGTCAATTACACATCATAACATACTTATTCAATTCAGTTATTTACAATGTTATTATGTCAATTAGACATCATAACATACTTATACAATCCAGTTATTTACAATATAATCAAATAAAATACCGGCGCGTGTCAGCAATCGAAACTGACAATGCTTTATCGAAGCCGGACACCAGCCTGTGTCGGAATAAGTCTATGTCTGGAGAGCATTGTTATCTTGACAACTTACACTCTGATAGTGAAACAAATTTTCTAACATTTGTTGTCTCACTTCTATCTGAAATTTTATTGTCTACAAACATGTGGACATTCAACTCTCGAAAAGTATTACCCATTGCGTTTTGCTAGTAACAATAGTCAAAATTTGGTAAGTAAATCTAAATGCAATGACTTTGTCGTGGTGTGTCTCATTGGAAACAAATAATTATGGTTACAAATAATTTTTATAGTACAAAGCTTTACCTCCGAACATGGAGTTAGGAAATGAGTTAACATTGGTTGTTTTTTTATAATTCCCTGGTCTAAAGGATTTCAAGATAAGTGTGTGTCTTACGAATCGACTTCGATTATAATTTAAACATATTTTATTGTCATAAATAGACAAATGGATTAGGCACAAATTATTTCAACTTAAGACGCCTTCTCTAATCAACATGAAATATTAACAGGTGATGACATTCATACAATAGGTATAAATAATAATTGAATTCATCAGAGTATATAATAACAAGATATACAATGTGCTATATATTATAAACTATGTATTGTTCAAAATATTCGCTGGACTTTATGAAGGATTTCACAAGCTCAAATACATGACAATTTACTTCCAAAGCCGAGTTTTCATTTCCGTAAAGTAATAAATTTAAATTTATTTAGATCATTTAAAACTTGGAGCATATCTGTACGGGCAGAAGCATAGCATAATTTTGACATTCAAAAACGAAATGCCTGTATCTGTTGTGGCGAATAGGACCAATATCACAAAATATACATACTATCAAGTATAAATGCAAAATGCAAAATGGCATCAACATAACAAACGCAATAAATTATGCTGAAGAAAAAACTCTATGCATATGACTAACTGGCTTAGAATGTTTTTGGGTTTTTTTCATTTGCATCATAAAGTCAAACATAAAACGCAGTGATATCAATAAGACATCAGAACATACTTATTCAATCAAGTTATTTACAATATAATCAAATAAAATACCGGCGCGTGTCAGAAATCGAAAGAATGCTTTTTCGAAGCCGGACACCTGTTTCTGTTTCACGACATGAGGATGATGACTTTATAAGGGTCGTGCCATCACCGAATAAACGTGCTGTTGATTGCGGTTCATCAGCTTCATCATTTATATAAACAAGGCAAAGAACAGGGCCTAGAATTGAGCCGTGACACCTGTTCCTATCATACCAATATCAGAAGAAAAATTGTTTATAGTTACTTTTTGATGTTTTTTACTTAGGTAATTTTCTATTCAGGACAATAGGTTACCCGAAATACCTTATTATTTTAATTTTTCTATAAGACCTTTGTGCCAGACTCTGTCAAAGGCTTTAGAAATGTCCCAGAATAGCATACAAATATGTTTCTTTTCTTCTAGATTTAGACAAATGCTATGATATATTTCAATTAATTGGTATACTGTTGAATGACCAGGCATAAATCCGGCTTGAAACTGGTAAAATAAATTATTTTCAAAAACAAAAATTATGCAAGTGCTTAAATATTACCCTTTCAAACACTTTCCCAACAGTAGAGAAAGAAGAGAAATGGGACGATAGTTTGATATAGGATGTCTATCTCCTTTTTTAAAGAGATGCATAACTTTAGCCATTTTCCATACATTTGGAAATATACTGGTAGGTAGAGAAAAATTAAAAAGAACCTCAAGAGGTTTACAAACTATATAAGCTGTGTATTTAAGCATATGGTGACCATCTTCACCATGTATGTCATGTGAGGTTAACAATATTTTTCATCACTATTGTATTGGTTGAAGCTGGAAATTTAACGATTATCTCGTAGACGTATGTCGTTATGAAATAATACATGAGCATTGATATACGTAGGTTCCCCTGTCTCATCACACCAAAGATAAATGTATGACAAAAACACCACATCAGCAACCATCATCAATGTCTGTCTGGCATTCGTGAATGAACTATTTACTCGTTACATAAAAAATCAATTAACAAGCACAAATTCATGAATACACATCCAGTTTGCCCTTGACCTCCATCGATGACTGTTTACACATAAAGGGAATGATTATCTCTGCCTTGTACACGTGACCTTTTCAAACCCTATGATTTATTTTTGTCCAAGAATATTAGATTGGGGAACTCGTTTTTGTCAACAACGACCTTGGATTTTGTCACTTTAAGCCATAGTGATTACAGGCGGAACATCTTCCGATCCGGCAGCAATAAGTCACACTATCAGGTCACCACGCACAAGGATACACATCGATTACCACATATGAAGAGTGGCTAGGTGACGAGGGGTCTGATCGGTCCAATGGCGAATTTCCTTCTATCAATATATGGACGGTATAGACGCCAGATAGATATATTTCAGGTTATGAATCAAGCGTTCTTACACATAACAAATACACATAGTAGCAAAGGAATTATGAATATGATAGGGGACTCAAGTTTATTAGTTTCTTGCTATCCAACTAAAAATAGTTTTAACATATCACAACCCCAAATATACCCACACTATTGTACTATACAATGCGTGTAACATTGAATGTCATTCTTCAATTGTCATAAAAGATCACGGGAGAAGAAACCCCTAAGACGAATCATCTATCGCATTAAAGATGAAACATCACTTGCATGGTAGTTTATTAGAGTTTTAATCGGATAATATAAAAGATAAGTGCAGGGAATTCTTTCAAACCAAATCATTGTCGTGAAAACGTGTTTAATTCTATACCACCTCGTTGAAAGATTTTTTTTATTAGATAACTTACATGTACAACTTAACGTGTAATTATCTCTTCCATATATGGTAACGTAATAAAACCTGACAACGATTGGGCTTCGGCTTGGAGATTGTGTCGCTATTTAATGTTTTTGGGGGGTTTACGGAAACTTTGATTGTACTCCTAAAGCATTTGGGATGAAGGATTGTTCGCTTTTCTTCCCAGGGGTCCTCAGTCGATGACGTAGATTGACATGTTCCAGTGTTGTATCACAACTCTGAGGGAAATTACATTCGACAAAAGGAAACAAAAATTTCGTTAAAATGATGATAGAACTTAAAGACGTCCTCAAATTAGTTACATAACAATAAACCACGTTCGCTTACAATAATCACATTATGTACCAGTATCAAAACACAAAAATCTTAATTAGTTTTTATTTCTGGTAGATGGAATCAATCAAACCTAAAAGGACAGGGTTTCGTTTATGTACAACACATTACCATGGAATGACAGAAGCAAGGGACGTGTGTCTACACGAATCTACTCAGAGTGACATTATAGGTTAGAACAATGGTGAAAAATCCAAAAGGGCAACAAAGAAAATAACTGCATATAGGTTATTTTCATGAATCTTTCGAGATGACAAATTCAATTAACCATGTAAACTTTTGTCTCACTTATATCTATTACCAATAGTTGGCCATGTATTTAGCTGGCAAAAACATGATCATTTTATTCGTCTAGGAAAGGGTTTACTATAAAAATGGTGCCTAATTTCGTTGTTATTATCAGAAACCAGTCGTAATCTATTCATATTTTTATCTATTTAGTAATTTGAAATATTCAATTTTATAAGCACCAGGATTTTGAAACTTGTTATATGTTATGACACTTTCATATATTCGGAAATCGAAACTAAAATTGTATACGAGACGATTTAGAAATATACGCGATAAGGGTATTTAAAACGGATATTAGATATTCTGATCGCCTAGACACCGAATCATTACCTCTATAAGTGTAAAATACATTATTTATACGAATGTCTTGTCGTTTGTCGCCATGAAGCCTTAGTATATACACAAAAGCTTCATGTTCGTTCTTCTTTTAGGTTAGCATTAAATCTAGCCTTGGCTTCGTTTGTGGAGACTGTTATTTGAAATGACATCTTTAAGATTCAGCAAGGTTTCCTTATCACGATAACCTATTTTTCATAGAATTGTTTGTCTACATTGGGATGTATGTTCTGTTGTTTTTATTTTACTACAAAATACGCATGAAATGCGTAAATACCGAAATCAGATTAGAACAGCAATTCAACCGAAAATTGGAGCATTTGCTTGTTTTGGTTTTTACAAATAGAACCCTTATTATGACAAGAGTCTGATTATACATCCCATATTAATGAGTCTTTGAAAAGACTGTATGAACAATAACTCTTAGTGTGTTCTATATATTTTAATAGGTTAATGTCAAGACTTTTATATAGATAGTGATGTCAATTAATTCTGATTTACTGTCTTATAGTTAGTCAAGTAAATTCGAGAATTACTACCTCATCGAATTGACATGTCCTAAAACTCAAATGACCGGTTTACAATACAGTGTACTATGTGATTGCTAAGTGTATTTCTGTAGACTTAAGTGTTTAACACCAAAATATGACACTGGGTTAACTAGGTCACAGTACGGAAACACAACTTTCAATGTTCAACTTTTATTTTTTCGCAAGTGATTCTTTCCAAAGGGCTTTCTCACTAAAAGATGCTGCCAGACACAGTGAACAAGTTAAGCCAACCAGTCACATTATACTGACAATGACTGAAACAATCGCCACACTACTCCATTTGTGCTAGACGCTATGCATGAGGGGAAACTTCCACATCTTAAGAAAGACAATCACTTAGGAAGAGTAAAAAATGATAATATTCGATATTCAGTAGCCTTTTACAATCATGCAACGGGGGCAACAGATACGATTCCAACGCTTAACAAGCAATTACATATATAGATGAACCCAGCGTCTAACAGATACATTTTACATAAGTGGCTGTGTGAAATCGGTCAAATTATTTAACGAGTTTGGTCAATATCATATCGTATAGTCACAAGTATAAAAAGTATAAAATTGTATTTATCACATAACTTTTATTAATAAAAATATAAGTAAAACGTTTCCGTCTATTGAGACAATCATGCGACATGATATATATAGATTATGACGTCAAAACTACATGTAACGTCATAAAAGTATTATTATCAAACTGTACGTCACGTTTAATTATGACCTAGTTTAATAATTATGTAAATTTTGGTCAAGATATATTCTAAATCAATAATGGGGCATTCATAGGAAGAACGTTATTCCAAGATGCAAAGATGCTCTAGAATATTTCTTTATAATAAATTACTTCTATGATGACACTTGTCACAAAATGACCGAGAAATCACTATGTATATGGTTGTATAGTTGCAGTCAATATGTTAACCTAGCTATATCATAACTGCGGAAAATGAGTTAAACTTTATACATCAAAATATTAAAAATTACAACAGTCATCTGTATTGATAGATTCTATTCTGCGTTTTCAAAACTTATATTCTTTCCTCAATGTACTAGGTTGCAATAAAGACTAAGACACGTTCTCTTGAAACAAATTTAAGTCAAAAACTTACGCTTTGACTGAAATCTGCACTTTTGTTTCGGATGTGTACACTGCGCATGCCGCCATTGTATTGTTCCCATGCACTTTGTAACTCAGCACTTAAGGTTTATTTTCCTCGGAGCCATTTTTCACACTTGTATTTAATCTGCTTCTGAACACTCTTTATCAATAAATTGACAGGTTATCTGTTATTTTATAGGCGAGTTTGGAACAACAGGCGCCTTGTAATTGTCAATCAGCATCGTATCACCCACGAGGTGCCCATCTCCCTATTATCTTCCAACACCTCCATACATTTCTTACCAATGTTACCATAATATCCAGGATATTCTGACCTTACATATCGTATAGCAATACCGTGCGAGTGACTGATGTCAATTGTGATTTCTTCTTGTTTGTTGTATCTGTTGTAACCTGTTAAAGCGATGTTTTACTCTATATGTATGAAAAATATATCAGAATTATGTCGGCATGACGCCACATCACTGTAAATTTTAATTTACTAAAATGTCACTTTGAAACGCCAACCCTTCTTGATAACAAAGTCATATACACTTTGCATATTTGTTTCCAATGATATACTTATCAGTTAGATATTTATTTTTTTTTGCGTCATTATTGAAAAAAATAGATATGAAGCTGAAAGTGAAAAGTATGAAGAATTAAAGCTAAGATTTAAAGAAAGTATTTTAAGAATCGTTTATGAGATATTCCTCTGTAGAAAACTGTCATTTTTCTCTCTACGCAGTAGCATTGTTTTATCAATAAAAGATTTCTAAAACCATATCGATGTTGTTGAGCTCCTCTCTACGCGTTTTTAGATTAAATGATACGTTGACCTCATAACAACAAATAACAACATTCTTAATGGTCATAATCGACGTCATTGATATAATCAGAAAAAGGGAAACGCACTTCTCCGACCTATTTAAAAAATAACAGAATCTTCAACATGTGTGCTCTGGAATCCCACAACATTGCCATAATCTAGTAACTGGACATTACGCTGCTCTGGTTACAAAATTATTTCCTTTTCAATTCTCTTGTGATTACTGATGCTTTGGAATTAAGTTGATGCTGTTGATAATATATTGGTGAATGATTGAGCAAGGATTACAGTATGATTGGGTTATCATTGCAAACTTTGTCTCGATTATTCCTAATGATGCGTTTTAACCAGATCATTCCTCAACTAGCCCTAGACTAACATTGCGTTTAAACCACAATTACAAGAAAACACACATAGGAGCATAAAGATTATGAGTATATTTCCTGCAATAAAAAATATATATTTACTTCTAAATCGTTCTAAGTGTTCCACTGAGAATGTAGCTTGGTGTCCAGCAGTGATAAGAAGAACTGACCACTTAAGCATTTCTTTAAGAAGTGGTCATCACCAGTTTAGACGTCCATGGTTAATTCTGACGATTAAATCTGTACATTAAAAACACATACAACCTACCATCGCTTGATATGAATCGTTTTAACTTAAGCTTTATATATATATTGCTATCTAGATTCGACTTTGGATTACATTCAAGCGTAGTTGTCATTAATTCCATAGTTTATTTTGTCTGAATTCGTCCTTGGCGAGAATGAACTCTTTATCTACTTAAATCCAAAAAGCTTTGATGCTGACCAAATCAAACGTGAATGTAATGGACACACTACATGGTATGAGCAAATCTACCTGATAACATGGATTTAAGTGTTAAAAAGGATGACGGTTATTCTAAATGTACAAATAAGCAAGCAAATGCAATGTTACTCAAAGTTCAAACTGCTCAACTCAGAAATCTACATACCAGCGTCAATGACCTTAATGAAATGAAGTGAGACAATTAAAATAAAATCATTTTCCAGATAGGAAGAATGTATCAGGGCGTTGATTGTACATGTTGTAGTGCCTATCGGTATATTTGTTAATTAACTCAATATTAAAAGTTCGTTGTTGTTAGGGAAAACTAATGTTCGCAATAAAGTACATTTCTGCACTGAGAACCTGAAGGGATATCCCTACCAACAAATCGGAAATATTTAAACATACTTAAGAAAAGAAAAATCCTCTTACTGCAAACTGAGTAAATCACCTCATCGAGTGTCTAACATTGATCGCTTCATTACTTGTTGGAAAACTATAATCAGACAGCAGTACAACAATAATACAACTACCAACAGCCCATTGGTCAGATTATCTATAAAGCAAACCACAAATAATCTTCATAGCGAAAGTACTGGATAAATAGGGCAGAAAGTTTGTTCTTTAAAAAAGAAAAAAAGTATTTCCTTGCTTAATCGCTATAAAGGAGAGTACGATAACCGTTGTTTGTAATTACAGGAGACACACTGTTTGGGTGTAGTAAATGTTATTATCGTATGCTTTAGAAGTTGACAAGTGAGCGGATTATTTCAATATTACGCCCAGTTGGTACAATCATAACTGTGACAGCTTCAGGGTACTGTTCTGTTTAAGTAGGCTATCACAATTATAAAAACTTAAGATAATTCGAATCGCTATTAAAACTCGAGAAAACTTAAATCTCGACTGTCACTCATACATAGGACATTCAACTCTGTATTTGAATTAAAAAGTGTTAAATGTAAAATTGAATTTGTCTGAACCTAGAGAAAACTGAAAAAATGCAACAATGTATTTAGCTGGATGTTTGCGAAACGTACGTGTGTGTTTATGGAGGCTTAAATGTGTGCGTGTTGTGTGTCCATGTTATAGCCGAACACTTGCCTATTATGTGGTGTTATTGCTGTCAAAGACTCTAAACAGCACACCTCGCCCGTTCACATATACATGTACTTATATTTGATTATCCTCAGTCATCAATATTCTTCTGTCTATATATTATCAATAACTGGAACCTTTGACTCTAGATTTTTTTTTAAACCGCTCACACGGATAGATAAGAAATAGCCAAAAAAGTCCAATTGCATAATTGAAAAAGGTGAAGAATTTATATCCTGTCTTTCTATTTTTTTTCTAAATTATAAAACATTATTTCGAATATTCCCCTTTAGACTATTTCAGTTTTAACGTAGAGGTGATGTCCCTTGAGAAAGGATATAGTCATATATTCTGACTTTAACACACCATATTTTTATTTCAATGTTCAAATCAAGTCAAAATGCGTTCTGTATCAAGAAGTGGGGCGACCGTTTTCAGTATAATGTAATCGACTAGGCTATGTCACTTGATATTAAAGAAAATAACAGTCATTGGGATAGCATTTCCAACTAGTCAGGAGATATACTACCATAAGGAAAGCAAACACAAACGTACAGGAGTCTCCCAAAATACACTCGCATCCACCACATGCAGCAAAACGAATATGGGGATACTTCATTAAATACTCGTTTACTGTTAATGTTTACGCATTTTAAAGTACTACCAGGCAACTAGGTAAGTCTAACTCTGTTAAATCTCTAAGAAGGCATGTTTATAGGGATGTTAGATACTTTATCTGGATATATAGTGTAAATAGGATCAATACTTAAAACACCATACGGGTATTTGGGTTATGTTATGTGAATTAAAAAGATAGAATTTATCATCTTTATGTAACTGTACTTTAATTTGTAACAAAATGACATCCCAAGTACCATCTTAGTAAGTGTAAAAAGATTTTTTTTAAAAAGCAAAACCATACGATATAACCAGCACACTTCTAATATCAATAAATCATTTTAGGAAAAAGATAAACGCTTTTCGACATTGTTTTGAAATGAGATAAAAACCAATACCCATATTATAAATAATGTTTACTTTGTAAATTCGGCTTCCCGAAAAAAACCACAAAAACACAGCTCTCTGAAGAAAAAAATAATAACTCATTGCAAAGTCTAGCTACTATACTCCTGTGTTTTGCAGATATACAAAATACTGACTAAAGGGTCCGATATAACCTTGGATTATTTAGACTTGTTGTTGCTCTACAAAGTCTGACTATAATATGAAACGAAATGTCTTAAATATTTTCTATATTTACTTATTCTTAAACACGAAGAAACAATCTATACAGAAAGTGGAAGATTTTAAATAAAGACTTAGAGTAGCCAATATAACGAGAAGACTTAAAGCAGAATAAAAATAGCGGTCAGATCGAGTGTCCGGTGCGTTCAATGACGTTAATGATTTAGGTAATGATACTATCCAAGTTATTACGACAAGATCTATTATTAATTACGGCCCATATGTCCATATAAGGTGATAGTTAGTTTGCTTCGTTGCACTAAGCAGTTCAGGATATATTGTGCACGCTATGTTAGCTTGCAATCTCGTTCGCCAACTTCAGATCTCGTTAACGTACCTCATCACAGACTTAATATAAGTTTATAAAATGATGTTTGTCTATAAAACCTCCAAACGAATCCAAACAAAATCATCATAACTTCTATCGTCAATGACAAATACATAAACATATCATGTTAATTTCCATCGTTGCTTTATCGAAGAGTGCAATACGTTGGAAAGGCCAAGTCTTGGCCATAAGTGTGTGTATATACTGGCCGTAGGGCTAGCCTCATAATTGCTAATGAAGAAAGTCAAATCACTCGAATGCAGTGACGGGGTTTTCAGGCGTGAAACACACAAAAAGATTTTCCCTTTTCTAATTTTGTTAGACGTGTCAATCTGTTGAGTATGTCGAGTCTTGGGAGCATCTGTACTTTAACTGAACGAAGCAATAACATATGATTTCTGTATTTTTTTCTCTCGTCGAATTTCACACTTGATCATTACTTAGGCAAGCTATCGTCTGTGTCATGGCAACGCTTTTCAAGAAATGAAATAGCCGCTGGTCAAGTGTTAAGAAGAAGCGGATAAATTTCGGAAATTACGTTATTTGTGACGTTGTGGAGTATATTATTGTGGAGATCATTTGTAGCCCCTAACGATAGCCTCCGTCTGACACTCGACTAAGAATTTCCAGACGGTCTTAGGGGCTGCTTTATTATCCTCACGCCATCAAAAGAATGTTAGGAAAAAGCGATGGACTTTTAAAGTGACCGTAACCTCGGGGCCTCTACGGGTTGTCCAGTTCTCGGTAAATGAATCTCTATTGGTATCTCCTCGTAAAAGTGTAACAGGGCCTCTCAGAAACATAAGTCGTGTTGTTTTCTCTTTGAGCGCGTGTGGTGCACGTGACACGTTTGATGCTGTCACATGACTGTAAGGAGTCTTCTGACATAGTGGCTGATTAGGAGGACGGGGATTTAGGATCTACTGCGTCTTCACCTATTAGGCTTCATAAAATGGATAACCACGATTAGGATACGAGAGGCTTACAGTACCAAATTTAGATTAGCACCATATAGCAAGGACAATCCACGCCAAACGCCCCCGTTGAATAACCATTATTTCTAATTCTGTTTTGATTGTATAAAATATCTTTCATATGACTTTGTTTGTAAAAGTAAACTTACTTTGTCTTATAATAATTACGAGCAGGTTATGTCAACTTAAAGAGTATATTAAGATTTATTGTTCGCACCGATGGACACGATTGAGATGCATTAATCGCACAAGTCACCACAGATCCGAGCTAAACAAGTGATCGACCGTGTGATCACATGAACCCAGGATAACACTCGCTGTTGGACAAATATCCATTGGAACTCAGTAACACATATGCTGTCGGGCAAGTGACCACACACCTAAGTTAAACACGCATGCTGTCGGGCAAGTGACCACACACCTAAGTTAAACACACATGCTGTCGGGCAAGTTACCACACACCTAAGTTAAACACACATGCTGTCGGGCAAGTTACCACACACCTAAGTTAAACACGCATGCTGTCGGGCAAGTACCACACACCTAAGTTAACACATGCTGTCGGGCAAGTGACCACAAAGTTAAACACGCATGCTGTCGGGCAAGTGACCACACCTAGTAAACAGCATGCTGTCGGGCAAGTGACCACACCTAAGTTAAAAGCATGCTGTCGGGCAAGTGACCACACACCTAAGTTAAACACGCATGCTGTCGGGCAAGTGACCACACACCTAAGTTAAACAGCACGCATGCTGTCGGGCAAGTGACCACACACCTAAGTTAAACACAGCGCAGCTGCTGTCGGCAAGTGACACACACCTAAGTTAAACACGCATGCTGTCGGGCAAGTGACCACACACCTAAGTTAAATACGCATGCTGTCGGGCAAGTGACCACACACCTAAGTTAAACACACATGCTGTCGGGCAAGTGACCACACACCTAAGTTAAACACACATGCTGTCGGGCAAGTGACCACACACCTAAGTTAAAACGCATGCTGTCGGGCAAGTGACCACACACCTAAGTTAAACACGCATGCTGTCGGGCAAATGGCCACACACCTAAGTTAAACACACATGCTGTCGGGCAAATGGCCCGCCTACATTTTTTCTCTTCGATCGAGTAATAAACTTTATCGAAAAAACATAAACGTAAAATACATTGTATGTTTACTATACAAGTGGGAATTTACTTGAAATACAATATAATAGTAACACCCCTCTACCAGTCCATTTTATTTCTATAAAATAAAATTAAATATCCTGCTGGGCTACTTTTATCTAATAGGTAACGCAATAAACACTTAAGTTCGCTTTTCAGGGGAATATATATATATACCAATCTCATCCCCCAAACGGTCGACAATACGGTCATCAACCTATATCCGTAATAACGTATGAATATACCACGTATCGCGATAGGATAAAAGACTAATCCGGAACGTTTCGGGTTTTATATATTCTGACTTTAACACACCATATTTTTATTTCAATGTTCAAATCAAGTCAAAATGCGTTCTGTATCAAGAAGTGGGGCGACCGTTTTCAGTATAATGTAATCGACTAGGCTATGTCACTTGATATTAAAGAAAATAACAGTCATTGGGATAGCATTTCCAACTAGTCAGGAGATATACTACCATAAGGAAAGCAAACACAAACTTACAGCAGTCTCCCAAAATACACTCGCATCCACCACATGCAGCAAAACGAATATGGGGATACTTCATTAAATACTCGTTTACTGTTAATGTTTACGCAATTTTAAAGTACACCCAGGCAACCAGGTAAGTCTAACTCTGTTAAATTTCTAAGAAGGCATGTTTATAGGGATATTAGATACTTTATCTGGATATATAGTGTAAATAGGATCAATACTTAAAACACCATACGGGTATTTGGGTTATGTTATGTGAATTAAAAAGATAGAATTTATCATCTTTATGTAACTGTACTTTAATTTGTAACAAAATGACATCCCAAGTACCATCTTAGTAAGTGTAAAAAGATTTTTTTTAAAGTAAAACCATACGATATAACCAGCACACTTCTAATATCAATAAATCATTTTAGGAAAAAGATAAACGCTTTTCGACATTGTTTTGAAATGAGATAAAAACCAATACCCATATTATAAATAATGTTTACTTTGTAAATTCGGCTTCCCGAAAAAAACCACAAAAACACAGCTCTCTGAAGAAAAAAATAATAACTCATTGCAAAGTCTAGCTACTATACTCCTGTGTTTTGCAGATATACAAAATACTGACTAAAGGGTCCGATATAACCTTGGGTTATTTAGACTTGTTGTTGCTCTACAAAATCTGACTATAATATGAAACGAAATGTCTTAAATATTTTCTATATTTACTCATTCTTAAACAAGAAGAAACAATCTATACAGAAAGTGGAAGATTTTAAATAAAGACTTAGAGTAGCCAATATAACGAGAAGACTTAAAGCAGAATAAAAATAGCGGTCAGATCGAGTGTCCGGTGCGTTCAATGACGTTAATGATTTAGGTAATGATACTATCCAAGTTATTACGACAAGATCTATTATTAATTACGGCCCATATGTCCATATAAGGTGATAGTTAGTTTGCTTCGTTGCACTAAACAGTTCAGGATATATTGTGCACGCTATGTTAGCTTGCAATCTCGTTCGCCAACTTCAGATCTCGTTAACGTACCTCATCACAGACTTAATATAAGTTTATAAAATGATGTTTGTCTATAAAACCTCCAAACGAATCCAAACAAAATCATCATAACTTCTGTCGTCAATGACAAATACATAAATATATCATGTTAGTTTCCATCGTTGCTTTGTCGAAGAGTGCAATACGTTGGAAAGGCCAAGTCTTGGCCATAAGTGTGTGTATATACTGGCCGTAGGGCTAGCCTCATAATTGCTAATGAAGAAAGTCAAATCACTCGAATGCAGTGACGGGGTTTTCAGGCGTGAAACACACAAAAAGATTTTCCCTTTTCTAATTTTGTTAGACGTGTCAATCTGTTGAGTATGTCGAGTCTTGGGAGCATCTGTACTTTAACTGAACGAAGCAATAACATATGATTTCTGTATTTTTTTCTCTCGTCGAATTTCACACTTGATCATTACTTAGGCAAGCTATCGTCTGTGTCATGGCAACGCTTTTCAAGAAATGAAATAGCCGCTGGTCAAGTGTTAAGAAGAAGCGGATAAATTTCGGAAATTACGTTATTTGTGACGTTGTGGAGTATATTATTGTGGAGATCATTTGTAGCCCCTAACGATAGCCTCCGTCTGACACTCGACTAAGAATTTCCAGACGGTCTTAGGGGCTGCTTTATTATCCTCACGCCATCAAAAGAATGTTAGGAAAGAGCGATGGACTTTTAAAGTGACCGTAACCTCGGGGCCTCTGCGGGTTGTCCAGTTCTCGGTAAATGAATCTCTATTGGTATCTCCTCGTAAAAGTGTAACAGGGCCTCTCAGAAACATAAGTCGTGTTGTTTTCTCTTTGAGCGCGTGTGGTGCACGTGACACGTTTAATGCTGTCACATGACTGTAAGGAGTGTTCTGACATAGTGGCTGATTAGGAGGACGGGGATTTAGGATCTACTGCGTCTTCACCTATTAGGCTTCATAAAATGGATAACCACGATTAGGATACGAGAGGCTTACAGTACCAAATTTAGATTAGCACCATATAGCAAGGACAATCCACGCCAAACGCCCCCGTTGAATTACCATTATTTCTAATTCTGTTTTGATATAAAATATCTTTCATATGACTTTGTTTGTAAAATTAAACTTACTTTGTCTTATAACAATTACGAGCAGGTTATGTCAACTTAAAGAGTATATTAAGATTTATTGTTCGCACCGATGGACACGATTGAGATGCATTAATCGCACAAGTCACCACAGATCCGAGCTAAACAAGTGATCGACCGTGTGATCACATGAACCCAGGATAACACTCGCTGTTGGACAAATATCCATTGGAACTCAGTAACACATATGCTGTCGGGCAAGTGACCACACACCTAAGTTAAACACGCATGCTGTCGGGCAAGTCACCACACACCTAAGTTAAACACACATGCTGTCGGGCAAGTTACCACACACCTAAGTTAAACACACATGCTGTCGGGCAAGTTACCACACACCTAAGTTAAACACGCATGCTGTCGGGCAAGTGACCACACACCTAAGTTAAACACGCATGCTGTCGGGCAAGTGACCACACACCTAAGTTAAACACGCATGCTGTCGGGCAAGTGACCACACACCTAAGTTAAACACGCATGCTGTCGGGCAAGTGACCACACACCTAAGTTAAACAAGCATGCTGTCGGCAAGTGACCACACTAAGTTAAACAGCATGCTGTGGCAGTGACCACACACTAGTTAATACGCATGCTGTCGGCAAGTGACCACACAATAAACGCGTGGAAGTAAACACTCAGGGGTAAACTAGTAAAGCAGCGTCGAGCCCACACTAAGTTAAACACGCATGCTGTCGGGCAAGTGACCACACACCTAAGTTAAACACGCATGCTGTCGGGCAAGTGACCACACACCTAAGTTAAACACGCATGCTGTCGGGCAAGTGACCACACACCTAAGTTAAACACGCATGCTGTCGGGCAAGTGACCACACACCTAAGTTAAACACGCATGCTGTCGGGCAAGTGACCACACACCTAAGTTAAACACGCATGCTGTCGGGCAAGTGACCACACACCTAAGTTAAACACGCATGCTGTCGGGCAAGTGACCACACACCTAAGTTAAACACGCATGCTGTCGGGCAAATGGCCACACACCTAAGTTAAACACACATGCTGTCGGGCAAATGGCCCGCCTACATTTTTTCTCTTCGATCGAGTAATAAACTTTATCGAAAAAACATAAACGTAAAATACATTGTATGTTTACTATACAAGTGGGAATTTACTTGAAATACAATATAATAGTAACACCCCTCTACCAGTCCATTTTATTTCTATAAAATAAAATTAAATATCCTGCTGGGCTACTTTTATCTAATAGGTAACGCAATAAACACTTAAGTTCGCTTTTCAGGGGAATATATATATATACCAATCTCATCTCCCAAACGTCGACAATACGGTCATCAACCTATATCCGTAATAACGTTATGAATATACCACGTATCGCGATAGGATAAAAGACTAATCCGGAACGTTTCGGGTTTTATTCCTTACACAAAACGCATGTATGATATTCCATGACCATGCGGAACTCTTTTGGAATCCCTTTGGTACTATCATTGGTAAAATACGATGCCTGTGATATGAGGACAAAAATAGAATTAATAGGATTTCGCCGACATATGTAATTCATTACTGTAGTATATATTACATCATGTGGTTACATCTGGGGATTCGTAGATTGCCGCTAGCCCCAATCAATTTCCACATCAAATAAAGTACAACGGATCTTTAAGCCATGTGTCAACAATACTACAGAATTATGTGAAATTAAAAACGAGGAGAAAACGAGTTATTCGCACGAAACATAGTCCATTGCTGTAATACACGTGCGAGAATGTTTAGAATCACATGGCTTCAGTATCACGAGACTATCTTAGTCTTTTGGTTTTGCTTAGCCAATCAAATGTTACGTAAGATTTTGTAACGTCACCTTTGATTGGCTACATGATATTACACTTTTCATTTGGACGTAAGACTATTTCATGATAATTCAATTTTGCTTGTTACGAGCATTTTCATTGGCTTAAAAATTTACTTTATCAGCCCATAAAGGAAAAAATGGCGTCGCCGTTTATAACGTTGCTTCTGATTGGCTTAGATGACGGCGTAATGATTTCATAGACAAAAGAGTCCCAAAATGATTTTTGAATATTGAAGAGATTATCTTTAGTAAATTGAATTATAAGGATTAATTTGAATATATTTTTTATGTTATGGAGATATAACACAAAAATCTGAGTGTACTCTCATCATAAACCGCTTCGCGGTTTATTTAGAGTACACTCAGATATTTGTGTTATATCTCCATAACATAAAAAATATATTCAAGTTAATCCTTAAATAATGGGGCCTTGAACGTTTCGACGTTACTACATAAAATGATAAGAAAAGTATTAAAATGTTTTTCATTCCCTGTAATATCTACAAAAAGACAAGATTTCGACTATATAATAAGATGCAGCACGAATATACCGCAGTCTCCCAAAACACGCAAGGCACAATACACACGGGAGGCCGTCATGTCATGACACTGGCTGTTAATTTGACGTACATATAATAAAACCAAGCCAGTAAATATTTAACCATTGATATGTCGGAATTACAACGTATTAAAACAAACCAACATACTTGTGATACAAATCTTAATAATATTTATACTGCTACGTTCAGTCTCAATGAATAAACGACAAAACATTTCTTTTTACCTAAATGAGCCTCAATTTGAAATCCTCATTCAATACCACAGTTCCAGTGTACAGACAAATTGTGCGCAATATGAAAATTATTTGTGTGACATTTTGTTTAGTTTCCAAATGCATATTTAAGAATAAATCACAACTGTGCCATTTGTTGCATGACTGGATCGACAGGCGGGTCCTTGAAATGCCAAGAAAATGATTCAAATAAGGACTGAAAATGCTTCTAATCAAATATAATTTTACTCTATCCGCGAACACTACAACCGTTGCCCGTACTTCCACGTAATGAAACGTCAGTCAGATTTTCGTCAGAAAACAACGTCAGAAATAAAACAACACATATCCAATGTGAAAATCGGTTAATCTTCAAATAATTCCGTAACGGCTGTTATTCCTATAAAATATATTTTTTCCAAAGTCAACAAATTCTAAGAGTAATATTGAAATTTAAAGATGGCTTTGAAACATCAAGTGAATAAGATATTGAATAAGATGTTCAAGTACGTTAATGAACCATTGTAAGGGCATTTTTATATTTATCATTTACTTGGTCTGAATTGACATCAAATATGATATTGTTGAAATACCAAGGATTGTTCTTCAGCTCGCATGTCTCCTTACATTAGATGCCGGTATGGACGTCGAGGTTATCCAGAGAGACATACGTCTCTGTCGTCTATCATAATAACTTAATCTCATAGACGCTTGTATGCTATGCTCCGGCGTATTGTTACCCCTGTCGTCAACTTTCGAACTCGCTCTGCTTCCTTTTGTAGACATTGCAGACACTATAACTAATACTTTGTCAATATTGGCTCGTCCAACTTTCTGTTTTCAAATAAATGCTGTCTTTTAGATCTTTTGACCCAACGAAGATCATAACAGAATTCTGTCTACATCCGCACAAATTCGGCATTATTTTATCACAACATAAAATAACAGATGGTTGTTTGGACATCGCTATCGGTGAAACATAATCCGTCTTTCACAATTTGTGTCAAGAAAACTATGACGTCAACATAACCCTGCGTGCAAACTAAGAATGTTTACGTAGTGGGTGTTATTTTGTGTGTCTATCATGCCTTGAGAAATATTGACAAGATGCGATGTAATGCTACTTCTTGTCATAACATTCATAATTTGATTTTATTTTCTACATAACTGCCATTTTTAAAATGTATCGTATGTTATGTAACTTTACTACCTGAAACATTTTCTTACGCCATTTCGACAAATAATTCGAAACTTTAAAAGACATAGATGAATTACATGCACATATCATAGTTAACATGATATTTTTTCTGACGAAACAGAAACACCGTGTAGCAAATATAACACAACAATTCCTTTGTGAACTTGCGCGGTTACGCTTTTATAAATGCTGCCAGATGCCTCTATATAATTGGTTTCATTTCTAAGATCATTTGCCGACTGACTGTTTATTTTATATATATATTGAGTGTCTCATATTGTCTTCTGTTATTGAAAAACGCATGTAAAGATAATGCCCACACTAATTACATTAAAGGTATATTGATGTGGTGGTACTGATTTAAATACCTGTACATTGTGAGTAAATAGAGTAGTTTTTTAACATATCCACCATAGCATCATTTTAAAACCACTAAAATACACCCAAGATATACGAATGGTATATGATATTTATCACACCAAAGAAGCTTAAAACTAAACAATAGGCAAATAACCTGGACACTTTGTGATTTATACTGTACTATAAAAGTATGCCATTGTCAAAGTTCAACTAACGACCTTTTCAATTCCTCCGCAATAATTCAGTTCTGTTCATAATTAAGTTATCAAAAAAAGAAAATATTATTTATTCAGCAGCCAATCTGACATGAATAAGCTATAAACAATATTTGATGGTGTTTATTTTAATTTTTTGTCATAAATCAAAATTAATATTGCAATACAAGAACTTCTTCGCCAAAATTAATTGCTTATTGTAGCAAAATATGGTGTGTATTGCACATCTGCTGAAATATACATGTACCTTTAAATTTTCAACATCAATTTCTCCCTTATGGTTAATTACACTGCTGATAAGCTCATTTATTATCCCATCACACTATCTGGTCGTAAATCGTGTTATATTAGGCGAATTAAAGGGAAACTCATTACAGGTTTATTACTTTCCTTCGTTATTTCAATGTTCTTCTGATGGTGGCAAATGAGTAAACAAAAACCAATTTATGTAATTTTAAATGTTTTGGAATTTATAAACGCTATAAAATAAGATTAGAATACATTTTCACGACTTTTACAGCATACTTTCCTTCTCATATTTTTTCTTCATGGTCCATCTTTCTTCTATTTTCTCACATCTTTACAGATTTAAATCAGAGCGAATATAGCATAAAAATATATTTGAATTAAAAGAACGCAACTATTTTTTAATATCCTGGTAGATGATCCAGATATACGAGACGAAATTTCGGAATTTAGGAACAAGTCACGTATGTAAGCAACATCTACTTAGAAAACAAATGTCAATCTCATTCATATGGTAACATTGACGTTACATTCTTGCGTTCGTATGGAACCTTGCTTAGCACCAATTCATTTTAGGAAAACGTAAAATGAAGGAGAGCCAATTCATTAGTGCCTTATTTCAGGAATGTTATTCTGTATGGGATCTATAAAACAACAATTAAGAAAGGCAATCAGAGATACCAAAAAACACGACACTATGTACAAATGGAAATTATTCTCATAAAATTGACATTCTCCTTTGTCAGCAGTAAAACTCAAATTCTGTTTTTAAGCCAAAAGAGTAAAGATCAAGGACAAGTCATCATGGCTCCAATCAATTGGTGCGCTTAAGTATTCATTTCGTTGTAGCTGTATAGTTGTGTTGGTCAAGGCTGTCCTCGACCAATCTGATGGTCACTTAGCAATATCTATCTTTAAAGCTCTATTGTTAGCATAGAATTGAAAACTTAAGCCTGAAATATCCAATATGGTCTCCAAAACAATAGTCCCTACGTGAAGAAGTAGGTCGATTATTTAAGGAACAAATGAGTGTTTGATATTTCTGTTAGATTGTCTTTGCAGTTTGTGCTCGATTATCTAGTTGTCCAAAACATTCTTTTCTTTATTAAAATGTAAGCGAAAGGTCAGGCATAACAGAGTGTCAGAATAACCAAACTTTCATATGTCGTAAAGGTGTTTTTGATTTCATAGACGCAAATGGTCAACAACATTATAATCTATTCTTGTATGTCATGCAATAACTTTGTATACATAGTAATCTTTTACATTCACGCACTTGAACGTAACTTGTTGATGGGCACAGAACGTATGATATCCCGGGGATATTGATGGTTTAGTATAGCAGTGCAAGTATAAAACGTGTAGTATTGAAAATGTATATGAATCATTATGAATTAAAACACATTTGATATCAAATTGTCCGATTCCAAGAATCTCAGTATTTTGAACGCGTCGATTGCTTTTACTTCCACCATCTTGACAATTCTACTGCCGTTTCACAGCCATTAAACAGTGACTCCTATATTTGATTATCTTCTGCTAATGGTCCTGGTTACTAGTCCCTGCCGATACTGGTTACTAATTACTTCAATGTAATCAAGGAACTGCAAGTACTAACGGCGGAGTGGACGTAAATAAGTAATGACCACCATTATCAATCATTATATGTGTTTCACAAGTGACTACGTCATGGCATTACTATAAATACTTAGGTCAGTTTCAGAGTTGCTAATGACGCTTTTGTATGATTATCCTTAACCGAAATATAATTGCTTCCAAAAAAAATCAGCAGTAATCTCAAACTATTGTTATCTGATATTAACGATTACATATGTCAATAAGATATTTTAGTTTCAGACGTCACAAAATGTATCTGGATAGACGATTTTCTTCCTTGGTAGATCCGTCAAAAATCTAATAAGATAAACGATTATTTACAATGATTAATGTCAAAACGAAAACAAAACTAACTATATGATTTTTGTCATATCACTAGCGAAACCGTTTTCATTGTTTATCCCAATTAGTTTTGAGACCGTAACCTACCCAGTTTTATGTAAATTTGTATAAATAGTTGCAGTGACGAATTAAAGTTGATTGGACATTTCAATTTCAAATGTTTAAATGAAAATATAATGATAATCATTCATCAACATGTAGTTGAATATCAGGTGACGTCGTCCCGGCTTCTTTACGGCAAATTGGGTTACTACTGCATCAACATCCATATCGATATCTCAATAGGCATGCAACATAGCAAGAACTGACATTCTGTCATTCTTCATTGTCGACCTAAGACAGGTTTTCAGTCGTCTGTCGTTCTTCATTGTCGACCTAAGATAGGTTTTCAGTCGTCTGTCGTTCTTCATTGTCGACCTAAGATAGGTTTTCAGTCGTCTGTCGTTCTTCATTGTCGACCTAAGATAGGTTTTCAGTCGTCTGTCGTTCTTCATTGTCGACCTAAGATAGGTTTTCAGTCGTCTGTCGTTCTTCATTGTCGACCTAAGACAGGTTTTCAGTCGTCTGTCGTTCTTCATTGTCGACCTAAGATAGGTTTTCAGTCGTCTGTCGTTCTTCATTGTCGACCTAAGATAGGTTTTCAGTCGTCTGTCGTTCTTCATTGTCGACCTAAGATAGGTTTTCAGTCGTCTGTCGTTCTTCATTGTCGACCTAAGATAGGTTTTCAGTCGTCTGTCGTTCTTCATTGTCGACCTAAGATAGGTTTTCAGTCGTCTGTCGTTCTTCATTGTCGACCTAAGACAGGTTTTCAGTCGTCTGTCGTTCTTCATTGTCGACCTAACATAGGTTTTCAGTCGTCTGTCGTTCTTCATTGTCGACTTAAGATAGGTTTTCAGTCGTCTGTCGTTCTTATTGTCGACCTAAGACAGGTTTTCAGTCGTCTGTCGTTCTTCATTGTCGACCTAAGATAGGTTTTCAGTCGTCTGTCGTTCTTCATTGTCGACCTAAGACAGGTTTTCAGTCGTCTGTCGTTCTTCATTGTCGACCTAAGATAGGTTTTCAGTCGTCTGTCGTTCTTCATTGTCGACCTAAGATAGGTTTTCAGTCGTCTGTCGTTCTTCATTGACGACCTTAGATAGGTTTTCAGTCGTCTGTCGTTCTTCATTGTCGACCTAAGATAGGTTTTCAGTCGTCTGTCGTTCTTCATTGTCGACTTAAGATAGGTTTTCAGTCGTCTGTCGTTCTTCATTGTCGACCTAAGATAGGTTTTCAGTCGTCGCATGATGCTAAAAGACCGTTCCGCTGTTGCTGTAGACACGGGTGTACAGAGTAATATTTACACGCACCTGTATACGCTCGGATACAATCGAGAATATCTGATGGAGGCAGAACTTCATGTTTTGAATTCCTTGTCGTCAGTTGCGGGAACATCGTATGAATCATGCAGCTGCATTATCTTTTCACGGGACAAATCTGGCATCATAGAATTAGGTATTGTGCTACAAATCTCTCTTCATTTAGTTCTATCAAATGGTCAACAAATGTCAGGTACTTGTTCCGCTTCATTAGCATTGGCTGCAAGGGCATTGACACGACGTCGTTGTCTACCTGCACACCTTGAGTAAGAGGGTTCTATACCATGGGCTCTAGCTAATCCCACAGACTTCTGTAAATAGAGAATCCCAAAAATTCTCGTCTGCACGTTCGTTTCGGAGGATGTTTTTTTATAATTTATTTTTTCATTTCTTTTTCACGTGCAATATACTACATAATATAAGTCTAAATACTTTCATTCTTATTCACATTCAATATCACTATCACACGTATTCTTAAACATCTTACTCATATCATCATCATCATCATCATCATCATCATCATCATCATCATCATCATCATCATCAATCATCACCATCATTTGTATTAATTAAAGAATTTAAATGTGTTGAATTATGAAAGCATTTCATCTTATAAATTTAATGTTTAATAATATTAATAATATCATTATCAACCCTATTTATAGGATGTTGATAACCGTGCGGCATTCTTTGACAGCCTGAACAAGATCATTAGACGTATCATACAAAACGGCTGTCAAGAGGTTTAGTGGGCTGAGGACATGCTCTGTTGTAACAAGGGTTAAAATAAACTCGAATTGTAAAATTGCGCATTTACAGCATCTGGTTTTTTAAACGCCACCATCGCTAGCTCTTGAAGACTGCTAGCGAGAACAGTATGGCATTGCAGAAATGTAGATAAGGCATCGACTCATGAAAACCATCGGGTCTCGCAATTTCATTCTTTCCATTGCATTCTTTGCGATCTCGTCATTTCCAAGACATTCTTCAATTTGCTTTAAACGTTTCGCCGAATAATCAAATGCGAAAGATATTTGCTGGGTAGTGTCCATCAGATTTCTAACCAGTGGTTCCTTGCAAAAATGTACAATAGCCAGATTCAAGGAATGAGCCCTGTAATGAGTATACTTAGCCATGGGCACCTCTGTCTTATACTCCACGGTGAATCCCGGCCATGTTAGCAGTGCCATCGTATCCTTCACGAAGGAATCCTAAAATTATTCAGCTAAAGCAGTGGATGAATCAGCCTCAATAAACCCAAGAAAATGCTTACAACTATCTTTCTTTTCTTTCTGTCAAAATATCGGTCACAGAATAATCTGATCTTTAGTCGCGCAGTCTGTTGCCTCACCAGCCATACTTATATAACATCCTGCAGCATTACAGTTATTGACGATCATGTTCCGAATCTGGTCTCCATTGAAATATAAGATGCATATTTGGCCCTTGTATCGGCATTGTTTAAATGTGCTCGAAGAACTGGATCATTCTCGCTTGAAGATTAAGTAGTGCTACAAAATTGCTTTTATAATTCTGTGTGACCTCTGATAGGGATGGTTTGTTTTCCACAAAAATGAAGATTTTGATGATTTCACAAACATTGGGTTCACCTTTTAGAGTTTTTTCTAAGAAATTGTTCACTGGCAGATGCATTACTATGGTGTTCCTGACCCTGTGTGGCGGGCAACATATTTAGAAAGATACCCCCCCAGTCAGTCACGGGTCCAAATTTTCCAAATGTACGTTCCTTCCCATCATCCCTTTGCTGCCCAAACAATATACAGTGGACACGGTAAACTGCATCTTTCGTGATAGAATACCGCATCCAACTGTACTTTTTTAGCCATGTGCTTTGAAATTTTCGTTTTCTGCCGCAGATTTTCCTGGAAAAAAATATCCGTCACAAGTAAGATAGTAAAAACTAATAAGGATGTTTATTAATACTTAAATAATATAAGTTCTGCCTTGTTTTTCACTAATGTTTATATTTATCCACCTCCGAAGTATGCAAGATCGTTGCACATGCCAACCTTTTGAACCGTCCGCAGCGTAAACTACCCATTTATAATCATATCTTATATCACGATGTCAATATGCAGTAAAATCATTTTGCACTATTCTTAACCTCATCAAACGAACAATTGAAATTTAAGATGCAATTCAAGATATTGTATTATTTGAAGAATATAAAATGTATGGATGAACCAGACACGGTCATGGAATCGGTGGTAACAAATTCAGCTCTATATTTCATCCATAATCTACTCCGGAGTGCAATTCAATCTTCTGTACGATACTGTGTAAATCAAATTGATTCATTGTCTTGGTTATGAGGGGATTTCATTCTTGTTCTGGAAGCATACTTTCTCTAGTGTCGACTTCATTGATGTAACAAGGAAGCACTCATGAGACCCATATTGTCAAAACGGTTTGAGCTTAATGATGCGTAATCTTAGGGTGTATGTTGCTTTATAAATATTCCCACTGTGTTTACACTGCCTCAAAGGGACGTCTCTGGAAGTGCGAATATGTCGTATGTACTAGCAAACGAAGAATTTCTTTTATTAAAAAAAGGTTTCATGGAAAATTGATGCATAGACGTGGAAGAAATGCCTAAATTATAGATAAGAAAGAACACATTTTCAAATATATGCGTTAAATTGGTCTTAAAGAATTATTTTTAGTACAAACAGGATTGATTATTTTGCTGATTATACATGCTAAACACATATTGGTAAATTAGACGAGGTATATTTTAGACGAAAATTATGTTATAGAATGAATTATTTTAGGGTTTTTTTTCGGAAATAAAATCAAAAGTATTTGATCTATTTCGATCAGATTTCTGTTTAATATTAACGCTGTTTACTGCTAAATAAGTCTCATATAAAGAGTTTGGTCTGGCAAAAGTCGGTAGAAAAAAAACGTCAAAATAAATGCCTAGCTTTAGATAATCACATAGCAAGACCTTTGTCTCTTAGGGTGTATTCAATATATATATATATATATATATACACAGGTAAACGTAACTGCTAAATCTGTCACCAGACATTTCAAATCTGATTCCTTATTAAATTTCTGTGTAAAAACGAAAAGGCAAGTCCGAAATTAGGACCCTTTCAAACTTTCTGATCCTCCAAGTAGCAAAAACACCGGTAGCTTCATTGAAAATTCTAACGCTGAATCGAAATTGCGAAATTGGAGATAGAATTTGTCAGCTTATGCAAATAAAGGATTTTTAGATTCATGGAATACGACAGTGAAAGGGCGATCTAATGCAGAAATGTCGCAGTACACTTGAATAAACTACAAACACCCACATATCCAAATAATAGATTGGATGTTTTTAAAGTCGAAATGCGGTTTAAAACTTACATACATGGAGAATAAATCAAGTTTTAACTGTAAACCCAAAGATATATCTGTATACCATAAAAGCTGGCCTTTATATTGCAGCAGACAGACTGCGTAGAACATGGCCACCCAAATCTGGCAGCGTGCTGTTTACGATTATACCGTCCTGGTTAAGAAGATATGCGATTAAGCAAATATCATTCACTAGCTAATGGGTATTCAGTACGATACTCTCCATAACTTCGCTAGCCAAGTGTATTCATTACAACACTCTCCCTGACTTCGCTAGCCAAGGGTATTCATTACAACACTCTCCCTGACTTCGCTAGCCAAGGGTATTCATTACAACACTCTCCCTGACTTCGCTAGCCAAGGGTATTCAGTACGATACTCTCCCTTAACAATCACTAGCAAAGGGTATTCAGTACGATACTCCCTGACTTCACTAGCCAAGGGTATTCATTACAACACTCTCCCTGACTTCACTAGCCAAGGGTATTCAGTACGAACTCTCCCTGACTTCACTAGCAAGGGTATTCAGTACGATACTCTCCTGACTTCGCTAGCCAAGGGTATTCAGTACGATACTCTCCTAACTTCCTAGCCAAGGGTATTCAGTACGATACTCTCCCTACTCTACCAGGGTATTCAGTACGATACTCTCCATAACTTCGCTAGCCAAGGGTATTCATTACAACACTCTCCCTGACTTCGCTAGCCAAGGGTATTCATTACAACACTCTCCCTGACTTCGCTAGCCAAGGGTATTCAGTACGATACTCTCCCTGACTTCACTAGCCAAGGGTATTCAGTACGATACTCTCCCTGAATTCACTAGCAAAGGGTATTCAGAACGATACTCTCCCTTAAGCATTTACTAGCCAAGAGTATTCAGTACGATACTCTCTAAAACATTCACTAGCCAAGGGTATTCAGTACGATACTCTCCCTTAAACATTCACTAGCCAAGGGTATTCAGTACGATACTCTCCCTTAAACATTCACTAGCCAAGGGTATTCAGTACGATACTCTCCCTTAAACATTCACTAGCCAGGGGTATTCAAGACGATACTTTTCCTGACTTCACAAGCCAAGGGTATTCAGTACGGTACTCTCCCTGACTTCGTTAGCCAAGGGTATTCAGTACGATACTCTCCCTGACTTCACTAGCCAAGGGTATTCAGTACGATACTCTCCCTGAATTCACTAGCCAAGGGTATTCAGAACGATACTCTCCCTTAAGCATTTACTAGCCAAGAGTATTCAGTACGATACTCTCCCTAAAACATTCACTAGCCAAGGGTATTCAGTACGATACTCTCCCTTAAACATTCACTAGCCAAGGGTATTCAGTACGATACTCTCTAAAACATTCACTAGCCAAGGGTATTCAGTACGATACTCTCCCTTAAACATTCACTAGCCAAAGGTATTCAGTACGATACTCTCCCTGACTTTGCTAGCCAAGGGTATTCAGTACGATACTCTCCCTTAAACATTCACTAGCCAAGGGTATTCAGTACGATACTCCCTGACTTCACTAGCCAAGGGTATTCAGTACGATACTCTCCCTTAAACATTCACTAGCCAAGGGTATTCAGTACGATACTCTCCCTGACTTCAGTAGCCAAGGGTATTCAGTACGGTACTCTCCCTGACTTCACTAGCCAAGGGTATTCAGTACGATACTCTCCCTGACTTCACTAGCCAAGGGTATTCAGTACGATACTCTCCCTGACTTCACTAGCCAAGGGTATTCAGTACGATACTCTCCCTGAATTCACTAGCCAAGGGTATTCAGTACGATACTCTCCCTTAAACATTCACTAGCCAAGGGTATTCAGTACGATACTCTCCCTTAAACATTCACTAGCCAAGGGTATTCAGTACGATACTCTCCCTGACTTCACTAGCCAAGGGTATTCAGTACGATACTCTCCCTTAAACATTCACTAGCCAAGGGTATTCAGTACGATACTCTCCCTGACTTTCACTAGCCAAGGGTATTCAGTACGATACTCTCCCTTAAACATTCACTAGCCAAGGGTATTCAGTACGATACTCTCTGACTTACTAGCCAAGGTATTCAGTACGATACTCCCTGAGTTCACTAGCCAATGTTAATCAGTACGATACTCTCCCTGACTTCACTAGCCAAGGGTATTCAGTACGATACTCTCCCTTAAACATTCACTAGCCAAGGGTATTCAGTACGATACTCTCCCTGACTTCACTAGCCAAGGGTAATCAGTACGATACTCTCCCTCATTCACTAGCAAGGGTATTCAGTACGATACCTCCCACTTACTTCCAAGGGTATTCAGTACGATACTCTCCCTGACTTCACTAGCCAAATTCAGTCGTACCTCATCAGTATACTCTCCCTGACTTCACTAGCCAAGGGTATTCAGTACGATACCTCCTGAACTTCGCTACCAAGGGTATTCAGTACGATACTCTCTGATCTTCCTAGCCAAGGGTATTCAGTACGATACTCTCCCTGACTTCACTAGCCAAGGGTATTCAGTACGATACTCTCCCTGACTTCACTAGCCAAGGGTATTCAATACGATACTCTCCCTGACTTCACTAGCCAAGGGTATTCAGTACGATACTCTCCCTGACTTCACTAGCCAAGGGTATTCAGTACGATACTCTCCCTGACTTCGCTAGCCAAGGGTATTCAGTACGATACTCTCCCTGACTTAGCTAGCCAAGGGTATTCAGTACGATACTCTCCCTGACTTCGCTAGCCAAGTGTATTCAGTACGATACTCTCCCTGACTTTGCTAGCCAAGGGTATTCAGTACGATACTCTCCCTGACTCCGCTAGCCAAGTGTATTCAGTACGATACTCTCCCTGATTTTGCTAGCCAAGGGTATTCAGTACGATACTCTTTCTGACTTCTCTAGCCAATGGGTATTCAGTACGATACTCTCCCTGATTCGCTGGCCAAGGGTATTCAGTACGATACTCTCCCTGACTTCGCTAGCCAAGGGTATTCAGTACGATACTCTCCCTAACTTCACTAGCCAAGAGTATTCAGTACGATACTCTTTCTGACTTTTCTAGCCAAGGGTATTCAGTACGATACTCTCCCTTACTTCACTAGCCAAGGGTATTCAGTACGATACTCTCCCTTACTTAACTAGCCAAGGGTATTAAGTACGATACTCTCCCTTACTTCTGTAGCCAACGGGTATTCAGTACGATACTCTCCCTGACTTCTCTAGCCAAGGGTATTCAGTACGATACTCTCCCTGACTTCACTAGCCAAGGGTATTCAGTACGATACTCTCCCTGACTTCGCTAGCCAAGGGTATTCAGTACGATACTCTCCCTGACTTCACTAGCCAAGGGTATTCAGTACGATACTCTCCCTGACTTCGCTAGCCAAGGTTATCCAGTACGATACTCTCCCTGACTTCGCTAGCCAAGGGTATTCAGTACGATACTCTCCCTGACTTCACTAGCCAAGATTATTCAGTACAATAATCTTCCAAAAAACCCTTAGCGGTTCTGCTTTCAAATTTGATTGGATGCGGCTATGTTCAGGCGGCCAATGAAAACAATGTGACAAAATTGGACACTGAAGCATGAAACACAAAAACTGGTATCCGAACTAATTAACCAATGGCTCATAAACATGTTACACATATATAGCTTGAGGTTCCTTTCCAGGTATTTTTCCAATACCTCGATTTTCACCAAGACATTATGTTAACCTTTCTATGAGTTCTTACTTGTGCATTGGTAACTCTTCTGGTTTACTCTTGTTCAGTTGATTGATATGTCAGAACTACGACTTTGCTATATGACAGTACTTCTTATTGCTTCGCAGAATAACATTATTGCCTTTGTGTGTACGCCACAGTACAGTAGTCCCTCCATATAGGACCACCCTTATAAACGACCACTCCTTTTACACAACCGTTTGTCTTAGGCTCGGACATTATTCACCAGTAATCTAGCCCCTCTCAGCGACCACCCTTTATAACCAGACCAATTACCACTACAATATGGCCTAAATATGCATTGTAACATTCCTCTCGGCTACGACCATTATGTTCCCCTATCGACCAATACGAAAAATCATATTCAAAAATGCTAAACATTCACAAAACCTTTCTAACCGATGAATAATAAATCAAATATAATATCTTCAAGCAAGTACATGTACTTTCAGCACGGGACACGCAAGTTTAAATCAACATTTCGGACTATTTCATATTATCTCGTTTATTGTCACGCTCATGGCTAAATAAATGAATGTCTTGCATTCCCAAGATTCCAATTATCGAAAATAGAATAATGTCCCAAATAAGCTGTAACACGTGATTACAAGCGCGCGAATATTGGCGCAGGGGCTTCTGGGACATTTTATCAAACATGTCTGACTCGGATGTGAATCAACATGAAATGTTCGAATCCTCTTGTGAGTCGGAGCTATTACCACTGGTGATAACGCAATAGGAAAGATGTCGGGGCCCAAGGCCTTGCTCTATATTAATAATACAACTAATCGCTTAAGGGGAATGAAACAACTATTTATGTAAACTTCAGCATTATTTGCAGCGATTGGGAGATTATTTGTTTCAGCCAGATTGAACCGGTTTGGAACGAGTAAAAGGTCATTTGGGGGAAATTGAGAGAGTATTTGTGAAATACTTACATTGTCGGATAGATGGCCAAACCTTATCATGGAATCGAAACCTGGCTAAACAAGAAAAAACAGGTGATCTTCTATTCTTATATCTATTCACGACAGAGAATTTGACAGTGGTCTTAATGGTGCAAGTAAAGTTTTCCAAATATATCTCTGACACTACTAGGCAGTTGGATATCCATCGGATCTGGTCTGGGACCAATTTTTCTCTTCCCAGAGCGGTCTAAATATACATATAACACCATATCCAAAATTAATCAGCAATTTCATGTCAGGTATAATTTGCACATTATTTGATGTTTAGACATTCACCATCTGGAAATGATGGTATGATGAAAATCTTAACAAATGGAATTCTGCGTCTGAATTGCTTTTGTTATGGTTTTATTCCTTAATTTCCTATCAACACTATCAACAACAAGGGTAAAATAGTAGTATTCAGCCCTGCCCTACCAAGCTCGTGCATATGCTGAACTCGTTCAATCCTCAAATATCTTTCAATAAAACTAAACTACATTGACAGTGTTTTATATCCTGATGTTTAGCATTGTTATATTTATAACTGTGCCCCAGCACTATAGTGCTGGTAGTGGCGTGCATCAATCAATTAGCTTTTCTCCGTCCAGTTCCTATTCTAATAGCGTGTTACATTAGTAATTATGTGACACTGGTTAGGGTTTGAAGAACATCCTTCTGTCTGTCCGTATCTGTAATCAGACGAAAAGCTTGTCACATTTTCAGTAAGGTTTATGAAATCCCCGATTAAATAACACCTGTTCACTTCTTAATTAAAAAAAAACTTAATTAGCTGTAGTAAATTGTCCAAAGAACCCATATTCCTTTAACATTTGTGCGATAGACAGTGTTGAATTTCGTGTATATTAAGTACAATTAACCGTTTACCTACCAAAATCGTGATCGGAAGTACAAGAAACGTGGGAGAGCCTGCCAGGTCTAAAATTGTGATAAAAACATGTCTCGTATTTCTAATTTTTACATTCAAATTATCACTGACTTACTTTCGATGCACAATTTTACTGAAAAGTATTTCTCAACGATTATCAGACATGCATAACATTGTAGATAAAGCGCAAGGTTCACCAATGATTAACCCTTAAAGGCCCACTACCTTTCCGAAAAGGCTTTTGATTTTCAAAATGGGAATGTAAAACGAGACTGATATTTTTCAAATGGCATAAGCTTACCATAAATACTATACTTAAAAAACACCATCAACAATTTAATAGTAAAAAACTAAATGTTAATTTTTATAAAGCTGGTCGTTTTATGTTTCCTGCCGTCGTCGTAATTAGCGTGCTTTAATAAATCATCACTGAGTCAGACGGCAAAACAGCGAAATGTATAGATACTGATAACATGTGTTACGCAGGTAATCTTGCATGTGTTTGGAATTTAACCTCATCTTAGGTCATCGAAATTAATGTTCTATGTTACTGTTTTTAAGACACTTTTAATTTCGGTTTCGGAAACGTAGCGAGCATTTAAAGGTTTTAGAATGACGTCTGAGTCAAATACTATGTGCGGGTAAGACTATAGGTCGGTAGATAATACACAACAGTAACCATATACAACAAGATTGTGTATAGAAAGGCTGGATTAATAGAATCTTACATGGATCTGTGAAGTAGGTCTGATGGTGAGGCTAAGTCGGTAGATATAATACACTGACCATATACAACTGTGCATTATTTAATGAGAAGCTCAAATAATTACACGATGTATTTATCCTTTCATTTGAAACTGAATACACTTTATTTCTTGTCTAGCTTGTCATATCATATCAATTTAAATAAAGGTTTATGAAATACAATGTCAAATGGTTTGTCAATATCTCACGATTCCTAAAGATTTTAACATCTTATCTTCATTCTTGATCACATTCAATCATTCAGTATGAGAACATCTTAATGCACATGTGAATTGCATGTCATAATCGTAAAAACGAAAACGACAGTTTTAAATCCCTGATTCGTAAGTGACAACATTTGAAAGTGAATGTTGTTATCATGGCAGAGATCGTAACACGGTATTTGTAGTAACAAACTATTAAACTTGTACTTTGGAGTTTGATGACAAATAATAATGATGAAATGCCCACCAGTTGAAGTTTTCCTCTAATGTTCATCAGACACAAGATATTTATGGACGAGTTTAAAAATATACTTATTTATCCATTTCACAATATCAAGCTTATTTTTATTGATAATTTAGGTAAAGGAAATGTATAAGGACTAGAATAGGTGATATACATTCCAAAAGTAGTTGTTGTTTTAAATTATATGCACAAGTTTGAATATTTAAGACTGAAAAATAAATTATTTTCTCTTTTCTGCTCAAAGAACTGTGTAAATATAGCAATGTGCGTATACAATCATGGTACAGAATTCACAATAACATATTTCTTGCAGATAAGAATGACCTATCCTGCTATAAGGGACAGGACTTAAACTGAGCCTTGTGTACACATTTGAAAAGGCAACTAAATCTTTGATTGCAATATTTTGCAATCTGTTTTTCATATAATAATCGTTTCCCAAACGTATCCATTGGCGGCATATTGAGTTTATTTTTCTTGTGAGACCAAAGTGAACCGGACGAGTGGTTCGCTCGTTGTCTGTATGATGTAATCATTTGAAGTAATCTTCAGTATCGTCTAAGATAAGCGTCAGAGTAAGGATAATGAATATTGATACATATTCCACAGGTTATTCGATACATATTCATATTTGTGATTTAATTGGTATGAACATCGATGGTATGCATATACATATAAAACAACAAAGCATATTTCGGTGTTGTAGCGGTGTTAATGTGTTCATGACAAAAACATTAATTTAAAACATTTAACGTAGGATGTAGCTGACTGATGAATATTTTAAATGTGATTGCTAACAATTCGGACACAGAATCGGTCCAACATTCAGCATTGATCTTGTCAAGTTACGGAACACGAGAAACAAACAATGCAAAATAACTCCACTGTGTTCAGCATGAGAACACATCAAAATATTTCATTTTAATTCTGCACATGGTTAGCTATAACGTGATAGCCGAGGGAACCAATTCACGAGAAGTCCATTATTTTGTCATTTTGTCTTTACGTATTGGCTCTGTTTTAGATAGTGTGAAATTGATAGCGACATGACAGCATTGCTAGGGACTGAGTGTTCTGACATTGTAATTAAACATGAGATAACTTCAATAGAGGCATGCACGATCTGTACGTGTGAACATTTACACACGCTAGAGGTAGAAATAACATGTCGTAGTTACTTTGTGGTGATGGGATCGGCGACTATTACCAGTTATTGGACTCAGCGAGAGCGGGGCCGAATCATAATCTCAAAATAAAATACAGAACGGAGTAATGTTAAATTGAACAGTCATGTCGCCTTTGAACATGAACTCAAAATGGTTATCAATATCAACTGCTCCATCATTTTTCGTGCATTGTAAACCGGTTTCAATAGCTTGCCTTCGTTTACCTGAAACTGTATTGCCTTTCGCCTGACATGATGTCTTTTTTATTTTGATTGTGATATTTCCTTGTATGATTTGCATCAGTCCCTGCACGCAGTTTTCAGTTTTCTCAAATTGTCATTTTCTTTTTTCCTTTTGCCGTTTTTTTAAATCCTTTTAAGTAATTTTGTCCTATATTGGAATTCCCGATTAAGGTCACTGCAGACCTTAGGTCAGGGGGCAATGGAGTCACCGTCTCGGGGATAAAGGTCATTGGTCAAAGTTCAATAGAGTCATGGGTATAGATCAGCGATGACCAGAGGCTCGTGGTCTGTCTGAAGGTTATGCTTGGCTGGTTGAGGATTGATTCTATTAAAACTTCAGTGGATATTATATTTAACACGACAGTAAGGCAGTGCTTAGTCCGATGTTGTTTGACGTCCTGTACCCAAAGGTCTGACAGGGAGAAAATATGCTTCGGAGATGTATTGACGAAAATGTAACTTTTACAGTCACTAATTGAATTTCTTATCAATTTTGGTCTTGACGTGCTAGACTCTGCTCCTCCCACATGTTCTAAATATGACGTTGCACGCGTTAGGCTTTCGCCTTCCCATGCGATCGGGGAGATGAAGCGTTATAATTAAATTCCTTTCTAACCAGTTTTAACTTTCGGTTTTACCTGACATCCACTTAAAACTATTCGGGACAAAGTGCATCTTAATCCTATAGAGAAAAACACATCAAAATATCAATTTAGTGTTCGATATTTTCTTAAGAACGTCTATCTATGTTGATGAACATGAAAATTTTTATTAATGATCAGGAGATCAAGAAATTATTTCTTCAATAGTGATATCAGCTTGGCTGTTCATCAATCAACTAACAAACTTACAAACAATTTGTAGATACATCCTGAACATTTCTTATTTCCGGTATGTTCAGAGTGGCGGGATCGCCAGGTGTTCAGGCGTTACAGGTAGAAAACAAAGCAATATTCACTACTTATTTTCCTTTAATTTTACTTAGAATAATGGAGAAAACGTCAAGGTTTCCTATTCATTAGTATGCTGTTCTATTTTCGCACACCAACGTTATCCAATCCTTTTGTGACCAATGAAAACAAAACCTGCCAGTTTAAACAATTTAATGAATTGACTGTCTCGCCGGAAGTACGTAGTTACAGCAATAAAGCGAAAGTAAGAATGACGTTTACGACTTGCGCCAGATTCGTCAGAAATTGGTCCACCTGAACCGTTACATAATAGCATGCTTAAACGAGCAATTCTTTAACTTGATAACTGTTTGACTAATGGTGAGTTACTGGTATATAAACAGGCCATTTTCATCAGCCATGGAGCCGCGGAAGGATATCAAAAACTATTTGGACTTAAGAAGTGTCTCACACATACAAGTCGGTCTGCCATTTTTTATCTTAGTGCCCAGAGTTGTTTGAATTATTTTGTATTTTTGAAGTAGACAATTATGCTATTTATTTATTGCCAATCATATGCCATTTGCTGTCCTTTTCAAAATATTTTATTTTCAAGACGAAACTTCCAAAAAGCGATATAATTTGTTAGCTTTTTAATGCATAATCTATGTACATGTATTGTATTTAATTGTGTTCGTGTAAAATAATAAAGTGTTTCCAAATTTTCCAAATATATAGATATAATGAACGTATTTCTATATTTGATTAGCTATGTTGTATTCGTAACGCCATCTAACTGTTGTATGCGGTATGATTAAGTAATGTAAATGAACTAGTTGTTTTGCCTATTAGCTCTCATACTAAGCTCTATATGGCCTATTACTTCTTTCACATATTAACACGTTTATATTTTTGCTATTAGGGCATTACGTTATGTTATTTCAAGCACACGATAAGTCATTCACTTCATTATGAATAAGGCAATATGTTCTGGTGTAATTACTTAAGAATGTTCCCCGGAAATGGCGTTAATTCTTCTGATCTATGTTTTCAGATCCATGCATCCAGCACAGATGTGTTTGTTAGGTTTGTTTTCTCTGTAACTCGCACTACTGCGAACCTCTGCCATCAAGATTAAGAAATGACATATTGAGCAGTTATATCAGGATATGGACTACAAACTAAACATCAACACGGAATCCGAGCAGAACATTCATTTATGTTTAACTAATACCATTAATTCCCTGTATCGCTCCTATTAATCCTGTTAATTCATTATGTTAGTTTCATAGGTCTACACTCATTGCCCAAGTAAGAGATTAACAACCACATCTGGAAAACCATACTCATTCGTGCACCTTTTGTCATGTAAATAATATGTGATAACAAATGCATTATCAACCTCTACCTGTTTTAACAAATCCATGCTGATTGATTTCTTTCTGTAAATGTAAAGAGTAAAATGGTTAGTACCCTAATGTATGGTAACCATACCATTATTAATTTAATACGCATGATTTGTGTAAAATAACAGCCCTTTTGTTTATACTGGGACACTAGGCGGTACAGTCTATTGTGTCACACTATAACATTTAACAAAACAAATTGTCACTATAATGTTGAATAATTTAGAGGGATCAGATATCTTATCTAGGTTTATAACTTTACCTTGAACATTAAAATTGTCATGATATGGACCTAATTTACATCACAACACACTTTTTTCATCTCTGAGTTTTGAGTGTCCGCCCTTTTGATCAAGGCTCTAGGTTTTGTCATCTGACTAAGAAGAACTAAAGTCTACAAAATAATACCTTCAGTTATGGCTTATCATTTAACATAACATGATTTCGATGAATGGTCTGCTGTCAGTATAATATGACTGAATGTTATTTACTACTATACGGTACGTTGGCAGTATGCTCCATTGAGGTAACACTATAGCATAGCTAACATTTCTACTGTTATAAGGAGACGGATCAGCCGCATTTAACACAATCAATATGTATCATATATGGGAGTCCATCAATAAGTAACCGTATTAATTGGACACATCATACTATTTAACACAACTGACATCCGAGACAGTCCTTAACGCTTAGCATAATCAGCGAACCACCAACTAACAACACACTTATATTTCCTACTTGATAAAGGTAAAGATATATTATTATTTCATCATGTTAGCTTACAAAAATATCAAGATCAGCAGTAGCAGAAGCCTTGTACATGTAAATTGTAGTCCATTCTTCCAGCATGCTAGAAAGTCAATATCAGGTATCGAGTTATTGAATGGAAGTGTGTCCACATTAGGTCATTTCTTCAAAGAGACTTGGTGTGTCTTCAAACTGGAATAATACAGACTGATCAATATGCCTCTATGCTATTGGGAAGAAACAAGTTTTATGATTTTGCAATGACATTAATTCACCTGTTTGGCATTATATAATTGTCAAGATCAATCGTTTTCAATCAATTTGTTAGGCGTTAACCAGTTGTTGCGAGAGGTCAATGCGAGAGTATGTCTTTTGGCCTTTTTTTCAATTTCAAACAATTTTTATTGTCAAATACAAAGGGGTGAGACGTTAAGTATTTCCTTTACAAGTTTCTCCCAAAAAAGCAACACTATAACAAAGAGACACCATATGAAGAGGTCGTCCTTAAATGAACAAAGTTGTTAATATGACGTTAGTTTAATTAACCAACTGTTTAGTCATTTAAAGATTGGTGTATACACAAGGCATTTGATAATGTTACCTATAATCTGTTTAAATTAAATCTGTGTCCTCTTTCCTTGATTTACCAGTTAGAATGCCTGACTGATATGTGAACCAGTAAGCAGTAAGCGGCATTCATATATCCAAAGGGAGATAACTCTTACTATCTCCTTTTATATCTGCCTGACTGTGATCAGCAGGCACCCACACTCAACGACGTCTCGCTAGGGCACCATTTGGTAGGATGTGGCAGACGGCAGCTGGAAACCATGAAAACGATGTAAAATCATTCTGATGTTATATTTGAAAGTAAATCAGTAATTCAAACCGGATGTTAACTATAGCACGAATGTGAATTATAAATTATTGAACAAACAGTACCTTTTTAAAACAGGTACGTTGTAATGAATTCATCCCTTATTTCAAAGGTCACAGGGGTATATGTGTTTTCATGGTTTATCCAATCGGCCGATTGTTGTGATTAAAAACTAGGAAATATAAACACATATCATCCTTTCAACTACTAATTGCTCTTGTTTTCATAATTAATATTAATTTCCCCCACAATGATACAGACAGTTGACCTTTTGCCTTTGATGACTTCATCACAATGTTTGCAATGACTAATCGGAAACCACAGCTATAACATATTTCCGTTTCCTGGTCAAAATGTATAATCATAGTCACAACAAATATGAAAATAAACCGCTTTGTGAACCAAACATTCGTTTGTTTGAGGGTGATTTCAGATTGACGGTATTTCGGTACGTCAAGTGTCCCATAGAACATTCGCTTCCTGGTTTGAAAGTCCGGGGTCGTAGTTGGTGGTCCTTTGGAGCAATTGAACTTACCATATTGTTTGTATCCTTTGGTCCAGACACACGAAACATGACATGCAATGTTTGATTAATATGAAACTAATCCGCTGTCCGCTCCCTGAGGCTGCTGACAGTCTCGATTAAACATGAGCAGGCGTCATGTATAGCGCTGATGTCTGGAAAATCTATGATACACGCTAACAAACGCATACAAATACATTTATGTAAAACCATGATATTTCAAACTAAACCGTGTGATGTGATAGTGTTGTTATGAAGTAATTTATCACTGCTATGTATTAAAGTTTGGTACAGTTTTAATACAGATTATTGTTTCACAGCCAATAAATATTCATTTGATGTTTCCATGACTAATACATTATGTACTGTCCAACCTTTTATGGTAAATTACCATAATAGTACATTGACATAAAGGTGAAGAGATATCGATATAAAATGATGTAGAATTCGGCTACGTTGTTGTATCACTTGCCAAAGGGACTGAAATGAGGTGTTTACAGGAACTTGAACACTTTTGACATAGATGAAACGTTTACAAGGTCTAGTTCAATAATGTTAGATATGTAAGTTAGCAATGATATGTTGTTCTGATAAATATGTCTAATGAAAGTTAAAGAGGGGTACCTTGTTACTTGTTTAAGTAATTAACAATAATTATTCTCTTTGTTTCCATACTAAATCTGGCATTCTGATTGACCGATTCTTGTTTTTCATACCACTATGGAGAGAAACTCAGAGCATGACCCAAAATTTCCGTGACGTTAGAATAGAAAAACTGACGTTGCTTATCGATTTGTAAAAATAATTCCTTGCAAAATCAATGGAAACGTATGTGTAAATGTATTTTATTTTACCAAGTAGTCTGGAGAATTAATTAAAAGCATTGATATCACCATTTTTTCGGAGTATGAGAGAAATTTTGTTTGCAAACTGCGAATCCACGTGGCAGATTCTAACAATAGTTTGGAAACAAAATTTATTGTTTATTAAATGAAATAATTATTATATATTATGGAAGTTATTTTTATAATCATTATTATACATGTATTGATGTATTATGGGTATGAAATAATTATAGGATATTTATATATATATTCGGTATACTGATAAACTGTGAGTCATCTGGTAAATGTGGTATTAGTTACTAGTCATAACCTTAATATCAACGACGAAAAAAAATTATGGATAGAAAAAAGACGTAGAATTTCACAGAATGAAAACAGCGTAATTGCACAGTATCCAATATCAAATTCCAATGAAGTATCTACTATACCGGGGTATGCTCGAAAGAGATTTTGGGCATATACTATTTTACAATTGATCGTTGCTGTTGTTTTTGTGGTGTTGAGACCATCCTGGAACTCTATTTCGGACCTATCCTACATGTACAGTTGGTAATAAAGCACAGTGACACATTGCGCAACTTGCAGGTGATTCACACAGGTCGATATCTAATAAAGCACCTGCTTCCTAACGCCATTCAATTAGTGACTCTGTCGGCGGTACTAATGTTCAAATTGCAAATAGAAATTAAAGCAGTCCCATTCACTGTGTCCTACAATCCATCAATACAACGACACACGTTCCGACTGGCGTCCGGTCCACGGGTTTAGCTGCCTCGGTTAGTCATGTCAAGTCGACCACGCCGGACTGTGGAGCGTATTACAACTAGTGTTAATGGGTCTGGGTCTAAAGAGCCGATCCGAATAGTTCCGGTGACTTTAACATCAATGTATGAATCACAAATTAGTCGAACTCGATCACTGGAAAAGATGAATTACAAAATTATACAAAAAGGGAGAAATGTGTGTCACTAATTACATTAACAACTTAAACACACAATGTTTTCGGTAAAAAATCGAATTCTTACAATCATTGCATTGGCGTAAATGCAAAATAAAATTAGTCAGTATATTTTTACTTTAATTGTGAATTCCAAAAATAAATTAATACAATCCTTGTTACCAAAAGTTCACTTATCAATCGTGGGGCCTTGGTCTTTGGATTTAGGTCATCTAACTAGTGTTTTGGAACAAATTTGTGTCTATTACTTGTTTTGGGTTTACTCTTTGTTGGTAAACTGACGATGATTCTAGTCCGTGGTTTAGTGGCAACTCTCTGTGGCCATAGAGATTGTAGTTTTGGTTTGTTGCTTTGGGTCAGTTCTCTGTATTCAAACTTACCTTTGATTAAATTTTCTGCTGCTGAAATTGCCGTTTGATTTTCATGTTTTCAGTGAGGTCTACATGAGCGGTCAGGGGGAGTTGTGGGTCAATTATCTTCAGTCAAGCCTTTGTTGGTCAATGATATTTTACTGAACTGTATCAGGGTAGAGTAAAATGGATAGACGATCTACTGCGACTTCACACCATTGTTTTAATGCCAGTAACTGACACGTTAAAGTCCCTATGCTATCGATATTTGAAATTACGACTCGCGCATCACCGCTTGAGTGTTAATTCAATGTTGAAACATATTATGAATATAATTAAGTAGCGAATACTCACTAACTAGTAAATGCATGCGAAGGGACGTATATTAAATATAAAAAGTTCATAATCGGAGTACATAAAATAAGAAGTATAGCATATCGATATGTGACAGGATTAAATCGATATTCCATCTTTCACATGTCATGTGGGTGAGATTTAAGTCGCCCCTGATATGCCAACTCATTCTTGGAGTAATCGCCTTGCATCTGCTTCCTTTTAAAATAGTCATTCACAATTGGAACAGGTACCTCCTTGACATTCAATTAAAGAGAGATAATTATGGACTATTTGACGTGTCATTTTACATTGGGCTCTGGACATTACATAACGGAAGTTGCTTAAAATTAAACCCGAACACGGAATTAGTCGTCCGCATTTATGAGCCTAATTTAATTGTGAGTCTAAATTTGCACACGCCCAGCTTATTTGTTTCCTAATGTCGCCAGTTTTGATTAAATTCCATGTGTAAATTGTTTGGTTTTTTTTTTATAAATATTGAGTCATACTCTGGTATAATTTTAAACCTTAAGATCAACAGACTAACATGTCATTTTCCTCATCTGCAATTGCAACCTATTGCATATATCCGATAGGTCATTCTAGTTTTCAAACAATAAGCTTGAATACATTGCTCATTTCATCTCTAATCTAGTCATGTAAAGCGTTTAAGGAGTTAAACAAGTTTCGCTCTCTTAACAAATGCTTTATACTCCTCAATTGACAATATAGTCCCTGGAACCAGTTATGTTCTATTGAAGATTTATATATGAAACACAATATACTTTGTAAATGCCGAATGGAAAATAATAAATAGTGAATTTCATACAATAGAAAGTCTTCAATCTATTTATTTCAGAACGAGTAAAATACGACGAGGCACACACATACCAATACTTGAAGTTGGGATTAGACTCTACCATCCATACACTCCTTAATGTTGATAAAGTACAATTCGCATGTATTACCAGACAATACGACAGTAAGAAGTATGTAGAGAGACTCACGAGTGCACAAAGGTATCAAAAGACAAACAGATACCAAATATCGAATCGAAGGGGCGAAACATGTTAAATATTTAGTGTATGATTACAAGAGCTTCGACACGGGCAAAAAGTAAGAATGTTTGACATTTTGTATTGTTAAGGAAATATTGAGCTCGTACAACCAGAGTTTAACCCGCCTGGCAATGTAATCAAACATAATGGAGCAAGCACCCATAGGTGGCAGCCATCTTTAAAACTTTCATAGCTAAGTTTCCAAATGGAGCCAACCTCAGATTAGCTGTTCTGTGTGTTCATGTGAACTTTTTGCCACGAAAGTGACCTTTCGACAGTTAATGTCACCGAATCTTCGCAAACAAATGGGGATCGCCTGATCACTTTAAATCTGACTATTATACCAGGCACCTCTTCAATCTGCACGCAGTAACCATTGGAGTCGATCTTACGCAGCGGGAACGAATCGTCCTAGTTCGACCTGCATACCCTGGTGAGAACGACCGTCTCTGTTTAAATTATTCATGGAAAACTTACATCGGAAGGAAATATATGAGGATATAGATTCGCTCCTCACTTTAAAAACACATAAAATACCGACCAACGTTCTTCAAGTTCTTAGGTGATTTTTTTTCTTGAAAGGAGAAGCAAATGAAGATTAAGATTTAAAATAAGTAAAGTCGTCAATATTCCAATATAAGGTATTTGCCAACCGGAATATTGCGATCTGATTGGGAATTCGTGCATTTGTTTATAGGTGTTTTTTTTTATTATTGAAAACAAAAACATATTCTGTAGACATGTTATATCTTGATATTATTGTTATATCATATATAATATATAATGAACGATTTGTACTAAAAATAATTCAATTAGTTCCTATTCTATAAATGTGTATTCCATTGTAGGTCTCGTCATTTTAGACATTTAAACTTCATTTATCCAGAACGCCACCAAGTCTGAAAAAATGTTTATAAATCCGCTCTGTAAGACAACACCATATTGCCCTTTCAACAGCTAAAACGAGAAACTATTTAACTTGAAAAATATAAGACAGCAGTTACAGCAGTGAAATTCCCATGTGCGCCATGGAAAAGAAGTATAGATATCATTTTAGAATAGTTACAACTACTACGAGAGCGAGGCGACTGATAGACGGCGTTTTATGACATCTTATAATTGTGTTTCTATGTCGGTGATGAGTTCCGGGAAAGACAAGCGTATATGGGCCGATTTACAGACGTGTGGTAAAGATAAAACCGCTCTTAGGTTACGTTTAGGTGGAATTAAGGAGAGTAATAATCGCGCTGATTGTGTGTCCATCCCTCATTCCTATCAGGCGCCCTGGGAATCTACCGTATTGTACTTCTTTCTCAATCAAACCGATAGCGTAAGGAAAACGCATCTATTAAAGTTTTAATTTTTTGTCGTTACTTTCAGAAAGAAATGAATGGGTTCAACGTTCTTACTAAACTGGGTACGACATGGCTTATATAATATATATTCCTTTTGATTTAAAATAATGGGGCCATCGTTTCATATCTACTTTGAACGTGTTCAATTTAAGATAAACAAAATTAATCATAATATTTTTTTTAATTGCCTAAGAAAAACTAAAAACCGTGTCAGAAACATCTTTTCATACGATTTCTGAGATCATATAGGACAAATGGGTTTCGGTTTTCGGGCTTTCATCTCAACACATGTTCATTAACAAAACCTACGGAGGTCGATCACCGTAGGATACGCCTACTGCGTATTCAGCGTCAATTGATATATCAATCTGCATTCGACCTAACTTCTTGGGCTAATACTTGTTTGTTTGTGTGTTTATATTAACGTCATATGAACAACCAGGGTCATGTTAGGACGGCATCTCATGCATGCCGTGTGCAGCTTGTGTGAAATGCAAGGTGCGTGTTTTGGGAGCCTGCGGTATATTAGTGTTGTGTCTTCTTGCATAGTGGAACTTTTGTATCTTTTTATAGTGCCATATCACTGAAGTATGCTGTCGAAGACAGGAAGCAACACACCCCACCCGGTCACATTATACTGACAACTGGCAAAGCAGGAGCAGAAACTACCACTGTTATAGACTATGGTGTGTCTCGGCCAGGTGACAAAACCCAGAGCCTTCCTCGCAGAGGTTAGCGCTCAACAAAAGGCCAGAAGTGTTAAAGAACACGTTAGGAAGAAAGAAAAGATAATATCCTATATTTAGTCGCCTTTTACGATCATGCGATAGGAACACAGCCTGTACAATTCTTACGCCCTACCTATAGGGCCACTGGGGCGTTTGATGTAATGTGTGTGTCGGAAAAGGTAAATTCTTTTGGTCATATGTCCAATAGTTCACATCAATATCAACGACGGCTGAAAATTTAAAGCCATTTCAGAACCCGCTGTAATTCAAAATTATGTCAATGGCAATTGATGAAGATGTCCCTGTTAGCGTCTGCAATGTTTTCCAATGGTTAATTTTAGGTTAAGGAATGTTCGTGTAAATAAGGTCTGGACGAACATATACATATGCACTCTTTGATTCCTAGCCTCAACAAACTCCACATGAATATATCTTAAGTATTTACCGGTCATTGGAGATTCCTGGCCTCAACAAACTCCACATGAATATATCTGAAGTATTTACCGGTCATTGGAGATTCCTGACCTCAACAAACTCCACATGAATATACCTGAAGTATTTACCAGTCATTGGAGATTCCTGACCTCAACAAACTCCACATGAATATATCTGAAGTATTTACCGGTCATTGGAGATTCCTGACCTCAACAAACTCCACATGAATATATCTGAAGTATTTACCAGTCATTGGAGATTCCTGACCTCAACAAACTCCACATGAATATATCTGAAGTATTTACCGGTCATTGGAGATTCCTGACCTCAACAAACTCCACATGAATATATCTGAAGTATTTACCAGTCATTGGAGATTCCTGACCTCAACAAACTCCACATGAATATATCTGAAGTATTTACCGGTCATTGGAGATTCCTGGCCCCAACAAACTCCACATGAATATACTGATATTTACCGGTCATTGGAGATTCCTGACCTCAACAAACTCCACATGAATATATCTGAAGTATTTACCAGTCATTGGAGATTCCTGGCCTCAACAAACTCCACATGAATATACCTGAAGTATTTACCAGTCATTGGAGATTCCTGACCTCAATAAACTCCACATGAATATACCTGAAGTATTTACCAATCATTGGATATTCTTGGCAGATCATAAACACTGAAGCTTCAACAAGTTTAACACCAGTAACCTTGAATAACATAACCGTGAGGGTCTGCAACACCTGCCTGTTATTATATTGATCTCTTCAAGAAGGCAGTCGACTGGAAAGAACCATATATCCCTTTATTTAAGATTGTGTGTGTGTCCATCGTAAGTAATAAATAAACCCGTACTTTTTTTCAGAAAAAAACCCACAGAAGTCGTTATTGTTCTAAATTTCTTTTGGCTGTGATGGCATCATCATTCCATACTAACTTTTTTGTGCTATCCTGGAGAGTCAAAATATATGTTAACCAAATAAGAAAATAATCCGTCAGTCTATTTGTTGACAGTTAAGAATGCATTCAGACAAACAGATATGTAGTTAGAATATAATACCTACATGATATCGTAAAAGGCGACTAAAATTTGGAGAAAAAAAATCTTTCTAACGTCTCCTTTCAGATTTCATTCAATTTCAATTTTCAATTTCAACAAATTTTATTGACATATTATTTACAGTCAAGAGGATTAGACAGCAGGCAAGGCCTATCTAAGTCTTCTCCTTAAGGTGACAAGTGGCAAGAAGTGTAGACAAATATAACAGTATATATACAAGTGTAACCCTGGTCAATACTAGCCGCAAATATATCGCTCGAGTAGAGAGAACTTCTCTTTTGCTCGATCGGTTGAGCGTCAGACTAGTAATCCAGAGGTCCCGAGTTCGATCCCTGGCAGAGGCAGGTATTAAATTTATTCTAAATCCTGCACCCTGTTACACAAGTACACATTATTACAAATATTCTAACAAGAAAAACTCCTTAATGTCAAAATTCAATTTACATACATAGTTTTAGATTGTAATCCATTAGAGATTTTTTATGTGGATTGTTACACAAAAAGCTATAATTAAAATCAATGCCTTGCTGCCATTGTAAGTAAACTATGTATTATAATTCAGATTTCATTAATTTTGTATTTTTCCATTTCAGTTTGCTACAAGATCAATACATGTATCATGTATCTAGTCTTCTAGAGAAATGAGAAGAATTCACGGACCTCCTTCAGGAACTGCCCTGCATATCTCAATTGCAGGATTGTGATAGTCGACTAAATCAGAGGTCTTATTTTACCTCATTTTCATAACTTACTTTCTTTTCTCATGTGTCCTTTGACGCCGATTTTGTACCTTTGAGAAAGGTTTGAGGTAGTACCCTTGTCGGGACACACAATAGGCTATAAAAGTGGTATTTTCTGCTCTTACTTAACTCTCATCATAAATATAATGGGGCGGCTGGTTTGTCCGTTGTCGATAATTCGAACGAGTTTAGTATGATGTTCAATGTCTTTTTACTCTTTGGTGTCATGTTTCAGTGAGATAATACTATAAAAAGAATTCAACTAGGGGACACAACACGAACATCTCGCAACCTCCTACAATATAACAAAAATTCCCACATGTAATACAGTACATTCATGTTGAGAAATACATGATAAGCAGATCATACCAACAGTTGATATATACAAAACAAATGATAGTTACATCCAGGACGTATATGAGAATCCTTGGTTACTGTAAGAAAAGTTTCATGAAGGTGTAATATAAAGTATTTGCCATTGTTTGTATGTATATAAATGCTGTAGTTATTTCAGGTTTTGATCGCATAGATTACACCGATAATTCTTATTGTGTGTAATCATGCGTATCAAACACCTTTCACACTCATTGAATTATTAACGTCCGTAGTATTTAGGTTATCATTTATCATATAAGGCCAATATTTTACACGCTCTCTAATTACCTGTCTAGAGAAGAGCAAGGCCACATACGTAAACATTAATTATGTCGTATACAAGGACCTCGTCAATGTTGGTGTGACGGAATTGCCGGCGTTGGGAAACTAGGGAGCTACAGGATAACGGTTTGGCTTAGAGCGGCATTGGTTACGCCGGAGCGGTACGCCGGCGTAACTGCTTATGTAGTTTCCCGGCAATTCCGCCACGCCGAAAGAATCGACGGTCACACAGTCAGAGGTGTGTGTGCCATTGTAAATTGCATTAATAAATACTGGGAAACTGCTGTCAGAGTTATCGTCTTATATTTGTTGGCAACTTAGCCAAGAAGAACCCCGGAGGTGCGTTACAAAGGCCTGATTTCCACTGTCCGCCACATTGCCTTATGTACTACTCTACTTAAAATGAGATAAATTCAAACTCTCAAATGTACATATCTGTTTATTTTTAGTGTCAAAGTTAATTGTATATGCAGTCCTTATCTGTAGCTGTAGATAAGTTGTTAAACTATAGCAAGGCTGGACAGTGCACATCAGAGTGCCATGTTTTGATTTTAAAAAACCACCCCAATCTGTATGTAAGTCAAGATAACGGACAATTTGGGTCCTAGAAGCCTCAAATTGTCTATTATTTTAACTAATGTACAGTTTTTGAAGGGTTTTTTTCTATACAGAGATATACCAAAACACAACCAAAGACGCCCCGTGATTCGTCCAGGTTTCTTTACAAAGTCAAATTTGAGTTAACTGATGTGTACCTTGTCACGGTTATTACATGTTTTCCAGTACGGTGTTACTGTTACACTCGAGCCCAGTCCCGAGTGACTAGCAGTCATGTAATAACATAATGCATGCATATTAACTTCGAACAAAACTCATGTTGATTGAAAAATACTCCCCTTTCCATCCCTATGAATAGCCAGTGTTATTCAACTCTCAGGGTATCAAATAAACGATACAGCTGTTAATTAACAATTTGTTTATACCACACGTGGTATAAACTCTGTACGCATTCTGATTGGCTGACACGGTGAACTTTGACCGAACTACGTCTTTCTGAGTGTCGTGTCATCATTTGTCGACGTCATCAATAATCGAGTGACGTCATGCTATGCTGTGATCGCCGCTTGACGCCAAAACTGCTGTTGGATAGCGTACTTATCCTCGTCGTATTTCTATCGGCTAAAAGCGGATATAATTGTGGTAGAAACAGGTCACACGACTCGTGGCTGTTGGATATGGAATTTAAAAGTGATTGGCTGACACGGTGAACTTTGACCGAACTACGTCTTTCTGAGTGTCGTGTCATCATTTGTCGACGTCATCAATAATCGAGTGACGTCATGCTATGCTGTGATCGCCGCTTGACGCCAAAACTGCTGTTGGATAGCGTACTTATCCTCGTCGTATTTCTATCGGCTAAAAGCGGATATAATTGTGGTAGAAACAGGTCACACGACTCGTGGCTGTTGGATATGGAATTTAAAAGCGAGTGTTTTTGTAACTTTTAAAAAAAATAACTCACTCGTGTGGAATAAATTCCATATCCAACAGCCACTCGTTGTGCAAACTCATTACCGAAATAACGAAGAATTATGATTACGAAATTTTATCTTTCTGCGCAAAATTTAGCGGTAGAATCCGGAAGATACAGGAATGTAAAAAGGTGTTACAGATATTGTCTATAGTGTAATTCATTAGATGTTGATAATGAATATCATTTTCTGTCATTTTCTTCTTGTCTGTCACTGTTATTCTGATATTAAGATGGAAATATAAAAAGAAATATTATTGGCACAAGCTATCAGTTCACAAAGTTATCGAATTATTAAACTGAAATTGTCAGAAAGAATTGAAATTGATGGGAAGATTTGTATAAGAAGCCCATAAACGAAGAATTGTGTAATAACATTATTACAGTAATATTTCGTCTTCAAAGTGCTGCTCTCTATCCGATATTTTCGTGTCCATTGATCTGCCTGTTTGTCCGCCTGTGCCTTTTTTGACATTTGTACAGGAGTCATTTTGATACATATAACTACATATTGTAACTCTAGGTGCAGTATTTAATTCAAAGTACATATATTTATATTGGTAATTCTGTTTATGTTGTATGTATTTAATTCCTATTATTACTCTTTTTGGAAAATACTCACCGTTTTAGTATTTTATCAAATGTACTCTTTATAGTTAGAGAGAGATAAATTGGCCTAATGCAATAAAAAAAAGAATTGAAATTGAATTGGATTGACTAGAATTTGTGTAATAACATACTGCATGCTTATTAATCTCGAACAAAACTCAAATATTCACCTTTCCATCCCTATATTTAGTAATTATTTGCCTTATCAGATTTCAGATTATTTCCCAATCTCAGACATTCAAGTAAGTAACAAGAGTTCACTATACATAATATCAAGGATTTATAAGTGAGATACGTCCTTGATAATATGGGCATACAAGTATATAGGGCACATACCGTGACAGTGAATTACAATATATTAGTGGTGTACATGCTCAATCAATAGTTTTTCTTTTTTTCTTCAACATTTACATATATTTGTCAACCCAGTTATGTTACATATAGTAAATGTGTCTTTCATTTCGATAACACTATGATTTCTATAACAGTAACTTGGTATATACAAAGTACATTTCTCTGAAACGTTTCATCGTTTCATTACTACATGGAAACAAATAATGTTATTCGTTTCCAATACCAGTAAGACATAGATTACAATTCTATCTACTTCAGGGGTCACAGTCCATCTTAAAGTTTCTATAGGTAAGTGCATGTTCGAGGTTCTGAATTTTATGATGATTTGCCTATCTTTAATTTCCCAAGATTTGTTTTTAATTCAAAAATACTTTTAAAAATAGTACGACCTCTTCCAATCTGATTAAAATACAAATCCGTATAACCACTCCGTTATAAAGGATATGACAATATCCCATAGAGGGTCACGTCCAGATGACCTTTATACCACGTGGTCTTCATATAAGATATATTTTCTACACCTTGTCACATCCATTGAAAACGACATTTCATCTCAGTATACATATACAATTAGCTTTATTGTGCTCTTTGGGCGAGATGACTACGTAAACCAAAATAATTCTGACAGTTTTTTCAAACTATTTCGTCCATGAAATTCACTGTCAAAATTTTGCAAGTAGCAATTTGATTGGCCATTTCCAAAGGTCACCTGGACATGACCCCTAATGGGATTTTCTCAGATCCTCTTATCAAACGAAGTGATAATAAGGATCTGTATTTTAATCAGATTGGACATCTCAAGGACGTATATCTCACTTATAAATCCTTGGACCTCTTCATGAATTTTCTAAATCATTTTTTGTACAAATTGATCTTGTAATCTTTGTTTTACGATACATTTTAAATATTCTCTATTATATGTACATACATTCTGGAAGTCCCATATATAATTCAAACCAGTTTCTTCAAAAATATTTTTGACATTATGCATCCATTTGAATTCCATAATGTTATTTGTTTGCAAGTTTAACATCAACTTATATGTAATACTTGAAAGAGTATCAGTAGTGATCAATTTTTGCCAAAACATTGTTATTCTGTTTTTAACCTCTATATAATGAGTGAGTATCAGTATATATGTGAGTACTTTCGGTACGAGGGGTTCTTAGCTCAAGTTTTATCCATCAGTTTGTCATTTACCCATCGTAAAGAGCACAATAATATAAGAAAATAATAAAAGATAAGAATTTGTACTCAGAAAAGTATCATTGCATTAATATTTGGGATATGTCGAGTACGAAACAATTGGAACAAAGTGAAAAGGGGTTAAGAAAATATAAGAAAAATCTACTTGTGTAAAGTATATAAAGTAATGGCCATTTTGGATTGATGGATCACATATTTATTCAGATGTTGGTTATTTATCGTTTATGATCCCTGAAGATTGATAAAGCCTAACAATACTTCCAATATCATATGATAATTAAAGAAAACAATGATGAATGAAACTTTCAGATATGTTCCTTTAAATAAACATGGTATTCGTATCACATTTCCATATATCCGTCAAAATTATTTAGTGGACACTTTTCTACTTATAACGTAATTCATACAACAAGGTAAGTTCACGATTTTCTACCCTATATGTCCAATTTACGAAACATTGATATCAAGGTTAAAAAATGCATATCATATGTAAGCTGTAGGTAAATGGAATAACTAGACTTGCATTTCCAGGAACTTCTGACAACAGAAGGTGTACCGGGATTCATCAAGTGTGAGGTTAGAGTTGGCTCACGTTAAAGTGTTTGGTCATGTCACTTCAGTCCAATGTTAGATAACTCGTACAAAGATACTAAAAACTGGGATAACATAGTTTACAGAAAAGGGAGAACATGTGGCAAAATAGGAAAAATTACAAAATAAATAAAAGGTGATAGGCAAAAGAAGTTCCAGAAATACTACTATTAGTTAAATAATATAAACATGTAAAAGAAAGTGTAAACTTAAGCAACGAAATGAATTTTCATTGTTAATTTATTATTGAAACTTGTATTTGTTTGGTGCTGTTGCCTCATCTTAGGCCATCAATGTAAAGTTTCGTGTGTTGTTATTTTTTAAGAATCATTTTTTTTTTTTTTTAGAAATGTAATATGCCTTTAAAACGAGAATAAGAAAAAGATTTTACTCTGTCTGAATATATAAGCTGTGATTTGATGTAAACACATATCTTTATGTCGATATTAATATTATATCTCCCCTAAATTTTGATTCGGCTTGAGTTTGACACAATTAGTCTTTTTGCTTAAAAATGTCAAAGGATAATGCTTACATACAGATTATGTGGTTACACATGTATATTGTATATTGACTATGAAGTTTATTGAAGTTGAATTTGAGTCAAGTAGAGGCAAGAGTTACCTCCCATTAATCAGTCAAATTCCTAGAGCTTGACCACACCTGAAACTTGCCAAAAACAGAGATAAAAATAGATATGAACTTAACTTTCAATATCCATTTTCAGATTAGAAATGCGTAGTTGGCCTACTTGGCTTTGCTACATATTGCAAATGTAGCGATTATAAATCAATATACATTTACATACTCACAATGTATAAAAAACAACGATATGGAGCCAGTTTACTGAAGCATACGTTTCCTTGTGTAGATGTTTTCTCTTCTATAGTTTATATGCATACCATAGTAATTGATATGAACGGTCAATCTGTAGCCCAAGTGAAAACATTATATCGGCGCTGTCTGCTAGCCGTTACGGTAGTTCTAAAGTAGAAGCGGAAATGCCGATTTGATATGGCAAATTGAACATAATTCACCAGAGATTACTGTGTTTGATGTAGGCGCTCGCAGTTTATTCCTTTCAAATCGCCAGAAGCTCGCCAGATTCGTTATTCATAGAACACATGTTTAAAGTTACATACCAACAAATTTTTAAATGATCTTATTATAACCAACTGCGTTCTACATGTATCAGACATGCTGTATGGCGAAAGGTTCCGTGTTGTTAAGGCTGTATGTTACTTGAGTACGTTTACGTAACATAGGTTTTTATTACGTGTTCTAAAGCCTTTGACTTGATTTCAAGGTTGTCAGTCCATTGTTGTGAAGTATACCTTCCAAAATGACCCCTCGCTTGTATAATTTAAACAAAGAAAGGAAGCTGAAAAAGGTTTGCTATAATTGTTATCTATTTCACGGTTAAAACATTGAATACTATCCTATAATTTCAATTTTATTTTCACCAATAAATATTTCGCTGTGACTCCTACCACAATACCTTTGTTACAGTCCTTCACTCTGTATTGCGGTACTTCCATTTACCTCTAAAATATATCATCTTGCGGTTGACAGCAAAAAAAAAGCAATGCGTTCCACTTAACCACTGAGATATACCTCTAAGATTCGTTGTTATTCTTTGAATTACCGGTAAAATAAAATTGTTGCAGTCTTTGAATTACAACTGAAATATATTCGCTTCGATTTTTTCCGTTTTACCACTGAAATACATTCGTTTCGATTTTCTCCGATTTACCACTAAAACACATTTACTAACGTTCTCCGATTTATCACTAAGGTACATTCACCACCGTTCTCCGATTTACCACAAAAATACATTCACTGCTGTTCTTCGATTTACCACTAAAATACATCCACTCCCGTTCTCCGATTTGCAACTAAAACGCATTCACTGCGGTTCTCCGATTTACCACTAAAATACATTCATTGCCTTTCTCCGATTTACCACAAAAATACATATACGGCTGAACTAAAACGCATTCACGGCTGTTCTCCGATTTACCACTAAAAGACATTCATTGCTGTTCTCCGATTTACCACTAAAACATATTCACTGCCGTTCTCCGAGATTTACCACTAAAACACATTCACTGCCGTTCTCCATTGACTTTTATCGTTGCACTTCGCTAGTTTATCTTGGTGTTTTAGAGATGAGTAATGAAAGAATGTTTGGCGATATTGTTTATTTTCCGTCGAAAGATATGCTTTTTACAGTTAAGTTGGAATTTCCCAAACAAGCGATAACATAAAACTCCGGTGACGGATCTAGATAACCTCTCCAGTTTTCTCTTAGCCTTGTGATAACTTCCACACGAATATACAATTTAATTCAGATAAAAACAAGCTTGGTTTATCTGTTAACTTGCACCACATTAGACCGTTCGCGCATCACTAAAATTCTCCAGTTCTGTATAATATGTTAATTTAAAGATAGCCGAAAAGCAATACACAATTGTGAGATAATCCGAATACAGGACTCGTTTCAAATAATTTCTTTTTTTCCCGATAATATTTTGCCATTTTACACCACAATGTGTGATATGATTATAAATATATATCTCTGTTTTATGTATACAATTCAACAATCTACTTAGCTTGTTTGTTATCAATATTTGTGATGTATTCATTAGACATCAACCCTTACGATGCCACGTCAATCCAGAGGTCAGGGATAGGACTCTTGTTATTACTGCCATGGGAGGTAACTCTGATGTCTCAGGAATACCTCATAAAAAAACTTCACCTATCCCCATCCTCCACTATTATAGTGTCACTAAAGGACTCGGATGTAAGCTGTGATCACATATTAAAACAGCCAAATCTACACAACGTCTTCTCATTATTTTACTGGTGTGGTTTCTCTTGTTCCTCATGTTATAATTGTATGCTTTCATCATCAAGGCAACATCTGTCAATATATATTAATATTCTTCCCTTTACCTAGCTATTTGATAGTTAGAACTATGACAGCATATACCCAACAAATATGACAGACTTGTAACTTATAAATAACTTGTGATTTATAAATACCATCATGTGACTCCAGTGTTTTATGTATTTTAATAAGAAAATGTGTATGTAAGTTGTGAAAACCCCATTGGCTAGTTATTTTATCATATGATTGGGAAATATTTTTGCACAAAGTAGAAATATTGTAAGCCATACCTTCGTGAACTCTTAAGTTTAAGAGACCTGCATTGCTAGGGGACTATGTCTCTCTTTTAAAGACCATTGGTGGTCTCTTTATCTATTTGGATACCAAGCATAATGTTCCCAGCAAGTGAAGTTATTATGAACTGAAAGTACACTAATTATACCACGTTATGTAGTTGATTAACTTTGTAGCACGACTCAATATGCGGAACTACGAAAAATAAATATTGTCGACGGATGAGTAACGTATTTAACGATAATATAATTTCTTTAATCTAAATAGTTTCCTAAGCTGAGAGAACAAAGCTTTCATTGTTTATATTTAAAAAAAAAATAAGGCATATAGACCTATCACAAAGAATTTCAACATAATGAGGTTTCAAGTGAGGTGTGCCACGAAATCTCTGATGCTGTATACGTGATAACGTTGTATAATAATCCACTACACCTCCAATTATCTCCCCTGGGGAGAAGGTTTGGTCCTATCAGATAAGATATATAAGATCGTCTTCCGCTTCACCTCTACCAACGTGAGGGAAGGCCACGACGAGAACTATAATTGACAATTTACCGCCAACTATTCTCCGAAAGAGCGAGGCTAAGGGGGATCTGCCAAATCCTGTGTTTTCTAAGATGATAAACAACGCAAACCAGAAAAACTATCCTGACCGGTCACTATTTGGTTGATTTGTTTGTTTTGTGGATTTTAACAGTCACGGTAGTCCATGCTAGCTCCTTTTAACATTAATTGGTTGTTACGTCGTTAGATTATAATGATGACGTCATTGTAGAGCCCCCTAAGGCACACTATATTTAATGACGTAACAATCAAAATCTTCTCAGCTTATCAAGCTTGGAAAATAGAGATCCGTCAGCACTTTTCTAAACGAGTCTTTTTCTTGCTTACAGAAAGGGCAGACGCTCTTCGATTCGTATATTGTTTGAATGATTTTATAACTTTGGTCCTGAACACATAACAATGCATCGCCTACCCAAAGATACACAAACTTCTTATGTACGCGGCAATATGTTGGAAAGAAATGCAAAAAAAAGACAAACAAAATAATATGGGAAGAAGTTCACATTCATTTGTATATATGTTATTTGTGTAGGTATTTCTGTTCAACTAAGAACAAAATTAAAGTTGATGATACACAGTGTTTGTAAACATAGTCTACCAAGCTAAAAGTGCTTTATGAATATTGTCTCTACACACTATCTGACTACAAAGGGTTTCAATATTGAATGATTAAATGTAGTACTGGATATGATTATAGGACCAATGCCGTGTATACAATTTTATAGAATTGGACAGAACAAAAAAGTAAGGATAGATTTTATCACAATAATTATAAGGTAATTTATCACGATGAGAGCGACTGATGTGATGATGCACGTGAGAAGCACGCGCGTGAGATAACCTTTTTCTCGAGAAAATGAATATATTTTCTGTTATCATGACAACTTATTGAGACCGTGTAGGATAAGACGAAAGATGTGTAATCCAAAACGAGGTTATCATATGCTACAGTAAATAACACACAAAACTTTTAATAAATAAATTAACAAACAAATAAATAAACAAAAGTCTAACCAGGGATATGTCGTTATCTCGACTGGAAAATAGAGATAAACTTTCAACGTCAATAGTCATTTAAATCCACCCTTGAAAGAAATACAACACAGAATGGGGGGGGGATTTATATCACTGCCTATTGTTTCCGTATAGAATCGAACCAGAGACCTTTGGTAACGGTTTCCCAGAGAAGATTTCTCTGTAGAATGTATCTCATAAATCACCTTGACGATTGCAACTTATTGTGAATTTAAGAAACAATATAAAAATCATTGTAAAATTTGACCGATTCAAATACAAAAAGAGGTTTATTTTTCTTCATTGCAACCTTATGTGAATCAAATATCATACTTCTTTGGAATGGAAATTCATCCTTGAACTCATTGTAATTGTCCATCGTTACTTCGGCACTTGATTAATCAGGTAGAATATGAAAACAACAACTTTGGTCCAGAGAGTGATTGTAATAGATGTCCCAAAAGTTATGATAACGGATATTTCAACCCATGAAACACTCTGAAATTTCGAAAAACACGATGGAAGCCATAAAGTACATAGATACCTATAACCTTCTATCTTCTACACACTATTGTAACATGTATGTAATGTTTGCTGACTCGTCTTTTTCTTAGGAACTATGATGAGAACCATACTGATATCATGTTTACATGAAACATAAAACATAAGAGTTGTCTTAACAATATATGGAACTGCTCTTTCAACACTATTTCATACACAACTACCTTTCACTGACACAACACAGATGGGTGTTTGGTTTCCTCTAACATACCCCTCCCTCATCAGCCATGTTGGATTTCACCGCTGACCAATTTGATCAATCACAGACACAGAAGTAGGTCTTACGAAAAAGAACATGCTCACGCGCTGGGATTCTATGTGATTCATTCAAAGTGAAAACAAATGTTTACAAAAATAAACACGATTCATCTTTGTATTAGATGCGCATCGAGCACGAACATGTAATACACGTGTACAGACTTAAAGGAGGAACTTTTTGATAAGTGAGCATTGTATATTCTTAAACTGCCTATCGTGTTTCCAATTATATCTACCAAAAGAAAAGATGTATGTATAATGAAAAACTTGTGGATTGGTGGCTAGCCCGATAGGTATATTCAGTGGACCAGCAAGCCCGTAATACACGCTCCCGCCAAACTCCGGGCGGAAGTGGGTTATATACCAGTGTCGTCTGCTCCAGTGAATTTCAAAGGCAACTTTTGTGAGGGATGAATACGTAGGATTTACTTAAGTTTGAACAGTGAAACTTTATGAGGTATTGACGCCGTGTTTGTTTAAGTTTGCGTCTGATTCTCTCTATCGTTACAGTCGTTGTAGCTTTTGTTATGCCTGTTCGCTTTATGACGTCTGTTTTATTGTCACAATGAAAGAAAACGCTCAACACAAAATCACCACCTAATGGTACAAGTCTAGCGAGGATGGAATTGTTACTTTTCTACATTATAAACATATAATATATCCGCCGAGTTAGGACACGAATCAATGCCAGATCAGAAGGACTATATATTCGGTACAAGTCCCTAAACATGGACGAAAGACAGACACCAAGTGGAACTACTTCTATAAGATTACCGGAAGTGTTTATTCATCGTTTTTGTTCTAAAATATTAGATGGACTGACATATTAAAACACTGAAAACCCTATTAGCCCAGGTGGGAGAGTAGGAGCGCTGGAGTAAAATTCTCGGACATCACTAATTGCATCGCTGGAATTCCATAGCGTTAGGAAGGAATGCAATATATAAAACATTATCTTATAAATAGCGACAAGATCATTAGGTATTGGCAAGATGTACCCTCGTTTGAATTGTGTGTATACGCAGTAAGTTCATTTATTATTTTATACAGGAACAGAAAAAAACAAAACTAGTATAGTAAATTTGATGTAAGCCGGTTGAAATTTTAATGAATGGAAAGTTTCAGTAATGGACAGAACTTTTACTCGTTACGAGTTGAAGCACTATCGCCCTAAGGAGAACACTAGTTCTCATGGATTTGTGTGACTTTCCCAGGAATCTAGTAGATTAAAACATGAAATGACGCTCGCCATCCACACGTATCTTTTACCTACTACTGGTAAGTAAATAACTCCTGTTTACCTGTTTGTTTACTTTTGTTTATACAACATTAATTGTTTTACACCTGACTCAGGTTTGACAACTACTACGTACAATACTCCATGTTTTGAACTACGAATACGTTCCATTTGACAGATTATTGATCGTAGACCATTTGAATTAGATGCGTGTTTGGATACAGGTAACACTTACTTAAAGTGTTGATTCCCAGCAGGTGTGTAAATAATGCACAACAAAACATCTGCTACTACCTGTAAAGTTATGTGAGGAATGTGACGTCCTCGCTCCAGGTGTACACCTGATACCAGTAGCATGTGCAGTGCATAATTTATAGAATTCGTAACAATAGGGACGTTTACATATAAATAACGAGAAAGACGATACCTAGTAATGAAATCACGATCCCCACGGACAAGCAGCTGTGTATTCAAACTGTTTAGAACCATCATCCCACGGGAAAACACAGTTATGTATTCAAAATGTTCGGAACCTCCGTCCCTTGGAAAATAGTCAAATATCCATTCAAGAGGTTCCGAGCTATTGTCAAACCGGACGAACAATTGTGTATTTCATGAAATGTTCCGTACCGTTTTCGTCAGGACGAAATGTGTGTATTCCAACATTATGGGTTACCCTTAGGTGAATATTGACCTGTGTTTACATTATGCAAGGACACAATTTTTCAGTTGGGTATTCGAAATGTTTAGAACCACAACCAACAAGTTCACGCCGTTGAATAGCCGATATGGTTGGGTTCATTATCCTTTTTAGATACAAACAGCGATATACATAAAATGTTTCAGAAACCCTTCCCCAAAGGACGAACGCTCATACATTCAAAATATTCAGAACCGTCGTTGTTCGCGCACTTGCAATTAAATCAGGGATATGAAAACAACAACTTTGGCCCAGAGAGTGATTGTAATAGATGTCCCACAAGTTATGACAACGGATATTTCAACCCATGAAACACTCTGAAATTTCGAAAACACAATGGAAGCCATTAAGTACATAGATACCTATAACCTTCTATCTTCTACACACTATTTTGTAACATGTATGTAATGTTTGCTGACTCGTCTTTTTCTTAGGAACTATGATGAGAACCATACTGATATCATGTTTACATGAAACATAAAACATAAGAGTTGTCTTAACAATATATGGAACTGCTCTTTCAACACTATTTCATACACAACTACCTTTCACTGACACAACACAGATGGGTGTTTGGTTTCCTCTAACATACCCCTCCCTCATCAGCCATGTTGGATTTCACCGCTGACCAATTTGATCAATCACAGACACAGAAGTAGGTCTTACGAAAAAGAACATGCTCACGCGCTGGGATTCTATGTGATTCATTCAAAGTGAAAACAAATGTTTACAAAAATAAACACGATTCATCTTTGTATTAGATGCGCATCGAGCACGAACATGTAATACACGTGTACAGACTTAAAGGAGGAACTTTTTGATAAGTGAGCATTGTATATTCTTAAACTGCCTATCGTGTTTCCAATTATATCTACCAAAAGAAAAGATGTATGTATAATGAAAAACTTGTGGATTGGTGGCTAGCCCGATAGGTATATTCAGTGGACCAGCAAGCCCGTAATACACGCTCCCGCCAAACTCCGGGCGGAAGTGGGTTATATACCAGTGTCGTCTGCTCCAGTGAATTTCAAAGGCAACTTTTGTGAGGGATGAATACGTAGGATTTACTTAAGTTTGAACAGTGAAACTTTATGAGGTATTGACGCCGTGTTTGTTTAAGTTCGCGTCTGATTCTCTCTATCGTTACAGTCGTTGTAGCTTTTGTTATGCCTGTTCGCTTTATGACGTCTGTTTTATTGTCACAATGAAAGAAAACGCTCAACACAAAATCACCACCTAATGGTACAAGTCTAGCGAGGATGGAATTGTTACTTTTCTACATTATAAACATATAATATATCCGCCGAGTTAGGACACGAATCAATGCCAGATCAGAAGGACTATATATTCGGTACAAGTCCCTAAACATGGACGAAAGACAGACACCAAGTGGAACTACTTCTATAAGATTACCGGAAGTGTTTATTCATCGTTTTTGTTCTAAAATATTAGATGGACTGACATATTAAAACACTGAAAACCCTATTAGCCCAGGTGGGAGAGTAGGAGCGCTGGAGTAAAATTCTCGGACATCACTAATTGCATCGCTGGAATTCCATAGCGTTAGGAAGGAATGCAATATATAAAACATTATCTTATAAATAGCGACAGATCATTAGGTATTGGCAAGATGTACCCTCGTTTGAATTGTGTGTATACGCAGTAAGTTCATTTATTATTTTATACAGGAACAGAAAAAACAAAACTAGTATAGTAAATTTGATGTAAGCCGGTTGAAATTTTAATGAATGGAAAGTTTCAGTAATGGACAGAACTTTTACTCGTTACGAGTTGAAGCACTATCGCCCTAAGGAGAACACTAGTTCCCATGGATTTGTGTGACTTTCCCAGGAATCTAGTAGATTAAAACATGAAATGACGCTCGCCATCCACACGTGCCTTTACCTACTACTACTGGTAAGTAAATAACTCCTGTTTACCTGTTTGTTTACTTTTGTTTATACAACATTAATTGTTTTACACCTGACTCAGGTTTGACAACTACTACGTACAATACTCCATGTTTTGAACTACGAATACGTTCCATTTGACAGATTATTGATCGTAGACCATTTGAATTAGATGCGTGTTTGGATACAGGTAACACTTACTTAAAGTGTTGATTCCCAGCAGGTGTGTAAATAATGCACAACAAAACATCTGCTACTACCTGTAAAGTTATGTGAGGAATGTGACGTCCTCGCTCCAGGTGTACACCTGATACCAGTAGCATGTGCAGTGCATAATTTATAGAATTCGTAACAATAGGGACGTTTACATATAAATAACGAGAAAGACGATACCTAGTAATGAAATCACGATCCCCACGGACAAGCAGCTGTGTATTCAAACTGTTTAGAACCATCATCCCACGGGAAAACACAGTTATGTATTCAAAATGTTCGGAACCTCCGTCCCTTGGAAAATAGTCAAATATCCATTCAAGAGGTTCCGAGCTATTGTCAAACCGGACGAACAATTGTGTATTTCATGAAATGTTCCGTACCGTTTTCGTCAGGACGAAATGTGTGTATTCCAACATTATGGGTTTCCGGACGTTATAATAATATTCCTAGAAATCAAAGGACTTGTTCATTATGTGATAAAAATGACGTCGAAGATGAAGTACATTTTGTTCTTCTCTGTCCGGCATATTCTGAATTAAGAGAAAAATACATTAACAGATATTTTTATCATAGACCAAGCGTGCATAAGTTTATAGAATTATTCTCTAGTAAAGATGTTAAAATTTTGAATATGTTGGGTAACTTTTTGTTTCGTGCAACAGAGAAAAGAAAAACTCTGCTCACAATTAATTAAATGATAAAATTGCTTTTTATTTGCCGTCAGCATCAACGTAGGTTCTGTTGTGATCACCTCTTTTATACATATGTAGCTTATTAGTATATTGAAATACTGAAATATTGTCCTCCGCCATCTTATACTTGTATACATTGTATGTCATATTATGATGACAATAATTGTACTGTTCCCTATATGCTTGTTATGCATTCGGATGAAATAAAAAAACTTGAACTTGAACCCTTAGGTGAATATTGACCTGTGTTTACATTATGCAAGGACACAATTTTTCAGTTGGGTATTCGAAATGTTTAGAACCACAACCAACAAGTTCACGCCGTTGAATAGCCAATATGGTTGGGTTCATTATCCTTTTTAGATACAAACAGCGATATACATAAAATGTTTCAGAAACACTTCCCCAAAGGACGAACGCTCATACATTCAAAATATTCAGAACCGCTGTACCAAGTTACTAACATGTACATTTGTATGTATGGGTGTTAAGAATAACCCCCTACCACCATGTAAATCTATTTTATTTGTGAAAAGGTGAGAATTGTGTGAAAACAGCATTGCATTCATAACTTCAAGAACTTAGCCCAAAATCACGAACAAAGAAACGCATCTACCAATGATTTTCTGATTTTCTCTCACGTGTTAATTTGTAATGTTAAATAAAGTAGTTACCAGATGTCTTAACTTTATTGGAGGCCTTTTTTTGAGCAGAAACAAACTATACAAATCGTATGAGTGAAATACATAAACATACATAAGATGGTCAACTTATATGAAACTTCAGTCTTATACAACATGGCCACAACTGTGCGATATGGCTTGCTCTGCAATTAAACCTCGATCAACTAAAGTAACGTGGTCACTGAAGTCAGGCATGTCTGAATGTCATACAACCTTAGTATGTCACCGATATCTCAAATAAACAAAAACTACTGAAAGTTAAAAAAAAATAGATGACAAAGATATTTATTTGTTGAAATAATATTGAAATAACTTTCCGAAAAAAATGGCACAATGTCTTGGTAGAATCAGTATGTAACCAACTTAATGATATGTCAAAAATGTTTTTTTGCTGAGAGAGAATTCCTTTTCAGACTATAGGAATGTATATTGCTTAGATTATCTAAATTATCATGAATATGAAACCGCAGACTTTTGTGTTGCGTCTTTACAAAATCTAGGTCATGCCATTGAATGTGGGAGAGACGTTTAACGCTACATAATAAATTGAATGTAATCCATGACAGGATTTATATAGAAGGATTAGCCAGAAAAGATTTATCATAACTTCGAACGATAAATTAAAACTATTTTGACACGAAATAGTCTAACCGTGACAGTTCCATGCTGTTTGTGTGTATCGCCATATCGATGTGTTCACAGACATGCTGGGTAGTTTAGCATACGAAGCAGACGGACATCGAGACAAACTTTAGCCCCCTTACGTACCTATAGTGGATGTACCACATATTTTCGTACTTGATTTCTGGTTAATTACCCCTAGTTTAGTTAAGAGTTAGGCTGTTTTGTGACCGTGTTTATACGTGTTCGGTTGATTAAATGGTATATTAATCCGACATTGCTATCTACATTACTATAGAGGTTACACACAGAGATATAAAATCACACACACTGTCACCACATTCAAAGTTACGATATTTATCAAATCCTATCCGAACGATTGATCAGTAAATCAGAAATAACAAGCAGTCGGTAATTTGGGAAAAGTTATTTAAACACTGTTGTCATCCTATGGATTATGTTTTCTTTATTTGTTTTAAAAGAAATACCATTGTAGATAAGTATATGTCTTTAGCATGATCGAGTTATTTGTTTGTGAAAATGTTATGTGTTAAAGTTAATGTGTGGAGGAATGAGATCAATTACATATCTGTCTGACAATGAGAAGTGTCATTTGGAAAACATTATCTTTGATCGTAATTATCATCAGTATGGCACATTGTATTGATGACAAAACGGAATAAAATGTAAATTAGATATATTTGTTGTAACATGGTAAGACGTTGTGATGGAAAATGAAGATATTTATTTCTGTATTGAATAATTGAAGTGCCAGGGAATATATCGACCACTTTTATTTTGGCGTCTAAGGTTTTCTGTTTTATCGCAGGCAGGGGTAATTATTCAGAAATATTGTCATTTTTCTTCAAAACTGTGATGGTGTGACCATTTTAACACTTTCAGTCCTTCAAATCACTAACCATTTGCCTGAATACACATTGTAAGGCCGTCTATTACAATTGTAGTCTTGAACTTGGACCGCCATGAAAGCCGAAATACAAAAATCATTTCTCGATTTGTGTCCTGCCGAAATTATTTTAGCATGGGAAACCAAAAAATAACTGAAGTCGTATTAACAAAAGGATGCGAACGATTTCAAACACTTTGTATTTATCATCAACGGGACACTTTCATGCAAAGACCAGATATATTGTAGGTCTCTCTGAGTTTCAGTAAAATGTTCCTCCGACCATTCTGTAGGGTGTGTTATTCTTTGTCTCTGGCAGCAGGTTTCGGTAAGACAGTACTATAAAAAGGGTAAGGGTTCCACTATTACAACTAACATACTGCAGTCTCCCAATCACGCACGCACCTAACACACCCAACACACAGTATACACGTGAAGCCGTCCTTAATGGTACTGGCGTAAAGCTAACCAACCAACTAAACAGCTAACTGTTCTGCCGATTTGGACATTTCCTTTTTTTTATAATATTACTTATCTTGATGATGATACGTTTTATTGTACATGTTGCGGGATGACTTGGATGAGAAGCATTTGATTTCCTTGCAGCCCGGTCTATAATCATCTACATATTAACCTTAAAAGCTTTTGACTCCCCCATAATTGTCACAACCTTTACAGCGAATATCTATACGTATTGACTTTAAGCCTCCTATTTATGTGGGCCCTCATTTCTTCACCCAGTTATATAGTGAAATGAATATGTTTTAAAGCAAAATTGCGGCTCGCTTGTTGCGTCTCAGCTTTGGTTGATCGGCTTGGAAGTTTGGTTTTACTTTCTGATTGTTTTACTTAAGTAGGACAAACTTCAACCCGTGTTTTGTGTCTAGGGTACAGATATAATAGCACAGGCCAGTGAATGTCTAAATCTTAACATGTTGTGGTATTTTGACACATTAATGGGTTTTGGTTTCTTTTACACAATCTGGAAAATTGCCACAATAATGAAACTTCATAAGGCAATTAAAGTATAATGTAAAGAGGTACTTCACAGTGTTTCATAAGCTGTATGGACCCCTTCTATCTCGCATACCACGTGATCACGTTTCGTTTATCTTATGTTTCTTTTTAGCCGCCCCTGAAGTCATTTGCATCTCTAACGAGTCCTTAAACATAAAAACTGGTGAACATGAAGTCTATATTTAGATCTATTGATACCGTCTTATTTGTGTGGATGGTGTCTTATTCGTCAGGATATTGTCTTAATTGTGATAATGTTGTCTAATGTGTGTTCATACAATCTTGTTTGTGTTGTCCACTGTCTTATTCGTCAGGATATTGTCTTAATTGTGATAATGTTGTTTAATGTGTGTTCATACAATCTTGTTTGTGTTGTCCACTGTCTTATTCGTCAGGATATTGTCTTAATTGTGATAATGTTGTTTAATGTGTGTTCATACAATCTTGTTTGTGTTGTCCACTGTCTTATTTGTGATAATGTTGTTTAATGTGTGTTCATACAATCTTGTTTGTGTTGTCCACTGTCTTATTCGTCAGGATATTGTCTTAATTGTGATAATGTTGTTTAATGTGTGTTCATACAATCTTGTTTGTGTTGTCCACTGTCTTATTCGTCAGGATATTGTCTTAATTGTGATAATGTTGTTTAATGTGTGTTCATACAATCTTGTTTGTGTTGTCCACTGTCTTAAGGTTTGTTGTGTTCCATGTCGTCAGATATGTCTTAATGTGATAATGTTGTTTAATGTGTGTTCATACAATCTTGTTTGTGTTGTCCACTGTCTTATTCGTCAGGATATTGTCTTATTTGTGATAATGTTGTTTAATGTGTGTTCATACAATCTTGTTTGTGTTGTCCACTGTCTTATTCGTCAGGATACTGTCTTAATTGTGATAATGTTGTTTAATGTGTGTTCATACAATCTTGTTTGTGTTGTCCACTGTCTTATTCGTCAGGATACTGTCTTATTTGTGATAATGTTGTTTAATGTGTGTTCATACAATCTTGTTTGTGTTGTCCACTGTCTTATTTGTGATGAATATGTCTTAATTGTGATGATTCTGTCTTATTTGTGCTAATTTTGTCTAATTCATGTTGATAAAATGTACCGTCTGAATTGTTATGATTCTGTCTTGAATTAAGTTTTTATTCAATATTGATTGAAATAATAGATCCATGCTAAATAATTAATAGATATGAACACATCACCGTCTGTAACATTAACCCATCTGGCACTGACCTCTTGACCTCTAGTGTTGTTATTGTATACAGGATGTTTATCTATATTGTACTGATGCACTGCATAACTTGTTATTTTTAACCAAATGGACACCTGGGGAACTGTACTGTACTCATCATTCTCACACAATATTCGTAGTATATCTTTATACGCTAGGTTGGTAGTATTGAACTCAATATATCATTTCTCGATCTGATAACGTATATGTGGAGGTTATCCATAATAGTGGTATTATCGGGATATTTAAAACGTTAATTTTGTAAAATTCAAACGTTTCTGTCCATTGTTGAAATGAATAGTTAGTCAAAATTTGTTTTCTGGTTTTGTAAAGTGTCTGTAGGATAAATTGCTCATGCCTGTGCCACAGACAATTATAAAGGGAAATTATTATTACATATTCGAACCTCATCAACCTGCCTTAAAATAATAAATCTAGATCCATACCCATCCTTTTGGTCTACCATAATCAAAAACGCACATCAATCTTTTTATTTATGTCATTTGGCAAGACGAGAACTTTAACAGAACATAAACAGTTGATTTTCGTACTTTCCGTATCATTTGAACTTTTATATTGATAATTTTAGCCAAACGTTTAAGAGCATTATCGTGAACAGAGCTGAACCAGTGCCTAAATTACATGCATCACGTATGGGTTTACTTGTATTTTTATAACCGTACTGAAAAATACTCTCAAAGTTGCCAATGCATAGAAAACATTATTTTACACATAGACAAAATGTCCAAACTAGGGGCTTTCAATTTACCACACCCATCTCTCAAACACTTTAACCTAGACACCTTCACCTAGACTGATCGTTCAAAATCTGAACTCAAATTAAGAAACTAAACCATGATTTCCCATGATTGCATAGCGAACGCCTGGTGTAGATATTCATTTTTGTTATTAGATTTTGATTATATTATTTCAGTATATTTTTAGCAGTTGTATATAATCAGGATTTCTGGAAACGATTATGGAGGTTGATTGTTAGGACGGAGCACGCCTGTTTCATCTCCGTGTCGTGTCAGGTGTATCGAACCGCATCTTAGGGTGTGTGCGGCAAATGCATATCATCAAAAAATGCCAATGAAAGGCGATCGTCATTGAATTACACGAAATGGTAATTTCACAGCGTGAATGGAAATTTGGCACAGAAAACATTTACCACGAACTGATTACAAAACTGACATTGCAGCCATGTATGAATCCGTAGTTACAAGAATTGAAATGTATTCTAAATGCATGACAATGAGTTGTACATAGACTGATAAAGTACAAGGAGATTAGAACCAGATGATGTCGAAGAGTGACCGTCCCTATTATCAATACCTATAATATTAATCGTAATCATTTCCAGTATCCATCGTACGTTTTGAAATCACATTTATCTTTAAGGTTTCCATTTTGGCAGTAATACATTGTCATAGACACGTTACAATGGTGATATAAGGCTCAAATTGGTTGATTAAATATATATGGAAAGATTAACATTGAATATCAATATGGATTGGTAGTATGGAGGACACGTGAGAAAGATGCTCATATTCGTTAGAAAGTGTGAATATTTCCATATAGAGATATTTTTATAGAATAAAGTGTATTTAAATCAAAGCGGAAATTTGGTGTAAAGCATAGAAAATCAATTACATTTAGCGTTTTATTATGAGTAGGGAATCAATATATGATACTGAATTGTGGTGAAAGGAAGACAAACAAAAACATTGAATGTGGAAGGGAGCTTAAGGGTAAGAAAGCAAGAATTGAATGTTTAATTGTGGTAGAAAGAATAGAGAATTAGTTACTGAATGTAGCACCGCGGTATGGTTGTATTAAAATAGATAATCAAAGTTGAATGTTTGTATTAAAGAGTGAAATTTGTGCTTTGAAGCATAAATGATAGAAAATCAAGAAGTTTAAAGTGAAATGATGGTATAAAGCATGGGATAAGAATCCAGTGAAGTTACGGACTGGGAAATATAATAACATTTAATCACGTGTGATGAAAATTGCAGAAAAATTCGGAATAAATATGGAATTTCGGTAAAAAGGTAGAAAACGCGAAATGAATTTAAAACGATGGTATAAAGGGTAGAAGATTTGATAGTGAATGAACCTGGAATCGAATGTAGAACTGCTGTCCATGATAGAAAACTATAGATGAATGTGCAATGGTTAGATTAAGGGTAGAAAAATTAACCTTGAATCTTAGTAATCTGTCTAGAAAATTAGAAATTGAATAATGCAGTGTTTTGTGGCATTAAACCAAGAAATTAAAGAGTGGTACAAATGAGAATCTATAATATGATACGTAATTGCGGTAAAAAGGGTATATAATACAAGTTAAATGGCGAATATTGGTACATTGTATTTATTTACGGATGTTCAAACTTAATATAATATGCCTGAGTGCAGTTTAAATTCAGCATCCAATTTATATTATTTTTAGAGTAAATTGTATCCATAAACGGACAGTAACTTGGGTTAGAGGTATGAAGATTAGCTAAAAGCTTTGTTAAACGAATATTAAAACAGCACGATTGATGATAATGCAGTGAATGGGCCAAACACGAAATGATGTAAGCCAGAATGAGCAATATCTGCACCATAAAACTGTTCAAATTGATGTTAGCCAGCAATCTAGAGATAAACAGTGCACCAGAGGAATATCATTTGTAACACTATCTATTTATAAATCTCTCGGTATGTGACTTATTACCCCGACCTGCGATGCCCACAGGGTATTTGTTTCTGTCGGCTAGGTCGAATTTAAAAACACATTATTTTCCAAGTTTAATGCGTTGGTATACCTTATTTGAATTTTTGAATTGTAGTTTTAAATTTCAAATTATTTTATCATGTAGGATTAGGCTTCATGAACTCGAAATAAGAAAACAGTATTCCTAACATTTTCTGTCGTTTGTTTAAGAGCAAAAGATACGAATTGCATCTAAAATTCGCCAGTTTTAGTACCCAACGGATTTGTTCTCAAGTACCCATTGTCTTTCTGACCTACTTATCAGAGACAGATAATGTGAGATCCCTTGGGTGAACTACCATTATCACTACAACTCTCCTCATTATCATCATCGTCGTCGCCGTCATCATCATCATCTTGAACCACACAAACAAGCAATCTTGAACCACACAAACAAGCAATCGCACATTCTGATTTATGTTGTATTGTAATTTATTTTCCCTTCCTTTTTTTGACACATCGGTGCAATCTTATTTAGTAGATGTCTTTTAATATGAAAATACGTCTATGTATGTTAAATTCTTGAGAAGTGTTACAATGTTTCGTTGGCTGTGTGACCTAGTGTTGTCAAACAAAACAGATGTTTTATGTCATACAAACGTGTGATATACGTCATGTACAATTGTTCAAGACACGCATATGGTCTTGGTCATATTATATATTAAAGAATGCTATTCTGCTTATAATGAACGCTTGGTGGCCCTGTGTGATCGGGTTGTTCTAGCTGCGTGGTCCACGGTACGACCAACTGTACTGTAAGGCCACGTCAGACAGTAGCGCTCCTAAATACCAAGTGTCAGTCCTGGCAAAATCTGACAATCTTTCATCTAAGAACTTGCGCCTGAGATATTCAACTGTTGGCATTCATGGTTTGATTAATTGCCGCACGTCTGAATTAGCTGCGATAGGGAAGAACGTCAAGTGCCTTTCCGAATCTAGCAACAACTTGATGTCTCGCCAGGCCCAGAAAACATCGGCGATGGACGTGCTGACAAGAAGCATTTCAAGGTGAAGTGCAAAAACCAACGACGTAGAGTGCATCCTGTTAATGGCAATGCATTATATTTCATCTGAGATATGTTTGAACAAAGAGCTTTTTGTTGTTAATATTGCATCGTAACCAGCCTAAATTACAATGTATCCTTACTTTTCCTATATGATTTATGAAGTCACTTCAAATTCTCAACTTTCCGATGAACTGAAAATGTATAAGTTTTGTTTTAATTTCTGTTGGTGATCTCCTCTGCGTATTTGGTTGGCAATGAATTTTAGTCTAATTGAAAAAAAAATCAAAATATGTTTACCGAATTTAGTAATGCAAGTGTCATGAAAACTCGGAGAAGAAAACGAAATGAAGAATATTCGACTAATCACAATGACATTGGTTATTGTTTTATACCATAATTGTGATATAAAGATAATCAAGGAGACAAAATGAGAAAATCTATTATAATGTATTAAGTCATTTTATAGTCAAACTGATTGTCATACTTGTCATTGATGATGATTCCGTCTTTGCACTTGGGTAGTTAAGGATTGTGACGTTAATATTTTTCAATGGAAAAGACATGGAATTCTCTCACAAAATAATGACGTTACAATCGGCAGATTCACGCAAGGGAGATAAATCTGTATAATGGAATGACGAAATAAAAACAGTAGGAATAGTTGTCTTGTCCCCTCTACACTTAGTTGTGTTGCTTTAGTGAATACATTATCCATATCCTTTCATGTAATTTTATCAACAACTGCACGTACACTTTGTTTCACCATGACACCTTATTCCGCCATGTCAACACGTTCTATTTGTCATGTACGTTTTCTGGAGTCTCTATACCAATTTATACCTATATGTACATTTTCCGCAGTGAATGTAAGGTTTTATGGCGAATATAAAAGCGGTATTCATCACTCGCCTTTGACCAATCGCAATGTCACTAGTAAACGCAAGGGTAAATTATTCTGGCTGAACTAGTAGTGATGGTCTTCTGTAAATGGAAGAGAGAGAAAAGCAATAAATACAATATTCCTTCTTTCTTGATGATAAATAATAATATTTCATCTCGTGAGATGAAAACTTTGATATTTTTTCACTCGTGCATCGCACTCGTGACACATATTAAAGTTTACACCTCACTCGATGAACTATAACTGCTATTCAGCTAGAAACAAGGAATATCCTCTATATATTCTATCCTATGTTATCAATTTTTATGTTTGGACTATTGCCAATCTATGTTCTAGGACGATACTTATCGTATGACTTAATACGTCTGTAAAATGGTCAAGCTTTTGCTTGTGTCTAATTTGTAGCAGTAGGGTATAGCAATAATGCATTTAATTTTCAAGCTTTCCATTATATTTATATATATATATTATCATCCTATGTATTATGTTTGAAATAGATCCATTGTGGGACGATAATCACTACATCACACGATGATATCATCCTGCCCTTTGAGGATTTTACCTAAATATAACTTCATCTATAGGAGATTCACAAACTATTGAGCTAGGTACGAACATGTGAAAGTAATGTACATTCCACTGAACCGTTGAAGAAAACTGAGCAGAATATAGATATAACCTTGATTAAATCAAACAGACCCGTTCATCCCTGATTAAGCACTGACCTGGCATAGCCTAGAACCAGTTCATTCGTTCAGATAAGATCCACCATTAGATAAGGGATTTCATGGATCGCCAACTATTGTTATATTTGATATCGTCTAACAATATAGAAAGTTCGCAAATAGAAAGTAGATAATTATATTGGACAATTGTTGGTTTTTACCTGGTTAAAATTCAACATTATGGTAATATTTTCATGATGATGGACAAAAGTTCAAACACACTTTTCCAAATACCAAGGTGCTCACTGGCATTTTGTATGTGTATCATAAATTGATTTTGAATTCTTGAGATATATCGTGAATATATGTGTGATATACATATTATTATATATTGTCAAGCAAAGCAATGTGCCATAGAGCTTCAAATGCAGAACTCATTAAACACATGTTCATGAATGAGTAAGATACATATTGTTAGATATTTTTATCAAAGAACGTTGTTTACACTTTGAAGAAATACGATAGGCCAACAAATAGGTTTGTTTAATGATATACTATATGTAAAGAAGGCATGCCCTTTTATCACTTTCTATAGCCTCCACAACTCTATACTACACACACAGTAGACATCACAAAGACTTGTTGGATAACTTTATTACATTAAACATATAGTTTTATAATGTAGTTATGCTATTTAGGCTTTTGAACACAATAATGATATTATATTTTAGCTAAATCAGATATAGTTTTCATTTACTATCGCAATATACATTTCACTCTGATTTATACTGAAAAGATGACAACAGCATTAGTTGAACATACCCCAAGTCATTTTCTACACAGTTGTAGTAATTGGCTTGATTACTTTATTGTGAATCAATCGAAATGAACCTTTGACCCGGGTTTTTTCCATCGGTTTTAATTACTCAAACTGACAATAGCAAATTAATGTTGAAAAAGACAAAAGTTTTTTAAACGATTTAAATAGTACATCGCGAATGTGAAATAGGTCATCCTCTCGGTCCGTAATACATCATATAACAAAAGACGAGTAACTACACTTAGCTAAACTTATAGCCCTAACGCATTAAGATAAGAAAAAAAAATATTTCTTGTTCAAAACAATTAGGACCAGTTGCTCCGGAAGGTTGTCTTCATCGAGGACAGCTGTCGTATAAAACTAGACATTATCCAGGCGAATGACAAAACATACAAAACGAAAAAATCCATTTGTTTGGTTTATTAAGTTTAACATTCTATCCGAGGCCAGGGTCATTTCAGGACAATGTCCGATTATGCAATAGGTTGCGGAGTCGTTATATTTTGGGAGGATATGGTATAGTCATATGTATAGGGATTGCCGTGCGGTGGACATGATGGAGCCGACAGAAATAGGAGGAACGAGATAAAGTTCACGTCACCAACCGCCTTCAGGAACAAGTCCTCACTCCTAATTATGATTAACAATTACAGGGGGAGAGTTGGCACGAGTGTTTACATTAATGTATTTCAGTAGAACAACAAGTGGCCAAACCGGCACGAAGTTATTGTAGGAATGGCAACCATTGTAGAGAAACCATTCCTTCTATACGCTTTAGATTACAGGAATATCGGTAATTACCAGACGGCTTCTTCTGATAATAAGAATAATAAACTAACTTAGATCAATAAGTTAAGTTAACTTAAATAGAAAGTTCGTTAATTCTGTATTACATTCTTTTAGCACACATTATACATGTCAACGGATATTACACGTGCCACTTAGCCTTGGTAGCCTGGAAAGAGCCTGTACATTGTCTTACATTGTCTGAGAATGTATGCTGTAGTTGGTGCACGAGTTTTGTGTATAAACCACAAGAGAATGAACTCTGAAACCGTAGTAAGATTGAAACTATATCCTTATAAATTCTATTTTGTATAATAGGTTTTCGTGGAAGTATATCGTGATAATATTTCGATTGTTTGGTTGACTACATTAACGTCCTGTTAACAATCATGGTCAACTAAGAACGGCTCTCCCTTGTATTCGTTGTGTTTCGGGCGTGGATTGTGTGCATGTTTTGGGAGACTGCAGTATGTTTGTGTTGTCCCTCTTTGTAACAGTGGTCCTCTTGACCCTTTTACCATTTTTAAATGTGCTAGTGTACTGTAACATGGCGTGGGAGACACAGAACAAGCACATCCTTGAGCCTTCCTCATGGCATAAGTTCAGGGAGGACGTTATTATCGCTATACCTGCGTCAAGATGTATAATAAGACGACATATCATAGAGAATAAAATTGTAATTCTTAGTTAACATCCAGCTTGAAATGAATATTAGGCCCAACATAAACGAAAAGAGCAAAACAATGGGTAAGAATGCCAAATCTATGCTATAATTGATTTCAATACAACTTACACACAGAGATGAAACATTGTTAGCGTTTACTGATAATTCCCTTTGTCTGCTGGTTTCAATATAACCAGTTAAACATGTGGTTATGAATGTATTGTTTAAGTAGAAACACGTAATGTGTTGTATAGCTATCGAGTTAATGTAAGAGGAAAGAGATGCATGCATATAAAATACTCGGTCTCTTAGATGTGGTGCATTCTCTGAACATTTGATGTTTGAGATATTCTACATAGATATATATAGCCCGAAGCATGTAGTTTCATATTGTATTTGTCTGTAACAATAGTACCGTCTATCTTCCCAAAGATCATTACAAAGATTTGTGAGTTTTTTATAGTTCTTGGACAAGTCAACCATAACCATGTTTTCCGGTTACTCGAAACCATCTCATGTTAACGCATAATAAAAATTTTGCGATACACACATTGCGCAATTTAAGTCTCGCGATATATGTCAAACACATTTATATTGAGGCCATATATACAACAAACATACTAGTCTACATCGTGAAATGATCGGTATGAGCGGCGTCATTTGGCATTAAAACGCGAAATTACGTCACCGCGATGATAGCTTGGCTTAAGATATACAGTTGTTGACTGGGGTTGAGGGCAACAGATGATTTGTTGGACCCGAAGACAAACTGTTGCCTCCGGCCTCGGGCAACAGTTTGTCTACGGGTCAAACAAATGATCTGTTGTCCGAAATCCCATTCGATAAGTGTTTTGTTATACCCATTGACTCAAAACAATGCATTGACGTCTTAAATTGTAGGTTTTGCGTCACTCCGGTCCAACAGCATATTTTAACAGTCGATTTTAATAGTTCTTTGGACCGCTCAACGGAACAGTTCATTTATTGGCATTTTTGTCAATAGAGTTTATATACAAACTATTTTATACGGGTATAACAATATAAATATATATATATTCAGGCACATCTAACAGAGTGTCGTTATAGACGCAATCTTTGTGAGGGGTAGGTTGCAATTGGGGTGTTGGCGGAAAAAAAATATGACAGAAACATCCCAATGCTGTCTGATCACAGTAATTTCAAACCCCAGCTGCAGCAATAAAATATAAGGAAAGTCTTTATGTCAAAGCATCCATAGAAAGGCTTAAATCAGACGAAGAAAATCATATGTTAATGAAGATTGCGTAACGTTGTTAATGCTTTCCAACAGACAATTTACCAGTAAGTAAAGGAATATTGATGAACCCTGGATCGTACATGTTCGAGCTAAATAACAAAACTACTATGCTATGTAAGAATGTCTTCGATATATATTCTACAAACCATAATCTGAAAATGAAATGGTTGTACTGGAGGCTGTATAAACATAGCCGTACGGCGTAGTGTGTTACCGACATGTGTTGGCAGCTTTTACGTCATGACGTCACTTCATAGAGATCATTGTGTGTACATCGAAACCGCTACACCTGACAAACATCACTACTGCCCAAAGGTCACCATATGGGGAAGCGCCATCTTGATATACCACCTGCCGACTCCGTAGTAAGGAGAGGTTGTAATATATAGACTGGGTATAACCATTCTGGGGGCTAGTGTCCGACTCAGATCATGTGTCTATCTGAGGCAAATTAAAGCACAACCATTACAAGACATATTTCAAGACATCATTTGAATTGATGGAATTACATTATGTCCTTATTCACAAGATCAAAATTTATTTATTCAAACTCAGCACTGATATCTATGTAGCTACCATCATAAGCTCCAGCAGTTAATTTGCAGCAGCAGCGCTTCGATTTCATTTAATCTACAACCGAAGTGATTGAAGATTATCTCCATTGCAACCGGTAAGAGCAGAAAAAAATTACATCAATCATTTTATACCATGAAAGATTCTTAAATGAAATGAAATAAATTAGTACGACTATCCATTTATTATTTTATTCTGGCTTAGTTCGACACTTCCATGTTTTAGAATTGAATAATATCGACCATCAGAACTTGATCGACCATTCCATCAATTACGTCTTACCTATGGTGTTCTTATGTAATCTAGTTCGATCATCCCATACCATAGGCTGTTCATTCGATGGTTTAGTTCTGACATTATACGACTAATCCATTTGTATATCTATATTTATATTTCCGTTTTCACTTTCCTATATAACCTTACTAACCGGGCAATCGTTTACACTTGCGCAAGAACACAAACCGAAACACTGACTTCCGCCCATTTGTGAATGCGCATCCGGTTAGGCCAAAATATATGCCATGACAAATGTTCGATATCAACATCAGTTTGAATGCAATGGAAAGCATTGAGTTAACATTGAAAAATAAAAAATGAAAACATATGGAATAAATGAATCAAAAACGATAAAGTTATTGTGAAACTATATTTCATTTACTCCCGGAACTTGACACATTTTCCCGCCAAAAAGGAGCCATCTGTTTCGCGGTTCCATCAATTACTCAGCTGTTCCATCAATCGTATAACGTTGATAAATCGAAGGTTTATTTCACCGGAACACTAAATTTAAATGAAATGGTCGGTGGAAATATAAATATAAGGAATGTTTTTAATTTTTTGTTGTTTACTGGTGTGTAAGCTGCATCTTTTCAGCGCGTCATTTAAAATATCTTTACAAAAAATGCAGTTTACACACCAGTAGACAACAAAAAATAAAAATCATTCCTTAAATAACTTATCGATAACCACAAATCTGATTTCTTTTGGTACCTACAGTTACCTTGATCCTTTGGTGGTTTATTTGTGAACAACCTCGGCATTCCATGGTTTTATGTTTTAACTCTGGCCTAACTCGGCCATTATATGATTTAATTAACTGTGAACTACTTGACCGTTTTATGGAATAGATGTGAACTACCCTGATCGTTCTATGGTTTAGCGGCGATATATATCAATCAGTCCATCTTTAGCTCTGAACTAGATCGACCCGTCCATGATTTAGCTTTGACCTAAATCGACCAATCCATGGTTTAGCTATGACATAGACTAACCAGTCCGTGGTTTAGCTCTGACCTAGATTGGTCAGTCCATGGTTTAACTCTGACCTAGATCGACCAGTCAATGGTTTAGCCCTGACCTAGATCGACCAGTCAATGGTTTAGCCCTGACCTAGATCCACCAGTCCATGGTTTAGTTCTGACCTAGATCCACCAGTCCATGGTTTAGCTCTGACCTAGATCCACCAGTCCATAGTTTACAGAGTGACTCTACAGGTTATGATACCGGGACCAAAGGTTACAAGCCCCGTATGTAACCCCACTACCGACTGTGTGTTGTAATAGTAATTGTTCTGACAAATCAGAGATATGTTTCTCTTCTCCGACATTTATTTTTCTTGTTAGAAACACAAACCCGTTTGATCTAGCTTAACACTAATTGTGGAAGCTAACATATGTCGTTTGGAACAAGTAATGATGTTGGTATACCGCCACCATTTGACATTATAAGCGTAAAACTAAAACCGCTAGGTTTCTCAATCTATGATCGCGCTAAATTATCTTAGCTGTGTAATCAGATTTCCAAACACCGTTCTGACATCTATGACCACTACAGGCGAGTTTTTGGAGCCTGGTTTCCATCAGATATTTGTTTGTACTTTTCTTGACAATCAGAGTGTAATTTGATAGTTTTCAGGACACGCTTAATGTGTGGATCGACTAGTGTTTCGGCCATTATAGTTTTGTTATAGAACTTCCGGTCCGAAATGTCAGGATGGGTATTGGAAGTGTCCGCCATCCACCATGTTTCTATCTAATCTCTCCTTTTCACAGCCTGAAGCCTGTTGATAGAGAATGATGATTGTATCTGCTGTCTCAACACTCCAATCCCTACCTATCATTGTGTAATCTTTACAAAGCGATTGGTTGGTTGGTTTTGCTAAGCGTCTTATATTACTGGCTATTAATACTAGTATAATTTAAGGACAGCCTCCCATGTATGTGTTGTGCGTGTGAGTGTTTTTGGGATTCTGTAGTATGGAAGTGATTTTACACTTCGAAATATAAATTTTATCCTGTTTTAATGTTTTATCACAATGAAGATACTGAAGAATACACCTAACACGGTCACATTATACTGAGAAGGGGAAACTAGTCGTCCACTTCATTTATGCTGGGTGTCAAGCCTCTACTGTTATAGACTATGCGTTCTCGACCAGAGGATAGAACACCGAGCCTTCCTCACATAGGAAAAAGCTCATTTTTAGGCCAAAAAAGGAGGGGGGCTCAAGGGAGACGTTAGACATTTAGTCACCTTTACGATTAGTTCAAAGAGCATGTAGAATACAAACGTTCGAGGCGACGGACAAGGCGAGATAAACAATCAAATGGCCTTTTCCTTTTCTTTTTGTCTGCATGTCTAAACGTCACTTTTGACAGCGCCTCGCAGTATTTGGTAAATGGTTTAGCGTTCGCCCCTTTGATTAAGGCGTTTGTCTTTGTATCAAAACCGAAATATTTCAAAGCCATTTATATCAATGGTAGTTGGTGCTTTTGTTAACATTCTGAGATTAGAATGACCAAGAATTCTCAAAATAGTGAGTGATTTCTTTGGTAGTATGATTTAGTCACCATATGAAGCAATAATCACCGATGGCCATATAAAAAGATACATTCTCTCAAAGCAATGCCTTACTTGTAGAGCCGTAACATTTTATCTGCTGCCAACATAACATCATTCGCAAAGGATTCTTAACAATTTTATAAGTCTCATTTCTCTATTGACACTGCCTCTCTTTTTGCCTTTAACTCAAAAATGCCTTCGCGTGTGTGAGGAATGATCTTTGTCCTGTCCAATGCACATCAGAGTCTGAAAAAAATGGTACATATATTTATGCAGCAATAAGGGACCTGTAGCTCTGTCACAGTCTATGGAAGTATGCTTCTGACCGAGTAGTGGCAATACGAAAGTGACATCCAGCAAGCACGGGTAACCAAATTCTTCAAATTCAGAAAGGACATGGGGCGGAATAATGTCACTTCTCACATGAGAAAATAACAATTAATTTCATTTCGTACCATCATTTGTAAGTCCTCTAATATTATGTAAGTGATATTATATAAAATAGTATTGCCCTACCCAAGAGGATAGAGTGACCAGACCTTATATATTACCTTCTGCATGGAGTGGGCTGTTAGGTCGATTAGACTTAACATTATATTTACTATTATATTTACTAGGTCATTAAGGATGGGTTTTCCTGTATCCAATGTGTTGTGTGATTTCTGTAAGTTGTGCCTCCTTGTAATAATGGAACTCTTGCCCTTTTAATGCTGTTACACTGAAGCATGTCACCAATGACCCGGAGTTACAACACATCCCACGTGGTCCCTTTATAATAGACAACCCAGTCATCCCACTATCTTAATGCTAAGCGAAAAGCAAGAACGGAAACTTTCAATTTGTAGACTAAGGTGTGTATCGTCTTGTTGAACCCAGTACTTATAGGGGCGAGCGCTCAACTGAAGGTCAGATGCTGGGCAATGTCAAGAGAGACGTTGTGAAGAAGAACGTCAGTTAAATATAATACAACTTATTTAGTCGCCTTATATTATCATATCATGGGGGATGAGATACAATTCTTACTCCAAACCTGTAGGACAAGATGATAAAAATATCAACACATATAGCATCACGAAATTGAAATCAGTATGCCAAACATAAAATGGAAACAATAATAGGTTTTGTGTCACAAATGAAATGGCACAGGCATACTAATGACAGCGTTCGCAAAATTCCAAACAATAAGTCATTTGACTATTTTTTCTTTTCAGACATGTCATATGGTAGTAGCAGATTATTGGTCAATTTGGACAGAATGGAGTGAATGTTCCCGCACGTGCGACTCCGGGGCGGCCTACCAACTCAGACGTTGTCTGCGCAGCAGAAGATTTGCACGAGACTGTGACGGCGAACACATCCGCTACTCGACATGTAACACACAGGTAGGCAGGTACAATTGCATCTTGGACAAGTTTTAGATTTGTTTAACTTATCATCTTGACTCAACAATTCAAATTTACCAGTGGAATGTACAGTCTATCACTTTCGCTCTGTTTGTCATAGTGTTATACACATTTTTCTCCGTCTGTCCGAGGTTTAAACTTTCTACTTTTACTACTTTTTATAAAGTTGCAGCATTGGAAGTATTTTTAATTATAAAAATCAAAAATCTTTTTAACATGTACATGCTTAAAATAGCTCGGAAGTATCCGAACTGTTCCGATCTATACGGGTATCGCCGATGTCGGTCATGTGTTTGAAACATGGCGTTGACTGTGGCGGTTCTTTCAAAACGTGTGATATTTCATTCGACATTTACCGCTATTTCGATAGTATATTTGTGTTTTCATGGATCTGGGCCATTATATATAAGCATTCATATTCACATATTGTATGTTTTATGAGAGTTTGTGATGGTGAAATTTACAAGAAAGACAACTTTAATCTTTGCTATCTACAGGAATGTCCTCGTGGGAGTATAGATTTTCGGATGCAGCAGTGCGCTGCGCACAATGATGACCGGCATATTGTGACGGATTTGAAGTGGGTACCCTATCATGATTCTACAAGCCCATGTGCTCTATATTGTCAAGCTGTTGGTTCAAATACTATTCGGAGGTTCAGCCCTAAAGTCCTAGATGGCACCAGATGTCGCGATGATGTCCTGGATATGTGCATTAACGGGAAATGCTGGGTAAAACTTTGTTTTTGTGAATGTTTATGAATGTTGGTGAATTATCGATATCGATTATCTTTCCTGTATAACCAGAAATTTGATTTCATAAAGCTAAAGTAATCTTGAAACAATAAAACCCTTTACCTAATGGATAAATTATGTTTTTTTCTTTCTGAATTTCATGTATCTAAACTAATCATTACTTGACTTTCTGTTGTGGTTTGTGTCAGCCTGTTGGTTGTGACAAGGTCTTGGGCTCCACAAAATATGTCGACTCGTGTGGAGTGTGTGGCGGCAACAACTCGTGTTTATCCCAAACCGGAAACACGTGGTACAGATGGATCAATACTGGATATGGACCTTGTTCGGAGACCTGTGGTGTAGGTAACATCGATTACTTCCCCTTTCTCTCAATATGTGTAGAATTTCCCTTCAATCGGGCAGCGTTTGATAACAATTTGTATTTACTAGCAAAATATTTACATATTCTGGCTGTATATGATATCGCATTATTCTTTATTTACGTTCTGAGTTTTGATTTGTGAGCTTTTGCTTTTATATTTAATTAACGTTGATGAAAGAAATTCTATTAGTTTACACGTGTGCCATGAACGCATTTTGTTCCCTTTAATTGCAATAACAGGGTACCAAGAGCGCCGCCTAGCGTGTCAAGACCCCCGAACCAGACGATTGGTTAATAACGAAAATTGTCACGGAAGTGACGTCATCAAACCTGTCAGACGACAGTGCATCAACAGGAAGTGTTTGCCAAGGTAATGTTAGTTCGCAGAACACATGTGTGTGTAAGAAAATATATACTCTTATAAATATATTGTTGAAATTCATTTTCCCTGTTTAATGCCATAAACACGATACTTTTGACCCAAGAAAATGCGCAACAACTATATGTATAAGTTAAGGATATAAGCCAAAAACTGTCTGTCATGTGTCTAATATTGCAATTTTTTTCCCCATGTAAACAAATATCCTTAACAACTATGTGTGACTTTGATATGAGTATTTGTCATATCGAGATAAATTGGGCCAGCAAAACATGAAATTGTATATCTTATCATGAGAAATAGCAAGAATTTGTTTTTCATTTGGGTTTCTTCAAGAATAGTAGGTTATGAAAATATTATCATTGATATCTAATCAGCTGATGGTTGATTGATTTAAAAGGTTGACAAAGTTTCACCGCTAACATATAAATGTATATGTTATTAAAGTTGGCGAGTGGGCCCTTGGTACGATTGTACCCAGACCTGTGGCGGAGGGTTCGCCTGGCGGACCGTCATCTGTGTGGACACATTCCTAGACGGTACCCAGCGGGTGTTGACGGATGCGGAGTGTCAGAATCCGAAGCCATCCACGAGGAAGTCGTGTGGAAACATCTTATGTCCGAAATGGTACGCTGGAGAGTGGACACCGGTAAGTACACGTCATACATGTAGTGCAGGAGATCATAACTTTGTGAGTATTAAATTTCGCCTTTTCAAACCTAATGACTTATTCGCGTAATTTCTTTTTTTTCAAACCCAATGATTAATTCACGCCTATTTAATATCAATGCAGAGTCACATTGTTATTATGTACCTGTGCTTGAAACATTTTAGTGTATATTGATCAATTAATTATTCCCGGAACACACGAGGAGTAAACATTTTACACAAACTGATCCAACATGATTAGATTATATATTTGTGACGTTGTTTTAGAATAGACAGCAATGTTTCTTTAAAATAAATTGTGAGTGATGATGAAATTCGAATTTGCGAGCGCCTGTCAGACAGATGGATTATTAACACTTTAAACCATTGCTAATTTGAACTTTGATTCCATCTAATTAAAAGATCTATCCATGGTATGTTTCTTTCTTGCTACCCCTGAACAGGCGAAGTACAATCCTGTTCAGGCGAAGTACAATCACTGTTAACAGCGAAGTACAATCCTGTCAGACCCATAACAAATGTAAATAGGTACCCATATTAATGTCAATACAACAGTTAAATAGGTACCCATATTAATGTCAATGTTAAATAGTTAAATATGTACCAATATTAATGTCAATACCAATAGTTAAATACGTACCCATATTAATGTCAATACCAATAGTTAAATACGTACCCATATTAATGTCAATACCAACAGTTAAATACGTACCCATATTAATGTCAATACCAACAGTTAAATACGTACCCAATACAATATTAAATGTACCAATTAATGTCAATACCAATAGTTAAATAGGTACCCATATTAATGTCAATACCAATAGTTAAATAGGTACCCATATTAATGTCAATACCAAAGTTAAATACGTACCATATTAATGTCAATACCAATAGTTAAATAGGTACCCATATTAATGTCAATACCAACAGTTAAATAGGTACCCATATTAATGTCAATACCAATAGTTAAATACGTACCCATATTAATGTCAATACCAATAGTTAAATAGGTACCCATATTAATGTCAATACCAATAGTTAAATACGTACCCATATTAATGTCAATACCAATAGTTAAATACGTACCCATATTAATGTCAATACCAATAGTTAAATAGGTACCCATATTAATGTCAATACCAACAGTTAAATACGTACCCATATTAATGTCAATACCAACAGTTAAATACGTACCCATATTAATGTCAATACCAACAGTTAAATACGTACCCATATTAATGTCAATACCAACAGTTAAATAGGTACCCATATTAATGTCAATACCAATAGTTAAATAGGTACCCATATTAATGTCAATACCAACAGTTAAATACGTACCCATATTAATGTCAATACCAACAGTTAAATACGTACCCATATTAATGTCAATACCATCAGTTAAATACGTACCCATATTAATGTCAATACCAATAGTTTAAATACGTACCCATATTAATGTCAATACCAACAGTTAAATAGGTACCCATATTAATTGTCAATATGCTCCAACAGTTAAATACGTACCCATATTAATGTCAATACTAACAGTTAAATAGGTACCCATATTAATGTCAATACCAACAGTTAAATACGATACCCATATTAATGTCAATACCAACAGTTAAATACGTACCCATATTAATGTCAATACCAACAGTTAAATACGTACCCATATTAATGTCAATACCAATAGTTAAATAGGTACCCATATTAATGTCAATACCAACAGTTAAATAGTACCCATATTAATGTCAATACCAACAGTTAAATACGTACCCATATTAATGTCAATACCAACAGTTAAATAGGTACCCATATTAATGTCAATACCAACAGTTAAATACGTACCCATATTAATGTCAATACTAACAGTTAAATAGGTACCCATATTAATGTCAATACCAATAGTTAAATAGGTACCCATATTAATGTCAATACCAACAGTTAAATACGTACCCATATTAATGTCAATACCAACAGTTAAATACGTACCCATATTAATGTCAATACCAACAGTTAAATACGTACCCATATTAATGTCAATACCAACAGTTAAATAGGTACCCATATTAATGTCAATACCAACAGTTAAATACGTACCCATATTAATGTCAATACCAACAGTTAAATAGGTACCCATATTAATGTCAATACCAACAGTTAAATACGTACCCATATTAATGTCAATACCAACAGTTAAATAGGTACCCATATTAATGTCAATACCAACAGTTAAATAGGTACCCATATTAATGTCAATACCAACAGTTAAATACGTACCCATATTAATGTCAATACCAACAGTTAAATAGGTACCCATATTAATGTCAATACCAACAGTTAAATACGTACCCATATTAATGTCAATACCAACAGTTAAATAGGTACCCATATTAATGTCAATACCAACAGTTAAATAGGTACCCATATTAATGTCAATACCAATAGTTAAATAGGTACCCATATTAATGTCAATACCAACAGTTAAATAGGTACCCATATTAATGTCAATACCAACAGTTAAATACGTACCCATATTAATGTCAATACCATCAGTTAAATACGTACCCATATTAATGTCAATACCAATAGTTAAATACGTACCCATATTAATGTCAATACCAACAGTTAAATAGGTACCCATATTAATGTCAATACCAACAGTTAAATACGTACCCATATTAATGTCAATACCAACAGTTAAATACGTACCCATATTAATGTCAATACCAACAGTTAAATAGGTACCCATATTAATGTCAATACCAACAGTTAAATACGTACCCATATTAATGTCAATACCAACAGTTAAATAGGTACCCATATTAATGTCAATACCAACAGTTAAATAGGTACCCATATTAATGTCAATACCAACAGTTAAATACGTACCCATATTAATGTCAATACCAACAGTTAAATAGGTACCCATATTAATGTCAATACCAACAGTTAAATACGTACCCATATTAATGTCAATACTAACAGTTAAATACGTACCCATATTAATGTCAATACCAATAGTTAAATAGGTACCCATATTAATGTCAATACAACAGTTAAATACGTACCCATATTTAATGTCAATACTAAACAGTTAAATACGTACCCATATTAATGTCAATACCAACAGTTAAATAGGTACCCATTTTAATGTCAATACCTAACAGTTAAATAGGTACCCATATTAATGTCAATACCAACAGTTAAATACGTACCCATATTAATGTCAATACTAAACAGTTAAATACGTACCCATATTAATGTCAATACAACAGTTAAATACGTACCATATAATGTCAATACTAACAGTTAAATAGGTACCCATTAATTAAAACAGTTAAATAGTACCCAATTAATGTCAATACAACAGTTAAATACGTACCATATTAATGTCAATACTAACAGTTAAATAGTACCCATTTTAATGTCAATACCAACAGTTAAATACGTACCCATATTAATGTCAATACTAACAGTTAAATACGTACCCATATTAATGTCAATACCAACAGTTAAATACGTACCCATATTAATGTCAATACTAACAGTTAAATAGGTACCCATATTAATGTCAATACCAACAGTTAAATACGTACCCATATTAATGTCAATACTAACAGTTTAAATACGTACCCATATTTAATGTCAATACTAACAGTTAAATACGTACCCATATTAATGTCAATACTAACAGTTAAATAGGTACCCATATTAATGTCAATACCAACAGTTAAATACGTACCCATATTAATGTCAATACCAACAGTTAAATACGTACCCATATTAATGTCAATACAACAGTTAAATACGTACCCATATTAATGTCAATACCTAACAGTTAAATACGTACCCATATTAATGTCAATACCAACAGTTAAATACGTACCCATATTAATGTCAATACCAACAGTTAAATAGGTACCCATATTAATGTCAATACCAACAGTTAAATACGTACCCATATTAATGTCAATACCAACAGTTAAATACGTACCCATATTAATGTCAATACTAACAGTTAAATACGTACCCATATTAATGTCAATACCAACAGTTAAATAGGTACCCATATTAATGTCAATACCAATAGTTAAATAGGTACCCATATTAATGTCAATACCAACAGTTAAATACGTACCCATATTAATGTCAATACCAACAGTTAAATACGTACCCATATTAATGTCAATACCAACAGTTAAATACGTACCCATATTAATGTCAATACCAACAGTTAAATAGGTACCCATATTAATGTCAATACCAACAGTTAAATAGGTACCCATATTAATGTCAATACCAACAGTTAAATACGTACCCATATTAATGTCAATACTAACAGTTAAATACGTACCCATATTAATGTCAATACCAACAGTTAAATACGTACCCATATTAATGTCAATACTAACAGTTAAATAGGTACCCATATTAATGTCAATACCAACAGTTAAATACGTACCCATATTAATGTCAATACTAACAGTTAAATACGTACCCATATTAATGTCAATACTAACAGTTAAATACGTACCCATATTAATGTCAATACTAACAGTTAAATACGTACCCATATTAATGTCAATACCAACAGTTAAATACGTACCCATATTAATGTCAATACTAACAGTTAAAATACGTACCCATATTAATGTCAATACTAACAGTTAAATACGTACCCATATTAATGTCAATACTAACAGTTAAATACGTACCCATATTAATGTCAATACTAAAGTTACGTACCCATATAATGTCAATAACAGTTTAAATAGGTACCCATATTAATGTCAATACCAACAGTTAAATACGTACCCATATTAATGTCAATACTAACAGTTAAATACGTACCCATATTAATGTCAATACTAACAGTTAAATAGGTACCCATATTAATGTCAATACCAACAGTTAAATACGTACCCATATTAATGTCAATACCAACAGTTAAATAGGTACCCATATTAATGTCAATACCAACAGTTAAATACGTACCCATATTAATGTCAATACCAACAGTTAAATACGTACCCATATTAATGTCAATACCAACAGTTAAATAGGTACCCATATTAATGTCAATACCAACAGTTAAATAGGTACCCATATTAATGTCAATACCAACAGTTAAATAGGTACCCATATTAATGTCAATACCAATAGTTAAATACGTACCCATATTAATGTCAATACCAACAGTTAAATAGGTACCCATATTAATGTCAATACCAACAGTTAAATAACAGTTAAAAGTACCCATATTAATGTCAATACTAACAGTTAAATAGGTACCCATATTAATGTCAATACCAACAGTTAAATACGTACCCATATTAATGTCAATCAACAGTTAAATAGGTACCCATATTAATGTCAATACCAACAGTTAAATACGTACCCATATTAATGTCAATACCAACAGTTAAATAGGTACCCATATTAATGTCAATACCAATAGTTAAATAGGTACCCATATTAATGTCAATACCAACAGTTTAATAGGTACCCATATTAATGTCAAAATACGTACCCATATTAATGTCAATACCAACAGTTAAATACGTACCCATATTAATGTCAATACCAACAGTTAAATACGTACCCATATTAATGTCAATACCAACAGTTAAATAGGTACCCATATTAATGTCAATACCAACAGTTAAATAGGTACCCATATTAATGTCAATACCAACAGTTAAATACGTACCCATATTAATGTCAATACCAACAGTTAAATAGGTACCCATATTAATGTCAATATACCAATAGTTAAAATAGGTACCCATATTAATGTCAATACCAACAGTTAAATAGGTACCCATATTAATGTCAATACCAACAGTTAAATACGTACCCATATTAATGTCAATACCAACAGTTAAATAGGTACCCATATTAATGTCAATACCAACAGTTAAATACGTACCCATATTAATGTCAATACCAACAGTTAAATAGGTACCCATATTAATGTCAATACCAACAGTTAAATAGGTACCCATATTAATGTCAATACTAACAGTTAAATAGGTACCCATATTAATGTCAATACCAACAGTTAAATACGTACCCATATTAATGTCAATACCAACAGTTAAATACGTACCCAATTAATGTCAATACCAACAGTTAAATAGGTACCCATATTAATGTCAATACCAACAGTTAAATACGTACCCAATTAATGTCAATACCAACAGTTAAATACGTACCCATATTAATGTCAATACCAACAGTTAAATACGTACCCATATTAATGTCAATACCAACAGTTAAATACGTACCCATATTAATGTCAATACCAACAGTTAAATAGGTACCCATATTAAGTCAATACCAACAGTTAAATACGTACCCATATTAATGTCAATACCAACAGTTAAATACGTACCCATATTAATGTCAATACAACAGTTAAATAGTACCCATATTAATGTCAATACCAACAGTTAAATACGTACCCATATTAATGTCAATACCAATAGTTAAATAGGTACCCATATTAATGTCAATACCAACAGTTAAATAGGTACCCATATTAATGTCAATACCAACAGTTAAATACGTACCCATATTAATGTCAATACCAACAGTTAAATACGGTACCCATATTAATGTCAATACCAACAGTTAAATACGTACCCATATTAATGTCAATACTAACAGTTAAATACGTACCCATATTAATGTCAATACCAACAGTTAAATAGGTACCCATATTAATGTCAATACCAACAGTTAAATACGTACCCATATTAATGTCAATACCAACAGTTAAATAGGTACCCATATTAATGTCAATACCAACAGTTAAATAGGTACCCATATTAATGTCAATACCAACAGTTAAATAGGTACCCATATTAATGTCAATACCAACAGTTAAATACGTACCCATATTAATGTCAATATACAACAGTTAAATACGTACCCATATTAATGTCAATACCAACAGTTAAATACGTAACCATATTAATGTCAATACCAACAGTTAAATACGTACCCATATTAATGTCAATACCAACAGTTAAATACGTAACCATATTAATGTCAATACCAACAGTTAAATACGTACCCATATTAATGTCAATACCAACAGTTAAATACGTACCCATATTAATGTCAATACTAACAGTTTAAATACGTACCCATATTAATGTCAATACCAACAGTTAAATACGTACCCATATTAATGTCAATACCAACAGTTAAATAGGTACCCATATTAATGTCAATACCAACAGTTAAATAGGTACCCATATTAATGTCAATACTTACAGTTAAATACGTACCCATATTAATGTCAATACCAACAGTTAAATAGGTACCCATATTAATGTCAATACCAACAGTTAAATACGTACCCATATTAATGTCAATACCAACAGTTAAATACGTACCCATATTAATGTCAATACCAACAGTTAAATACGTACCCATATTAATGTCAATACTAACAGTTAAATACGTACCCATATTAATGTCAATACCAACAGTTAAATACGTACCCATATTAATGTCAATACTAACAGTTAAATACGTACCCATATTAATGTCAATACCAACAGTTAAATACGTACCCATATTAATGTCAATACCAACAGTTAAAATACGTACCCATATTAATGTCAATCAAAGTAAATACGTACCCAATTAATGTTAAATACGTACCCATATTAATGTCAATACCAACAGTTAAATAGGTACCCATATTAATGTCAATACTAACAGTTAAATAGGTACCCATATTAATGTCAATACTAACAGTTAAATACGTACCCATATTAATGTCAATACTAACAGTTAAATAGGTACCCATATTAATGTCAATACCAACAGTTAAATACGTACCCATATTAATGTCAATACCAACAGTTAAATAGGTACCCATATTAATGTCAATACCAACAGTTAAATACGTACCCATATTAATGTCAATACCAACAGTTAAATACGTACCCATATTAATGTCAATACCAACAGTTAAATACGTACCCATATTAATGTCAATACCAACAGTTAAATACGTACCCATATTAATGTCAATACCAACAGTTAAATAGGTACCCATATTAATGTCAATACCAACAGTTAAATACGTACCCATATTAATGTCAATACTAACAGTTAAATAGGTACCCATATTAATGTCAATACTTACAGTTAAATACGTACCCATATTAATGTCAATACCAACAGTTAAATACGTACCCATATTAATGTCAATACCAACAGTTAAATACGTACCCATATTAATGTCAATACCAACAGTTAAATACGTACCCATATTAATGTCAATACCAACAGTTAAATACGTACCCATATTAATGTCAATACCAACAGTTAAATAGGTACCCATATTAATGTCAATACCAACAGTTAAATAGTACCCATATTAATGTCAATACCAACAGTTAAATACGTACCCATATTAATGTCAATACCAACAGTTAAATATAGGTACCCATATTAATGTCAATACCAACAGTTAAATAGGTACCCATATTAATGTCAATACCAACAGTTAAATAGGTACCCATATTAATGTCAATACCAACAGTTAAATACGTACCCATATTAATGTCAATACTAACAGTTAAATAGGTACCCATATTAATGTCAATACCAACAGTTAAATACGTACCCATATTAATGTCAATACCAACAGTTAAATAGGTACCCATATTAATGTCAATACCAACAGTTAAATACGTACCCATATTAATGTCAATACCAACAGTTAAATACGTACCCATATTAATGTCAATACCAACAGTTAAATACGTACCCATATTAATGTCAATACAACAGTTAAATAGTACCCATATTAATGTCAATACCAACAGTTAAATACGTACCCATATTAATGTCAATACCAACAGTTAAATAGGTACCCATATTAATGTCAATACCAACAGTTAAATAGGTACCCATATTAATGTCAATACCAACAGTTAAATAGGTACCCATATTAATGTCAATACCAACAGTTAAATAGGTACCCATATTAATGTCAATACCAACAGTTAAATACGTACCCATATTAATGTCAATACCAACAGTTAAATACGTACCCATATTAATGTCAATACCAATAGTTAAATACGTACCCATATTAATGTCAATACCAACAGTTAAATACGTACCCATATTAATGTCAATACCAACAGTTAAATACGTACCCATATTAATGTCAATACCAACAGTTAAATACGGTACCCATATTAATGTCAATACCAACAGTTAAATATACTACCCATATTAATGTCAATACCAACAGTTAAATACGTACCCATATTAATGTCAATACCAACAGTTAAATACGTACCCATATTAATGTCAATACCAACAGTTAAATAGGTACCCATATTAATGTCAATACCAACAGTTAAATACGTATCCATATTAATGTCAATACCAATAGTTAAATACGTACCCATATTAATGTCAATACCAACAGTTAAATACGTACCCATATTAATGTCAATACCAACAGTTAAATACGTACCCATATTAATGTCAATACCAACAGTTAAATACGTACCCATATTAATGTCAATACCAACAGTTAAATACGTACCCATATTAATGTCAATACCAACAGTTAAATACGTACCCATATTAATGTCAATACCAACAGTTAAATACGTACCCATATTAATGTCAATACCAACAGTTAAATACGTACCCATATTAATGTCAATACCAACAGTTAAATAGGTACCCACATTAATGTCAATACCAACAGTTAAATACGTACCCATATTAATGTCAATACCATCAGTTAAATACGTACCCATATTAATGTCAATACCAACAGTTAAATACGTACCCATATTAATGTCAATACCAACAGTTAAATACGTACCCATATTAATGTCAATACCAACAGTTAAATACGTACCCATATTAATGTCAATACCAACAGTTAAATACGTACCCATATTAATGTCAATACCAACAGTTAAATACGTACCCATATTAATGTCAATACCAACAGTTAAATAGGTACCCATATTAATGTCAATACCAACAGTTAAATAGGTACCCATATTAATGTCAATACCAACAGTTAAATAGGTACCCATATTAATGTCAATACCAACAGTTAAATACGTACCCATATTAATGTCAATACTAACAGTTAAATACGTACCCATATTAATGTCAATACCAACAGTTAAATAGGTACCCATATTAATGTCAATACCAACAGTTAAATAGGTACCCATATTAATGTCAATACCAACAGTTAAATAGGTATCCATACTAATCTCAATATCAATAGATTAAAAGTTTTTGTTCTGTCGATTACATATAGCATAAACACATATAAAAGGTCTGCAATATAAAGATAGACGAGTTATCTACCTTTTCGTTCTATCTGATAACATGGTTAGCGTAAACCAACTTCCTTTGTATGCAATTTACTTTCGCAAATTTTGCGATCCGGGTAATTATCTCTACTTTTTAGTATCAAAATTACACACATTGGTGAGAATTTCCATTTTTTCTATTTCAATAAGCGTTTATCGTCGCGAATTGGTAATGGAAATCGAAATTTAGTATCCGTGAATGAAAGTTGGTAAACGTTATGTGTTTACAATCAAACATTACCTTAGGTAAATTAATTTTTAATGAACATTTCATTTCACTTTATATAAAAAAGGCGAATCCACAAAACAAACTCCACACATTTATACTTTAAGTTTCATACGTCACTGTGTAATGTTGGATGGGTTCCTTTTTAATGGATAAACTTAAACTTAGTAAAGCTAATCAATTGGTTAGTCATTATCAATAGGTATCACTGATAGTTATTTACATAAAATAATTGTCATTATAAATTAGTTGGAATCATAAAATATGTAACTATTAAATTAATTATTCAATATTTACTGCAATCTAAACTGATAATAAACATAATATGAATAGGTTTGTCAAAAAAAATGTTAAACCCAAAATTATCACATTAACACACAATAAAAATTATCACAGAAGGGATAATAAGTAAGATATTACCAATATTTGTTACAGTGTAGCGTATCCTGTGGACCTGGCTTCCAAAATCGAGATGTGGTATGTCGACATATCGGGATCCAATTTTGTCCTGCTGACAGAAAACCCGTCACGAGAAAGAACTGCTCCACAACCATTCCGTGTTCGTCACAAAATGGTGAGAATTGAATTTGTCGGGACATTTTATCTTACAAAGATAGGTTTTGGATCGTTTATCATTAATATTCACTATAGTAAATATATGATGCTTGGCTAATGACGCTAATGACATTGATGTTATGTTCAAAGATTTTTGAATGCGAAACATTTAAGAAGATTGTTACTATAAAACTGCCGATAATTCCTAATCGTCATCATGTCGTTATCCGTTTTGATAGGATGACGATAATTGTAGTATATTATCATCTCTTCATCACGATAGGATAACGTTGATTTCTATACATTATATCTCCTTCTGATAGATGACGTACAGGAGGCCTATGACGGAGAACAGCGGGACTCCTTCTACACCACTGACGTCATCTATGACGACAATCTTAACGACCTAGAAGTAGGCATTCCTAGGTAAGCTCATTTATTTTTATCCTAATTTGAATTTATAATTCAGACTTATCAGGTACTTGTTTATTGAAGAAATATATTTCATCTTATTAGTTCAATGAGTCAAAAGGCTACATTGTGTGTTGCAGTGGTCAACATATGAATTCATTATATTGTTTTCTCTCATTGTTAGTCGTTTTTGTTGTCAGTCTCCAATCATTGTTGTAATTTTTTGTCTATTCATTGTCTTCTGCTACCTTATTGTACCTGTTGTCCTCATTACATGTTCGTAAAAGGCGACTAAATTTAGGATCTTATATGTTCTCTACTTCCTAATCGACTTTCTTCTTTCTAACGTCTCCCTTGACACCGGCTCACTTTAAGCCTTCATTTGAGAGCTCGCCTCTGTGAAGGAGGCGCTGAGTTGTGTCCCCTGGCCGAGACACACTGTAGTCTATAAAAGAGGTAGTCTCTGATCCTGCCTACCGCTCAGCATAAATGAAGTGAGACGACTGGTTTGCCTGTTATCAGTATGGTGTGAACGGGTGGGGTGTACATAATCTGTGTGTCTGGCAGCATGATTCAGTGTGACAGCACTATAACGCGTCAATAATTATAACAAGGAGACACAACAGGAATATACTGCAGCCTCCCAGATAAAGCACTCACTTCACACAAATGACTTAGAAAGACGTCAATCACCAAACAGTCAATTTCTATAGATATTGTTTGAGTTGTCTTTTCGTTGACAGGCTTTTGATTTTATTCTCAGTGATGCGCTTTTTTTGCCAAACTATGTTTTATGTTATATTTGTGTTATTGGTTGCTGTAAGTTTATGTTGTGTTGTCAGATTTGTTGTGAGCCACTGGGGTCCTTGTAGTGCTTCCTGTGGGAAGGGGACTCGGTTCCGGTTTGTTCGATGTAAAGTGTACCTCTCCTTCCTGGATACCGTTACGGATCTGGCAGACTCTGACTGTCCAGGTATGTACCGATTACAAAATTAAGATAATCAAAATAATACAATGCAACATGCGATTGCACTGTTGGATTCAGGCATGAAGTGAGCATACTTGCGCCTTTTAAATGTTCATTCGTAGTCACATGATTTATATTTATATCAAATTTCATCAATGATTAAGATATGCCAAATTTTTATTTGTTCTTGATACGTCTAAAGCATGTATTTTAATAAAACATCACGATTTACTTCCTGGCATTACAGACATCAAGCCAGAGGAAAGTGGGCCGTGTGAGGGATCTCCGTGTCTGGATCACTTCGAGTATCGAGCCATTGGTGAGACGGAATGTAGCAAAAGCTGTTTGGGGGGTAAGTATCTACATTATAGTCAGTAGTGGGAGTGAAGCGTGGGATATCGTGGGTGAGTTATCGATAGATATCTAGCAGTTGCGCCTAATTGATGTTCAATTTGATCCAGAATGAGAATAGTCAACTGTATCCTTAATTCTGAATTTTATCATACCTATAAACGCATGGTTTAACTATAATCAATACTACATTAAGAGATATTCAGATAGAAAACCAGCACTTATCTTTGACAAAACCGTAACAAGATCTCATAATAATTGATTATTTCTATAACTTCTCATAAGTGTTCCGAAGGGAACATAATTTACAATATACATGATATAAACTGTCTCTGTTCAAAATTTTCGCCTACGTAGCCTTCGGAATTGAATCGCAGTTTACTGATCAATTCACCATCTTGCTACTATCTTGATTTTAAAACCCATTTCTTAACACCTGTTATTTGTTTTAATAGGTGTTAAGGAATCTATTCTCCGATGTGTCAATAAGTTTACCGATGAGATAGCCCCTGAAAGGCTGTGTACAGAGGCGGATGCTGTCCCAATAGAGAGGAAGGTTTGTAACGACTTCCCGTGTCCGCAAAGGTAAGACCTTCACAAAAGAGGCACTTCATTATTTTCTTTTCGAATGCAATTTAAGTTTCACAAGTTGTTTCTGATATGGCATTGGAAAATTTTATAAAATTTTCTGACACTTTTATGGTGTCCTAACGTGTTGTTGGCTCGGCAATGATTTTCCTCAATTCTGTTGTTTACATTTGCTGTCACTGTAGAAAATAAAAATGATTTTTACTTTTTATATAATCTATTGTTTCTTCTTGTAACCGTTTCATGTCTCACGTTCATGTTTCCATAGGTGGAAAGTCGGCCATTTCCAGCGTTGTTCCGCTACATGCGGAGGAGGATTCATGTTGCGGAATGTCACTTGTGTCCAGGAATTCGCGTCCGGACGGAACAACCTTTTACGTCTTCCAGATTTCATGTGTGATCAGCCGACCCCTCCTCGTCGTCAACATTGTAACCGTATTGACTGTCCAGCCAAATGGATCGTTAGCAGCTGGTCAGAGGCAAGTTCACAAAATGCGATGTGTCCATGTTTGCCTTCAAACATGTAACCATAGTTATTTACTCATATATACCCTTCGTTATAAATTTTAGAAAAGCTTTTTTTTCTTTAATTGTATGCACGCATGTACAGTACATGATGTACTGATTATATAACTGGAACATGGCCTTTCTATTTGAATGATCTAATCGCTGCTGATTTGCTGAAACAGTGGCGTAATGGAGAATGGATAAAAGAGCTCGTCAATGAATATGCGTCAATAGAACTCCATAGAGTAGAGGGTAGCAGGAGCGGTGAAATTGCTATCAGGGTGTCCCCATAGAGATAAAGATGGTTTCCTATTATATTATAAAGTAAGAACGTTTCAATTTATCATTGTTTCATCTTCATTCCAGTGTTCGGTATCGTGTGGATTTGGACTCCGGTCACGTGACGTTTTTTGTGTGAAGGAAATGTCGAACGGTCGGACGGTGAATGTGACGTTCGACGAGTGCTGGAACATCCTACAGCCTGACAGATTTTTGGAGTGCAATAGGACCAAATGTCCAACTCCAAAAATTAAGTCAGTTGATGCCGTGTTTTTTCAACTGAACAAAATTAAAAGAATTCGACTAAGCGTTGGAATGAAAGCATCAGTGTTGCCAGGGACAACGGTGATTATAAAATGTTCGGCCAAGGGTGTAAACAAAAAGGCCATACAATGGTTAAAAAACGGGCGTCGATTTTACATGACGTCACGAATAAAACTTACTCAGCGTTACGCTTTAAAAATAAGGAAAAGTCGACCGGAAATGGATTCTGGTGTTTACACTTGTAAATATGGTAAAGTACGGGCAAACATGACGCTTAAGTTCAGTACAGTCTATGATCTATTCCAAGAGACAGTTATTCGGGAATCATACCTTTCCGAAATGCTTGCCGAGACACGTGCAAGAAATATGACAACTTTTCAAAAAGATCCCATAGATCGGACATTACGACCTTTGTACCTCGTGGAAGTGCCTTGGAGCGCATGCTCAGTTACCTGTGGTGGTGGATTACAGAACAGGAATGTTTCCTGTGAGATTATTACTAATGACTACTATGAAATGTTTCCAATGCGGACTTGTATCAAGGCCGGTTATCCTAAACCAGAACTTATACGTAGCTGTAACCTGGTACCATGTACTTTCTGGAAAGTCGGCGAATGGTCCGAGGTAAAGTACAAAACGTATTTAAATACAAAATATCTTTTGTTAGATTCTAAGGTCAACATATATTTTAAGATAACGTATTCATGTTCTGATGGAAATGTAATTAAAGCTGTTGTACATATTGCAGTGTCTACACACAAGGTGTACGAGAAATATGTTCTCGTTAATGGAGAGGAGTGTAATGTGTGTATCAGAGGAGGATGAAACTGTTCCTATCAATGAGACTTTCTGCCAAGGACCCATGGCGGGACCTCATCCCGTCCGGGAGTGTATCAACGTCAACTGTACCGCTAGGTGGAATACCTCGTCCTGGTCAAGTGTGAGTATGTCACTCATATCTACGTCATTGTTTTTGTTGAAGGATTCTTTATACGTCATAAGCTTTGCGGTACAAAAACGAATGACGCCTTTGTTTGTTTGCCAATGCTTGTTTTGAAAGGTCCTATACCTGACTGATTATTTTGAAAGGTGCTCTACGTCATCGATTTCTTTGGAGGCTTATACATATTTATGTCATTGTCTTATGACCCTAATGTCCAAGGTTTTTTTGTGCTATATCAAAAGATTTTGTAAAATATGTAACAGAGTAGGCATAATATCAGACAAACTGTAATAAATTGAAATTTTAGCTTGATTTCCGTCAATGCAAGGAGATGTGATATCATTATGATTATCTATACTATTTTTCCAAACGTAATATTTTTGCAGTGTATGGGCGAATGTGGGAAGAATGGGTTTAGAGCAAGGATGTTAAATTGTATATGGTCAAAGTCCGGACTACCTGCGATGCGTCATTGTGAAGGGGTCCGACGGCCGAGAACGAGAAAAACATGTTTTAAAAAGTGTTCTACAGGTAAACAATCACCCAAAAGCATATGTATTGTATGTGCTTCTGTCTAAATATGGCTTTTACGACGATTTGTTTTCTTTCTTTTTCTTTTTAATCACGATATGCAAGCTTTTATATCTTTTAATTGTATTTTTTCACTTTCAGTACATATGGCATGGTCTTAACTTGTACTTAAGCATATTATTTTGGTCAAAATATTTTTAAAATGAGACACTAGTATCCAATCGTCTTTCAAAGGTATATCAAACATATAGCATAAGTACTCGATCAGCATTGCTCCATGAATAAATAGCACATATTCTAAAACATTTTCAGTCTCTTGTTTACGTCATTCGCATCCTGTTCACGATGTTTTCCTACGTATTTCCGCTTCCTGTTACTGAAATGTTTTGTTTTGTTATTTCCGTTTCCTGTAATTGAATTTTTACTATTTCAGAGTGTGTGGACGAGTCGGACTACTGTAGTATAGTAAAGATAATGCAGATGTGTAATAGTGGCAGTTTCCGGACAAAATGCTGCAGGACTTGCTCATAACCTTTATAATCTTACGTTTGTTGATTGTTATTTATTTACAACTTGTAATTGACTATATTCCGTTAAATCTGAAGTTACAGTAATCATTTTATGTGTGATGACTTAATGATGACGTAATACGTTAAACTACTGACACAACTTAATTATGTGTATAATGACGTAATGTTGACGCAATAATCTATAATTGTAGTAAACATCCATTCTATATACGTGTATGGTAACGTAATTGTGACGTAAGTTAACCTATTCTGTGTATGATGACGTAATTATTTAATTGGGCGCTAACAACATATCGTAATTCTGAAAGTGATAAGTGAATTGTGTGTGATGACGTAAAGGTGATGGGTACAAAGGTTACAGTTATACTAGTCTAATCAGCATACTTCATCAGTATAAATTGATCTTGCTATCTTGCCTTTATTTGTTAATGTATAAGAAAAATATCCAACACCAATACTAGTATACCTTACACAGCTTCAATGTTTTGATGATTGTCGTGAAATCGCGCATCCTCGGTACTCCATGAGTTATTCGTACTGTCATGATACCTACCCCTGGGAAGCAAACCTGAAGGCAGTTTAGGAGAAACAACCGCAATTCCATACAATGCACCATTATTCGATTCTTTTGATGTATATCAAATGACCTGATTATCTGTTGTCGCACACAAGCACCTTCAGTCTTGCTATGGCATAGTCCAGGGGCAGATATAACGATGGTGATAGTAACGTCTAGAATGTTTTAGACCGTAGAAAGAAAATTATATGATAAAGAGTATTACTACACGAGACCAAATATGATTGAATTTTCGCAGCTTATGAACTCTACGAATATAAAAATATTAAGATTTTTATGTAAACTTATCAAAGTTATGTTTAAAAAAAGTTATATAATTTGTCTTCCATCTATGTTGCATTTGTTGAATATTGTAAATATGTTTCTCAACACAATGTATTTTGTAAAGAGACAAATAATAAAGTTTGAAGTTTAAACCACATAAGAAGTAAATTGATTATGACATCTGTCGTCGCGAGTGCAGTGATCAAGTTTAAAACCATGATAAGTTATTGTACGAATTTACACCTATATACTACATACCGGATATTACAATGTAAAGCATACAATTCGCCAAGTAATCGTGAACCTATATTACAGAGCTTTGCCAATTAAAACAATAGTCCATCCAAAGACATTTTGCAACAGTCACATATTTATCATAACATATATTGCTTGCAAGTTTTTACCTCTTGGTTAATCTCGTTTTACATCCGAGTCTGCTTGCAATTGATCAGAGTGCTTAAAGAGTAAGGGGACACATATGTACATGTCTGGAAAAAATATAATCTTCGAACCTTATTCCCGGTGAAAGGGTAAAATTGTGAATCCGTTATCTGCAAATCCTAAACACCAAACTATAAACTCACTAACAGTAACGTGTTTGCTGCTCAGAGTAAAACATTGTAAGATTGAACTTTCTCCTCGATATCTAACAATGTATGTAAAATTTGAACCGGATATGAAATAAAATAATGTTTATAGAATTGTATTGTTTGTGGTTTTGAAACGATGGGTCGGGGTGGTGACTTGAATGTTTATAACGAGGTAAGTACTGTACAACTATGGACTTCGTGTGTAATCTTTCCGCATTTATGAACCTGACTCGAACAATATGCGCCGATGTTTAAGTTACAGAGAAAAACAGTAAAAATGTTTCTAGGTTTCGTTAAATAGTAGGACTATATATAACTATAATGACAAAAACATCATTGACCCATGATCTAGTCGCTCATTATCAGTGAGTTACCAATATTAACGATCTGGGTGACCAGGAGAATTTAAAGAACCAGAAGTATTTTCAATATGATTTTACATCGACATCATGGGATATTCACTAGAGACACAGGTGATCTAGATCATATCTCTACTCATCGTACTACTAACACTGAGAGAGACACTAGTATAGTTTCAGAATTTATAGATGAGAAGATATTTTTAGCAACTTTGGGGGAATGCACAGCATGGGGATCTACAAACGAGTTTAAATACAAAGAATATAGAGTTGTTTTTTTACAATGTATTACTAGAATTGCATATTGTATATATATAGTCACATACTATTTAACAACAAAATGTAACATTTCAATGTGGGGGCGTGTGTGAGTGTTTAAGCTCTTCTCGGAAGCATTTTTTCTGAAATCTAAACAACATGATCAGAGCGAAAAAGAATGATTCCAACAGTCGCGAATATCTCACACAGAGACAAATATCACAAAAAGCGAGTGTATAACACATACCACACACTACTCCCAACCGAGACGATACAGGTACAGTGAGGGCAGTCGGCTGACAGTTTCCTTCTATCTATATTCCAGATGCGCTAAACACACACAGTGGCTGATTTGTTTACAAATAGTAAACGAGATGATTTGACGGAATAAAAAATCACATAAGTAATAGACTGCGCTCAACAATCAATGACACTACAAGTTAGCACGTCGGAGTTACGTAATATAGCACTCTATATCATCTTGGGGGATTTACACATGAGTTATTATGTAGTCTGATAGAGTGATATTTTAGAACCTTTCATCGTTGACAAAGGACTTTTGTATCGATCAAACTCTCAAGCTGATGGGCCAACGGTGGAACTCCCACATTTGTGTCAAAAACAGGTAATGGGTCACTCATAGATCCACATGTTCATTGAATCACGAGAGTGGATAGTGTTGAAGATTCAAACTCTTGCGATAATTTACCTTAAATGATCCGACCATTTGCCTATACCATTCGCTATCGTACACCTCTTCTCGTGCGTGAACACGCAGGTAACCCATACGCCGTAAACTGGAAAAATGTTCAGCTGGCAAGCTAAAAAATATTCGATACAAGTCTCTGCCTTATTAGGGAATCCCTTTTTCCGCGAAATACAGACACTGCTAGTTTTATCATCCAAGGCTTAGTTAATAATATCGTAGAGAGCCACACGCACTGCCTCAAAGGACACCACTACCATCTAAGAAAGTATTCTGACCCTATAGTAAACATTTCACAAAACAATGCGGGAAAAACGAGTAAGTGTGGATACAAGATGTCGCCCACGTGGATCCCAATTTCAGTCTTATCGTGACTACACGCGTAGTATAAACGAGACTATAGGTGTCGGGAACTGACAAGTTACGCCATGTAATAATAACAATCCGAAATTCAGATGCTTACAACAAGCTTCAGAAATAGACTCGGGTACATTTTACCGTGCTGTTCGTGGGCGAAAAATAAAGGAGACGTAAGAGAACTTCATAAATTAAGTAAAATTGTTTGTAATTTCTCGTTAACCGGACATTAAATCGTAGCTGCATGGACAGCACATTACAGAGTGCACGAGCGCAATACTCAGACAAAACCGTATATTTCGATGTAACTCACAAACTATTACATAGCCGGAATTAACCCGCATGCGTCAGATATTCCTAAGCGCATGAAAATACATAAATTTCGTGATACATCGCTAGAAAGAGGTTTCGTCAGCCCTTAAAGAAATGAAAAATGGTAAAGCCGCCGGCCCATGGATCACCTGGTTAGTAGGAACTTTTACCTATGGTGGAACGTTTACATTACAACGCATAACGGAGTTATCAACATAATAAGTGCAGTATGAAAGTTATCCGCCGTCTTTCAAGCATGGAAATGTTATCACACTATTCTTGTTTGAATGTTTATTAACGAGGTGAAAAGTTCTTTCAAAAAGACTGTACAACATAGACTATGATCGACTTCGTGTGTATCCGTTTTTCCATCTTTCCGCATTTATGAACCTGTCTTCTCTATAAACTTTACCATCTCGAAAAACAGAATTCGTTATGCGTCCCGAGCCTTACAATGTCATGCAAGGCGTCGGTCAAGGTAGGAGTTACATGAGAACTATTCTCAAAAAACAGTGAACATGTTTCTAGCTGGTGAATACGCTCGTTAAATCAACGTAGGTTTTTTGGACAAGTAATGGAGACATATAACTATTAATTTTGTAAGAGTGCAACGTGAAAGTAACACAAAAAATTGTCCAACCCTTCAATAAAAAGAAAGCGTGTAACGTCGTAAGCAATCCCTAATTAAAAAGCCGGTGATTTTATCCTAGTGAAATCACAAGAGGAACAACGCAAGAGACAAAATGTATTCAACACATTGTACAAATTCACCACTTCATACAGACAACAGGGGAGAAATTTTGCCGTCATCATATGGTGGGCAAGGCAACGGTCCCACATTTGGCTTTCACGCCATAGACCAGTTTCCCTTCCTCGTTGTGGATTCCGCCTCCAGGAATAGCCTGAGCATCCCCGTCTATACAGATGTACTGCGTGGCTGCCCGCGTGACCATGGTAGCCTGACGCTAGATCACCGCGATAGACCTCCGTCCATCCAGGATAGCATTGGTTCCTAGCTACCCAGAATCCTCAGAGCGGCAGTGTGCTGTTTACCAAGACAAACGGCGCATGGCACATCCTCATAAAGATTTGGCATCCCAAACAGGGCGTTTGACTCCTGATACTCTGCGCCGTACATATACCCGACTGATCACCATACGAAAAACGGGGTCGTCAGGCATACACACATACTCTGCTGCTGCTCCCGTCTGGTCATAGCACGATCCGCCAGCATAGCCTTAAAACGGAACATATTTTGTTTACAAGGCTATAACATCCCCCCTCTCTCATTGCTCAATAAGAATACCCAACAATTACAGATTGTATATGACGACATAGAATCCTAATACAAAGTGGCAACCTAAACTCAAAATGTGTGCCATCTACCATTTACTCTGTATAACGGTACACAATGTGCTTCAGAAACAATCAACATTGCCTGGTATTCCTAAACAAAAATTGCTTGACAATGTCCGGACAAGAGTCAACCATGACTACTGGTGTGAACCAATATGAATATGGTTCTCAGTAGTATTTTTATCACATATCGTTCATGTCTTTTGGCTTTGCGAACGGTCACCAGGAAAGTCATATATGAACAGATTGCAATCTGTACTGTGAAAGTAAATAACAGTTTATAAGTTTATATTTCCTGTTACTTCAACTACTTCTTGTGGACTTGCAAAAAACTATTAAACTTGCATTGTTTAAAAAAAGCCAGGCAATTTTGTAGAATTGGTCATTTTGTCTAACGTGACGCTATCACTTTTTGATGATGATGATAACATTTACTAACGTGTGCTTAAATCCATATCTTTCTTGTAAAAACTTTCAACTGCTACAAAAAATGCCTTTTAACTTTTTGATTTCATGATTTTTTTACAGCAGTGCATATAATTTTAATAAATGAGCTTTAAAGCATCCCCGAACCACAATTATTGTCTGATTTGATTTCTAGATTTATAAAAAATGTTTATGAATTTCGTCTTAAAAAAGGTTCAAACATTTTTAAGTGATCTAAGTAGAAATATTTGTCCAAAATATTGCACGACGTCCGATTTCCCGGAGGTCCCGGTCAAATGATATTACATGTTTACTATGGAATGCTGTCATGCTCAAATATCCGAAAGACAGAATACTCAATACCTTTTTGTGATTGTATGCATTTTAAAGAGACAATAAGCAACCGAAAAGAATATGACATAAGTAAAACTGTCATCAGTTACTACAAAGCACCTTAATGTTTGTTCAGGGACAATTATTGTCAGACTGAAATTTCAGCTTCATTTTATATTAACAGTATATTAATTTGGGGTAGCGCCACGTTTAACATTGAACATTCCCATTTCTATTTTTGCTTTCATTCTCCACATCTAGATACACAAGTTAATGTAATTGGACATCCATGTTACTATTTTCAATACCACAAATAATTCAGAATAACTGACACCACAGGAAAATATTCAGCCAACATTACTTTGCCTCTTACTCGTCGCCAGTTACCAGCTGTTGCTTTTAAAAACAATATGATAATTTAAGACTCTTTCATATGTGGATATAAAGGATAAGGGATATTCTACCCGAGGGTCACAAAACGTTGTAAAACCAAAGGCTTGCCGAAGGGTTTTGAAATATTTTGTGGTTCCGAGAGTACAATATCCCTACCTTTCATATCATTAATGTGTATCTCATACCTCGACGTTTAATTGCAATTTTATTGCTATTTTTTTCCGCCATTTTGAAATAAATTCGAAAAAACACACGGCTGCAAATCAAATCTCCATATATGAAATTGCGTGATATTTTCATATTTTCAACGCAAATCCCGTTGTTTGTAATCTTTTAAAGTAAATCCAGCTTAATTTCTAAAAAATTTCTATCAAAATTGTGCCTATAAAATACTAATTTTGTTGGAGCTGTGACGTCACGAGGCTTTATTGCATGGGTAGCCATACAATACAGCTTCATGCGACATGAGTGTATTGCCCTAGACTAGCCAATATTACATGTACATGTACATGTTCATGTTTATGAATCCTAACTACTTTCTACTTTTAATCGAAAGAAAAAATTCTTTTTAATCGAATGAATAGTAGGTTTTTCTTCTGTCATTTAAAAACAATGTGTATATCATGTGTACTCACAATGGACAATTTCCTCGTAATAAAAATTAAACATCAATGATGATATATTTTATTCACGCGTACACACATCCACGGAGCTTAACGTAATAAATCATTTGTACTCAATAATTTGAGACTGAAATTCGATAATTAAACAATTACCATAAAAATAATGAAAAAACTAGCCTATTAATTGTAACTTATAATTACACAATGTAGATTCCACAAACCAGAAATCAAATAGAAAACACGGTTATATATATTAATAATTGGGGTGTCACCAATGTCATCAGGTGCAATGATAGATTTTGCCATGGAAATGACATACGAGAGTGTTATACTGTACAGAGAAACATACTTGGCTCTTTATTTTTTGTTTGAAAATTAAAGTAACATGGATGACAATTTCATTGAGTTTGACCATAATAAAAGAAAGACAATTGCGACAATCAGAGGACCAGAGTACCTACCTATCGATTATAACGCATCACCCTTGACGATATATCAGGTGAGTGTGTCATTTTAATCACTTTCAATAACAGCCAACATTGGTAGGAAGTTAAAACCAGCACAAATAAACTACTACTCTAATTTGCAATGAAAGACACTCATTATTTCATAGAATAGGCCGTGACAGTAGAGATGTGCGCATGATGGCTTTGAAATGTGATAAATACGGAAAAACGGCCGTCAGTTTACGCATACCATATATTGACACATGTAAAAGAGTAAAATCCTATTGTAAGTCGATGTTATCCATATTAGAAATGACAAAATGTTATGTCTTGATTTATATACATTATGTTGGAACAAAATACTGTAAGGATACTTACCTGAATAAACCATTGCAGTTACATTGGCTGGACAGTCATTTCTACCCCACCTCGTGAGACAGCCCCTTTATCGCATAACAATACATACAATAAAAAAATTATATCGACACATCACATGGTATCAAATGATCCGTCTGGTGCTTTCTCTATGATAAATGTTCTGAGTGTCAGTCATTATTTCATTACTACATTTCCATGGTTACGTGATTATAAACTAGGATGTGTCATGGTAAAGGATTAAGCACCAGAGTCTTCCTCTGAAGGGTTTGTCTTTACCTGCTTCATAGAGAACCTTACATTTGTAAACGACACGAAGAGTATCGACAATGCAAGTGTAAAGGGAGGGGGATCATAGTCTTCTTTTAAAAGATGTGACGCTGCTAATGAATGATAGTGTTTATCTATTAAAACAGGAGCAGACGGATTAGTATTTTTCATCGGTAACAAAAGTTAAATATTTTACAATATTACAATTAAATTGGAACGTTTGAGCTCCTTATTCTTTTTCAAAACAATATTATTGAAAATAATTGATCGATCCCGAAAAACACCACGGTGCTATGCTCTATACGGAATGAGGTACTGATTACGCAAACAACAAAAGCAAAAGTTATTTGTGTGTATTTTTGTGTTAATTAGTCATTTTATGACTATAATATCACGATTACTTATACATGTTGCCGGACAAACATCTTTAATGCACCTTTGCAGAGTAGAGTGTTTCCATGGGCTACGTATTTACCTTGAAATATCAACCATGAGAGGGGGAAAGATTTGTTTTCTCAACCATATGTGAATATTTGTTTTATGTGTTTAAGTGTATTTACCTTGTGTGGTGAAGGGTTCTCCATGGTTGTGACTTGTGCCCTGAGATCAGAGAGTTCAGTGTTCTGGTGTGTCGTACTTGTTTTGGAGACCAGTAAGTCGGGTGTTCTGAATGGTGTACTTGACCTGCATCTCCTGGAGTTCTGATTGGAATCTGGTAATCTCCTGCTGGATGTACTGTGTAATTTTATAGTATATTAAGCAACATCATTGCGATGTACGCAAGAGATAATACACAATAAAAATTATGTATATTCGCAAACATATTGGAATGTAGCATACGCAAGATATTTTGTCAGGATTTGTATTTGAAGTGGGCTTCCGTATATTACAGGCCACAGATAAGGAGGTGAGTGACCACTTACAACTTCACATACGGAAAACCAAATTCAAGTTGAACTATCCATAGAAAAAATAAAGACAGAAAGAGGGAATGTCATTTTATCATGGCCTTGCCCCCTCCCCCTCCGCTTTCTCACAACCAAATTCACCATTTTTATGCTGGAATTACCTTGGTATTAGATTACCTCAACCATATTGCACTGGTGAACACACTGGCATTAAAGTGGACACTAGTATGAGATGTAAACAGGGCACAGGGGTTTGTAATGATAACCTTTATAAAAAGAAATAATCCAGAGTCGAGATCAGTGTATAAAATTATATGTATTTTGAATTCAACTCTGGAGTATTTCATTTTTAATACAAGCTGATAATGACGTAGACCCTTGTTATATGATTATTTAAGCATTGAACGTCTTTCAGTTGGCAATTATAGCCAAAATGAATGCCAACTGGACATAGGCAAATTCCTTGAAACGTGCTAGCGTTTCATGTTGGATGTGCCTCTGTCCAGTTGGCATTCATTTTGGCTATAATTGCCAACTGAAAGACGTTCAATGCTTATGTTTACATGTAGTTACAAGTTGCATTTATAATGAATTAATCGTTCGGTATCGTCAAGGATGGAACAGCCATTCGAACAGACGTTTTCCGTGATCGCTGACACGACATTTGTGACGTCACAATGATAATGACGTCATAAAAATCGATTGAAATTCATAGTCTATATAATAAAATTTTATTTGTTTTGATACTAAATCCAGCTTTATGATTGGCAGCCATTGAAATAAAATTCCGAGAATGGCACGAAAACTGCACGTTATCTTGAAGTCACAATAGAGACGTCGGTGTTGCGTATTGATTAAGAAAAAATAATCTATTGGAAAGTCAATGGAATCGTACGTTTAAACGTGTTTTATTTTATCAAGTAGTCTGAAACAACTAATTATAAGCATTGATGTAACCATCTTTAACTTCATCGGGTTATGCAATAATTTTTGTTTGCAAACTTTTGTGAGAATCCTCTACGCGGATTCACACAGTTTGCAAACAAACTTTCTTTCAAACCCAGATGAAGTTAAAAAATGGTGACATCAATGCTTAAATGACTGCATACTGCACTTGATAAGGTTACATAGTGAGACTGCAGTGTAAATGTAAATATATGCATGCGCCTGCATTGAGATATACAAGTTACTTAGATCAATTTATTATAACGAAACACAAAAAGTTTTAAGATTTCAGTAACTTATTATAGGAAACAGAAAACAAGAAGTCAAAAGGGCCTTTTTAACCATCAAATGTCAATTGATTAAGTCAATCAAACATAAAAATATGCATATGTATCAAATAGGGTCAGAAAAAACTGGTAAGGCTTGATGAGCCCGTTCGTGTGTGGAACGGTCTGCCGAACTTGGAGGATGGACTGGGACTCCTGAAGTAAAAAGACCTTGTAATATGTTCTACTGATATTGGACACGAATAACATTATTTGTTTCAATGCAGTAATGAAATGGTGAAACGTTTAAGAGAACGGTATATGGCAAGTCTCTATTACAGAAATCATAGTGTTATAAAAAAAATGGAAGGCCTATTTACCATATGTAACATAACTGTTATATAAATATATGTAAAATTATGAAAGAGAAAAAAAAAATAAAAAAAAAACCTATTCAATGATTTGTTTGTTTATTTGTTTGAGTTTTACGGCCCATCGAAAACTAAGGTCATTTAGGGCCAAACTACAAAGCAGGCATTAGTATTAGGATATAAACAAGGACTGTATCTAAAAGATCAGGATATGAAAAGGGAAAGTAAAAACTAAAACAGAATTGTAAATGTTGATTTAATAAAAGGAGTTGCATAGGATAAAATTGTTTTGGCTAAAACACGTGAGAAAACTCATGCACAATGTTGACGAAACGATGAGTGTTGCGTTGAAATGAATATAAGATGAGATGAGAAAACGTTCAAATTTTGTTAAAAATGCCGATCTCTTTGAGATAGGTGAAATACGATTATGTCTCACGGCATGGAACAAAGTGTACATGTCGGTGACATCATAATACTTATCTCGTTTGTGTTTAAAATCAATGCTATGTAATAAAGCATGCTCCACTGTGAGAGGAGACTCACATGCATGGCATGTAGGAGGATGTCCAATTCGGAGTCGAGAGAGAACAACTTCCTCTCTGCGGTATCTCCGACTGGACAGATTAGGATTAAGTGTAGGTTGTATTTTAAACAGTTTATTGTTTGTTTTAGTAGACCACCTTTGTTGCCAATGGTGTTTAATGGCTGACTGAATGTAAGGTTTGATGTCGGTGTAAGGTAGTTTCAAATCTGTTTGTGCTAGGCGAAGAGCAGTCTTAGCTGCTTTTTCGGCCTTTTTATTCCCCTTTATACCCACATAGCTGGCAATCCAGAGATACGTAATTAGAGTTTTGGAAGATAATCGAAATGTTCGGATCAAAAGATTTTGGATTAATGTGTTTCTAGGGTTTCTTGATTTCAAAGCCTGAAGAACCGAAAGAGAGTCGGAACAGATGATTGTCTTTTCAATGTGGTGTTCTTCGATATGGTCAAGCGCCAGACCGATAGGCAACATCTGGGAGTCGGATAGAGGAGCAGTGATTAGATGTACAGCATGCTGCGGCAACATTATCACCATCTTTTGAGCCGTCAGTGTAGATCTGAACATGGTCAGGGAAAGCCCTAATGCACTCCCGAATGGAAGGATTTGTATTCTTCTGGTAATGCACTGGATTTTTCCCTCTCGTGTAGTGATAAATTGATATCAGGTGTTTGAATGAGCCACGGTGGTACATCCTATACGATGTACTCGTCAATGGTGTCGAAAGTTATATTTATATTTGATTTTATGTAAATATTTCTTGATGTTGTGGATTGAATACAAGGTTAAATGCGGGATTTTTTGGGTTGGATTTCAGTTGAGCAGCATACTGTAAGGATAATTTCTTTTGTCGATCGTCTAGAGATGGCTCATTAGCTTCCACATGGAGACTCTCCACAGGTGTTGTTCGAAAAGCTCCAAGTGCGAGACGCAGTCCCTGATTCTGTATATGGTCAAGCATCTGTAGATAGGAGCTGGGGTGTCATGGTGGCGCCCAGATAACTGACACGTTTGAGATTGCTCTGACAAAGATGGAGATTATCGATGAAGTAACGAGATGAGTATCAATATTTCCAGTGAATTCGTTATCGGAACTGTTTGGTATTATTTTGGAGTGACCTTGATGAATTTTGTCAACTTGAAAAGTGTTTTTTTGAGATGTGTGTATATTGGCATGTTACAATCCAAACTGTTACTATATATAGACTTATAGGTGAATTTCATTCGATGTTGTAAGGATCGGCGATTCGTCACGGTCTACTGAAGTTTATACGATCGGCGATTCGTCACGGACTACTGACGTTAATTACCTGAACTCTATACATTGATATAATGGCCAGTACTAAGTCTACGTCGACATCGGAGGTGCTAGAGAATACGCGTATGGTTTTAGATGGAAGTAGCGAATCTATTGTAAGCTCGCTTCAACAATTGATTTAAAAAGTCGGACAAATAGATGAAAAACTGGTTAGAATAGAGAATAAAGTTAACAAGATAGACGCATTAGAAACAGCCATCGGCAATTGCAAGTTGACAGGGAAGGTTAAACAATTAGAATGTGACGTAAAAGCTGTAAAAGAAAAGAACTTAGAATTGGAAAAAAGTACCGAGGCAATAAGTGAATTCTATGACAAAGTGAAAGAAAAAACAGAGCAAGACGCAAAAAATATTACTAAAGCCAGTATAGAATTGAAAACATACAGAGATGTATTGACTGAGCAAACCAGTTACACTTCAGTTATGGAGGATGAAATTAAGAACCTACGACATGATACTGTTGATTTACAAAGGACGATGGAGGACCAACAATGCAGGGCAATGAAGTACAACCTCGTCTTAACAGGCCTTCTGGAACAAAAAGAGGAAAGAGTGGGAGACAAGGTCAGGGACTTTTTTAGGCGAGAGTTGGGCATAAATAAACATTTAGAGTTTGCAAATGTTCATAGATTCAACAGACCGGGCAAATTCCGCCCTATTGTTGTGAGATTCCTGCATTTGGAGGACAAGGAGGAGGTCAAAAGAAGGGGGTACCTTTTGAAGGGAAAAAGATACGGAATTAATGAACAGTTCCCAGACGCTGTAGAGGTGAGGAGGAAAAGGCTATATCCGATTATGAAGCATCATAAATCGGCTGGCCACCACGTCAAACTTGTCAGAGATGGACTTTATATCGACGGCCAACTGCCTTTCAGGATTCTGCATGGAACACTGAAAACCGACGTCGAAAGGATGACAAGGTGACTAGTTCTCCCGAAGAGGAAACCTTTCAGAAAAGGCTTTTATAGGCCGAGAGTTGGGCATAAAATAAACATTTAGAGTTTGCACATGTTCATTGGCAGATTCACAGACCGGGCAAATTCCGCCCAAAATTGTTGTGAGATTCCTGTCATTTTTTTGAGGACAAGGAGGAGGTCAAAAGAAGGGGGGTAACTTTTGAAGGGGAAAAGATACGGAATTAATGAAACAGTTCTCATTCGCTGTAGAGGTGAGGACGGAAAAGGCTATATCTCGATTATGAAGCATCATAAATAGGGGGGGGGGGCGGCTGGCCACCACGATCAAACTTGTCAGAGATGGACTTTATTATCGACGGCCAACTTCTTTCAGGATATCTGCATAGGAACACTGAAAACCGACGTCGAAATGGATGAGCAAGGTGGACTAGTTCTCCCCGAAGAGGAAAACCTTCAGAAAAAGGTATATAACCTGATCAGTCCTGAAAACGATCATACTACATGAACGACATTGGTAAGAGAGAACCGGACGGTCCTCTACTCCCAACAGTGCTGGTGTATCGTCCTAACCTCTAGACAACTGATAATCATCTTTCGAGGCGAGGTAATGGGTCTATTCGAAGCCAAAGGACCATATCCAGCGAAACATCACCCCCAACATTAACCTAAATGGGACAACGAAGTCATGGAACGCCAATTAACCTGAGAAATGGGAGCCGCTGAAGAGTGACTCTACGGATTCAATATCCGTGATTCGTGGAATATCGGGAAAGTTCTTTGCAAAAAGTGAATAGAGAGCAACATTTTAGAAACCATTAAAAATAAACGATATAGTTTGCAGTAGTGACTAGTTGGATTTTCAGAAGAAGATGTAATAGAATGTCCCTGGTTACTCTAGTTTCGCATTTCCTAGGAAAAAGCGTAAGGGGAGGGGGGCATAGTTATTTTTTACAAACATAATTTATATATAATAACATTAGAGTTGTACATAACACTAACGATTCAATAATAGTTCTGAAATACACCAAACAAAATTGTACAAATTCACTTCCATTTTTGTTACTTGCCCCGGAAAATAGTGTATTCTATACATCTTAGTAATACTGACTAGTTTCAGAGTTTAGAGGAAACACTTGTCAAATATAATAATGAAGGTTCGGTAAAACGTGCTTGGAATTATCTTAATTCGAGAACAGGTGTTAGACATGATTTTATTGAGAATGACATACCAAAATAATGATCTACTAGATAAATCAGATAGTTTTTAACACACAACAGTGATGTAAACTTAGATTATTAGAAGTAATATGGATAGAATACAGTGGACCCGCGATAATCCGACGCCCGATAGTCCGGAAAACTCACAATCCGGACGGAAATGTCAGGGAACGGATTTCTCCGTAACGTAATTATACTCACTAGATCCTGGAAATTCGTATTCCGAATCCGGAACTCCATTTTGGGAAACGGAATGTAATTTTCGTTAATAAATTCCCGCAATTCCGCAATAATCCGGACATTGAGTTGTCGAAAATTGCCAACGTGCCGAGAAAATCTCTAGGCTATCATCATTCAGTCGATGTAAATACAATACAACACTATTATCATTTGACACTGAGTGTGTTGTCATAACGACGGCTGCCAGGGTCATAGCCACGGGCGTTTACCCTGAACACCTTTCACACGGGTACATGCAGTCATGTAACGGTTCATTGGTTTTCTATAGGAATCAAATTTCAGTGTTGATTGAGATACGCAATATCCCATATTTTAAGAGCCACACGCTTTTTAAGCATGAAGTTTGAGCTTGGGTAAAGGGTACGTATGCTGTAGATACCTTACATTGTTTCGCATGCAGAATATATCGATATGAGTTATCAGATACAATAAAGTGAGATAATACTTACAAAATTAATAAGAATTTTAAATGTATGTAAATCTATTCGAATTCATCGCCTGTGGTATAAGATATAAAGGTTACGGCGCCCGCACATGCCATAAAGGTGTGTGACAAGTGTGCACGAAGTTAGACGTGTACGGGCGCGTGGTGTTACATACGTCTGTAAGTCAGAAAGCAAAGACTGTAGAGATTGTCATTAAAAACACACATTATCCAAAATAACAATTATATGAGTTCTTAAAGTGTTCACAAATATTGTTATCATAGTTTTTTTATGCCAAGAACGTAGATGACATTGATCATTGGTTAGGCAATTTGCCAAACGACAGACAAGAGTTGGATACGTAGCTATATGCATACATAGCATATAAATTAACTATGCTTTAAGTTTCGTATTTTTGAAAAGAACATTAGAGTTGTATTTATATTCTTAACGATCAATGTTTAGTTATGAGAATACACCTAAACACAAACAATTCAAACGAATTATTGCATTACCTTGGTAGAGCCTGTTTCATCGATTTCAAGGGGAGTAACTCGTTGTGTAAAACATAATTCTGGCAGACATACCGAAAACTAGATTAATGATACGTTTACTGGGTACGAAATTGATTATCAGGGTCCCACTGTGTGAACTCATTTGGTAGAAGGACATTATATCGTTGTGTAAAGCTAGTGGATTTACGTATTGTCATGGACGTCACGAAGGTGACAGAGAAGGAAGTTTTTCATTTCTTACACAGTAAAAATGGGAAAAGTACTATTGATTATTTATTGACATCTATTGAAAACTTTAATGATATTAGCATGTTTAAGTCTGGAAATTTTTTAACGATTTCAGATCATGCACCAATCATTTTAGAATACGTTTGAATTATAAACATGAAGCTTTGTCTACAAATACACGATCTAGAAGTAAGGAAAGAGCTGAGTGTGAGTCTGTTAAATGGAAAAATGAAAATATTAACATCATTCGAAAAAAACCGGAGTGATAATTCAAGTAATTTGATGAATATAAGTAACAGAATAGTTAGTTCCCAAATAGATGTAAATGGTGTAATTGATGATTTTTGTCAAATTATTGATGCTTGTGTTTTACCTTATTGTGAAGTTCGTAAAGCGTATTCCAAGTGTAATATGTCTGAGCCAATTAGAGCTCAAAGGTGTGATGATAAACCATGGTTTATAAATGAATGTAAGAAAAAGTATGCTGACTATAAAAAGGCATTGACAAATTTTAATATAGTTAAGTCAGAAGTTAATCATCGTATACTTATTGACAAAAAAACAGAATACAAAAGATATGAAAATAAATTGAAAAGACAATACAAGAGACATGAAGGGGATATGTTAGATCTGATTCGAAAAAATAATCCGAAACAATTCTTTAAATATTTCTCGAAACAAAAAGCTAAAGTATCGCAGTCGGATTTAAAGATTGATGATTTTTATACCCACTTCAAAAAACTTGAATAATAAGGAGTTTGACAATGCCTACATTTCGAGTAACGGAGAGCCTATTTTTGAAGAATTAGACATGCAGATAAGCACCTATGAAGTGTTAGCTGCCATACAAAATCTGAAAAGGGGCAAAAACTGTAGCGAAGATAACATTTTGAATGAGGTTTTTATAGACTGTTCGAATGAACTACTTCTGTGTGATTACTAATGTTTTCAATAATATATTCAAGTCTGGGTTTTTTCCAGAGTCATGGTCAAAAGGTTGTGTAGTACCAATTTACAAAAAAAGGTGATATCAATGACCCAAATAATTATAGGGGGCTGACATTAGTGTAGTTGTATGTATTACATCGATACTTAACAAAAGACTGATGAAATGGGATCAGAAGTATAATGTAATAACAGATGCCCAATTTGGTTTTAAGCCTGGATGTTCTACAATTGATGCAATTTTTGTTTTGCAAACATTGATAAACAAAACCTTAAAAAGTTAAAAAAAAAAAAAATATATTGCTGCTTTATAGATTATAAGAAAGCATTTGATCTAATTGATAGAAGTATTTTGTGGACTAAACTTATAAATCAGGGAATCGATGGAAACATGCTAAAAATCATTCAATCACTTTACCAAAATGTGAAATCTTGTATCAAATATAATGGATTTCTGTCTGAATATTACAGAAACACGATCGGTCTATTCCAAGGCGAAATATTGTCACCGATTTTGTACAGTTTATATGTCAATGATTGTGAAATGTGTTTTATAAGAGAGAACTGTCCATCAGTAGAAATTGGTTTGATTAACTTGTTTTTGATTATGTATGCAGATGATACAGTTCTACTCGCTGAGTCGCCCAAATCTCTGCAAGAAATGATTGATACGTTATATAAATATAATAACGATTGTAAGTTGACTCTTAATGTTGATAAGACAAAAATAATGATTTTCAGAAACGGGGGTAGACAGAGGGAAAATGAATATTGGACTTACAATAATGTTAACATTGATGTAGTCGACGAATTCAATTATCTTGGTATGTTATTTAATTACAATGGTAAATTTAAGAAAACGCAAATTCATGTTGCAAATCAAGGAAGAAAAGCTTATTTTTCCATATGTAGTAAGTTGAAAAATCATGCATTTAATATTTCGACTCAGTGTTCTATTTTTGATACATATATTAATAGTATACTGGGATATGCAAGTGAAATTTGGGGACATCATAAAGCTCCTGGTGTAGAAAAGGTGCACACTAACTTTTGCAAAAATGTTCTTGGAGTAAATAAAACAACTTGTAATGATTTTGTCTATTTAGAACTAGGAAGGTTGCCTTTGTATATAACCAGAAAAATCAAAATTTTGAAGTATTGGATAAAACTAAAAGGTACTTCCAACTGTATTTTAAAAGAATGTTTAGATACTAGAATTGAAACTAATGATGAGTGGTCCATCAACATTAAAAATTAACTAGCAAAAATTGGATAAGCATACCTCTGGAATGATAGATACGTTGACTGTTATACATTTAATATTATTGAAAATAGAATTAATGAGGTATACAGACAAGAGGTTATCAACAATATAAGTAATACAACACGAAGTATACTGTATCAACATTTAAATGATAATTTTTGTTTACAATTTTATTTTTAAGAAAGCCTATTGACACTGTATATAAAAAATGTTTAACCAAAATAAGAATTTCGGCACACAATTTGAATATTGAAAAGGGTAGAAAACAAAATATCCCACGAGAGGATAGATTGTGTACATGTTGTGATTTAAATGAACTTGAAGATGAATATCACTTTCTATTACAATTTCCATTTTATGTTGATTTACGTCAAAAGTATATTAAGAAATATTATTACAGAAGACCAAGTGTTTTTAAATTAGTTAAATTATTAAGTGTTAACAACGTTAAAGAATTACAAAATACTGGTAAATTTATTCATTTTGCTTTTAAGAAAAGGTCAGAAAAGTTAAAAAGTTGAGACATTTGGCTGGAAATTTATTATCTATTATATAAATCACTCTCCATCTCATTTGTTATATCAATTGTATATTTCACATGATGTAATTTGTACTTATGGACCGTAAGGTCCACGGAATAAAATAAATTGACAATTGAAAATGAATTGACAGCTGCGAGCCGATCCATAGACAATCGAGCCGTAGTCAAGTTTTGATCCAAAAAGCATTTCACGGTCTGCACCCCAATCAGAATGGGAGAGAACTCGTAGAATGTTCAGCGCCTTCGAGCATTTATCCTTCAGATGGAGTTTGATATGTGGAACACAGGATAGTTTCGTATCAAATATTTGTCCAAGAAATTCAGTTTGTTCGACTACTGGAATTTTAATTCCATTTAGCGTGAGATCAGGATCATTGTGTGGTTTTCGTTTTTGACAGCGCATACAGACAGTTTTTGATATTGAAAATCTAAAACCATTTTTGTCAGCCCAATTTTGTAATTTGCCTAAACATTGTTAAAGTTGTCGTTCTATAGTGTGCATGTTTTTTTATCTGTAACAGATCAAGAAATCTTCCACAAATAGAGACCCTTCCGTAGATTGGCCAAGATATTTGGTTATGCTGTTAATTTTTAATCCAAAAAGTGTAAAAGACAGAATACCACCCTGAGGGACACCCATCTCCTGTGTTTCTGTTTCTGAAAAAGTTGAACCCGTTCGAACTTTGAAATGCCTGTCAGATATAAAATTTGAAATAAACTTTGGCAAATTACCACGTATACCGATATCATGGAGATCGTTCATGATTCCATATTGCCAAGTTGAAAACGGCCACAAGATGTTCTTTCTTGGCAAAGGCTTCTCGAATAAATGTTTCTCCTCTAACTAAGTGGTCTACCGTTCCCCTGCGGTTTCTAAAGCCGCTTTGCAAAGGACTTAAAACATTGTTTGATTCCAGGAACCAAACTAATCTAGTATTTATCACACGTTCTAGAGTTTTACAAATGCAACTCGTCAATGAAATAGGACGATAGTTATTGGCATCAGTAGCATCCTGCCCGGGCTTCGGAAGGGGTATAATAGTAGATTCCTTCCAAGACTCTGGAATTTTGCCAGAAGAGTAAACTTGGTTAAATATAGTTAAAAGACATTTTAGTGAAGAGTCTGGTAATTGTTTTAAAAACATATATGGAATTTCGTCTGGTCCAGCTGCCCAGAGTCCTTTGATTTCTCAAGGGACTCGAGCAATTCTGGAATCTCGAAAAGCCTATTGTAACTATCAGTATTGGAGGATTTAAAATTTAGATGTCTCTTTTCCTTCTCTTTTTTAATTTTTTGAAAAAAATTTGAATGATTTTTGACGGATGAATTTTTAGCAAAGGCGTCAGCTATTTCGGATGTTGAAGAAAATATTTTATTTTTGTTTGTGAGGTTGGAGGATGGTGTTGTTTTTCTTTTCACATTTTACCAATTATTTCCCAAACTTTTTTTCGAAGATGTATTGGAATTAATTTTTAGTATTTTTTTTTTTTTTTTTTTTTTTTTGCGCGCGCGTCCTAAATCTGTGATTTATCTACTCCTGTTCCAAACTCAATCGGCGAATGTCAAAAAATATATAAAGTGTTCATGTACAATATACCGTATTAGAAACTAAAACGGTCTTCATGTACATACGTGAAATGGAAATTTTCAAACATATTATCTAAATCGAGAGAGAAAATGGTCATGGTGCCAGCCTTAGATCTACTTAATCGTTTTAATTCGTCATTTGTGTAAGAGTTGTCCCCCTTCCTTCATACCCTGATGGAAAAACATTAGGGTTATGAATGTAACGTGTTCTCCCCTTTGGCATTATCAGAGATTTAAATAGTATTATTACAAAAATTGTATTAACATGTTCAGAAAAATAAGAGTAATTATATTACTATTTCAATATTTCCTTGATTGTAGTTTTAAATAACGTTAGGTCCAAAGATATAGATTTTTTTTAATTATTCCCATGGATTTAGGAAAAACCTTCCACGCAACATTGGGAAAAATAGCTGATAAATGACTTCTGCCTATTTCAAATTTGCATGGGTTCTGATTAATCATTTTGCAAAGGACCTTGTCTGTTTCCTGAACGGCCGGGCTGATGAAGCAGGGAGGTGTCAACTAAGACAACTCCCTCCTGCCACCTGCCTTAAACATTCCGCGTTAGATTGAAAAAAATATAGTACTTGTTTACATTGGCGGTATAAGTTTGAACTCTAACGTGTATATCATTATATCAACAATAAGTATAAAAATCTGAATATACTTGTTTCGGTAAATTCAGTGAGCATTACACAGTATTTTAGGAAAATGGAGGCGATATTTAAATGTCACTAATGGACTATTTACGCGTAAGAATATTAATTCAACATGGCGGACATACGTGCATGACAAACCTTGTAAATATTTGTAAGTATAAGCCATGCCAGTTTTGCAACATCCATCTCGATATGAAAGAACGCAATTTGTAATGATATATATTCTTATTTAGCAATGTTGTCATTTACAATATGCTCAGCCCTGTATGGGCGCTAATAACACTGACTTAGCAGGTATTGTTGACATGCCTGATCGTTCACACTCCAGTCATTCGCTCAATCTGTAATAAACACATGATCGTGTCTCGTGCTCGATGAAACTATGTGTCTCACAAAGCTAGGTACCTGTGACCAGAGAAACTCTTATGCTAACTCCACGGTGCATTTCTGTGCGTTAACTATTATTTCTCATTTACTGTGGTCCTAGTTCTAAGTTATGACGCACATCCCAGTAGCAAAACAAAATTGACAAAGATCGTGAAAATCTATAATGACGTGGGCAGATTCTGATGCAGATCCTGGTTTCCTTCCAAGGGTCCGATCGTCTTTATTGATTTGACAGGCGTATATAGGGATACAAATAAAGTGTATTTTTTAAAAGGAAAAGGTGTCATTTGAATGTCACAGTGCATCAGATTTATATTTCCATCCATGTCTTGAATTTTCCCCCTAAAAAAACATTTTGATGATTAAGTCATAATATGGCTGAAAGCAAGGCCTTAAAGGGTGCAGCCAGATTTTTCAGTAATTATTAATTATGCAATGTTAAAAAGTGCGATTTTATGGAAATATCAGAGCCAATTTTTCTGTTTATTTTTTAATCATATATTCAAACGTCCCCTGTCCCCAAAACCCCATTTGAGATGGAAGATAAAAAATTTATTTAATGGATATTAAGTTTTTGGTCAGCTGATTATATTGGAAGGTTGTGTAAATCACTTGACCGCTTTAAATAAAGAGCGATAGCACTTAGATTGTCTCTGTTAAGATTTACGTTTGTCAGATCATATAAGAGCGTTTGAACGGCTCAATTATATATTGAGCTTACATCAAAGCATCATATCCCTGGTGATTACCCATGATTCACTTCCCCATAGGTATAAAAAATGGCAGCCACAAACTGAAGCTGTCAGTGTGTGTAGGATTGGATTTTGAAAATTGGGTTTTTTCTTATATTTTCATGTACGTGTAACCTAAAAAGTGCTTCGCATTTCATGCACTTTGGCGCGAAGGGCTGCACCCTTATTAGTTTATTTTCTTCAGAAAGGAAATTGAGCTATGCTTGGGATGATAATCCTGTTATCATGATTTAATTAACATTATATTATTTTTCCCATATAGTTAACTTATATAGTTGTTCAGGCAGTATTGAATCGTTTCTGATAAAAGTGCTGCTCTCATTCAAACAAACAGGAAAATGACAGAGATTTCGGTATAAAATGTTAAAAGAAAAAAAATATTTACATAAGCTTAAGTAAGAGATGCATTTCTGTTTACATTTTTTCGGTAGTACGGTAAATGAAATTTTTAGTTCGATACCTTAATGGCCAGGGAATTTCCAAAAATATAACTCTTGACAATCTGATTATTTTAATAATCAAAAACAGTCACAAAAGATGTAATATGTTCACATAAGTATCAAAAAGCGAACATATACCTGGTGTTAACATGAACTTGTTGCAAATTTTAAAAAATTAAAGCCATATTACTAAATTAATGGTCAAGCTAGCTGAAACAGTGAAATTAATGTTGATTGTGAAGTTATAATTTCAAGTCATGATTGCAAATATAAAATTGAGTTAATAATGGTCTGACTTAATGTAATGAGAGTGTTAGTCATAAGTTTTAGGGTTTGGTTCAGTTAGGAATTCCTACCATAGGGTCAAAATATGTGTCTCATTAATAAATATATTTTTTTAAAAGCATACACATGAACTGATAAGTAAAACATTTCATTTTTAGGACGAAGAGAACGCAAAGAATTCTAGGTATTTTACCTCAAAACGACAAGATGATAAAACTACACTTGAGAACAGTGTCGTCTGTTGGCTGACAATATTTTACCTGGCATGCTATAGCTGTCATTCAGGATGTGAGAACACTACCCAGAATATTTAATTTGTTTGATATTTTATTGGATTGAATATGACTGTGCCACCATACATTATCAGCATAGCTACAGAAAATTAGAGGTAAGTCCTAGGCAAGCCATAGTGTGCTGCCAGTAATATAATTATTGAATTATGTGAGGAAAAAAATGTCTCAAAATAACAGCTCAAGGTGACAGCAAAAAATGTGGAACTGATGTCACTATTATTGTTCATGTATATCAATTATAGTGAATGGAGCAGAATTAATGCTAAATTTGTATACATATGGCCATTATATAGTAGAATATAACATAGGACATATATAGATAAATCTAAATGATTAATGATAACAATTTATATTTTAAATCCTACCTATGTCTGAAATTAGGGAATATCTTTTTAAAAAATGATCTAAGTTTGAATTCATTAATCATTTTCATTTTAATTGAAAATTGGGTTATTTTTACCATAAGTTACATACATAAATATCTTCTAATTATCATTGAGATCAGATCAGCTGAAAAAAACCAAACATACATATATATAACCCAAAACTTAATCCTTGAATTCTGGATCTGGCAATTAGCAATATAATTTAACATAGCTATATTTGGATGAGTTTAAATCTGGCTTCACAACTTAAGGTCACCTGAAAAAATACCCACCAAGACTTATCACTTTATCAAGTCAATATACATTAAATAAAATTTTGGATATACATGTATAATTAATTTTTCTTTGTTTTCATACCAAATCTGACTTTCTGATTGGCCAATTTTTTTTTTGCATACCACTATGAAAAAAAATCTGAGAATGGCGCAAAACCCAGACGTTATCGTGACATCACAATAGAGACATTGACGTTGCGTATTGATTCGGAAAAAAGAATCCCTTGAAAAACCACTATAATGTTACATTTAAACATACTTCATTTTATCAAATAGAGTATAAAATTAATTATAAGTATTGATGTCACTATTTTTTAATTTTATCGGGGTATCTCACAAGAGTTTGTAAACAATTCTTTTTTCATACCCTGATAAAATTAAAAAATAGTGACATCAATACTTAAATACACAAATAAATAACAGCAATACTTAATTAGTTTAACACCTAACTCTGTTACCGATATATTTAGTTAAACTGTATATAGATCCATACATGCAGATTTACCTGAAATAATACAATAATTGTAAAGTTAAACTGTGACTGACAATGAAACAGCACTGCCATACATATGGCTAGTACTAGTGTTATTTATATTTCACACAGACAAAATGGAGGAGCGTAGAGTGGCAGACTACTTTATCGTGGCTGGGTTACCAGATAACCCATTACCTTTAGAGGAGTACGCTAACGAGGCTGTCATTAAACCGACTTATAAACAGGACCCGATCACAGATATCGGCGTCATCAATAAGACACTAGGAGAAAAGGTGCCCAAGGGATTTACCTGTCTAGAGAGAACAACTGATGGCTTCCCAGCAGATCTCAACCATGGCAGCTTACGCTGTGCAGAGATGTATCTGTGTTATCGTAGGAGCAGAGATAAAACACCACTTACAGATGTTGGGTAAGCACACACACACATGTCATGCAAGACGTAAGTTGCAGTCTCCAATAACTGTATGCATATTGATATTTTGAAGCTAATCACAAAATGAAATGCAGCAATTTTATTTAATGTGTATAGCTCTGCAAATGAATTAGGTAACGGCAATGTGACAATATGATTTGGTGATTTCTAAAAAAAAAATGACAAGATTATGGTTTGTTATCAATGTTTATCTCAGAATTTCTTCTAAGATCAGGTAACCAGAATCTTAATGTAAAGGAAAGAAATGATGGAGAAACATCACTGAGTTAGTGTAGAGTGCACTCACACTCACAGTGGGCGCAGTTCCAAAGTTGGCACAGTGATCTTTTGGACTTTCTTTTTCAGTTAAATTGAAAAAAATATATAAATATGTTATCACATATTTGTTTGCTGTCAATCACTTTTACTAGTTAAATCAAAAAAATGAATGAATACCCCGGGACAGTGACAGTCTCTTTAAAATGTTGTATTGATTATACATGTAATTAGAAGTGTGTGATTATATAGGGTGCTGTTTGAGGGGAAGGAACGACTGATGTCAGAATGTGAGGTAGTACACACCACACCATTTGGGAGTCCAGCCAATGTAAACAACAGTAGTAATGGTCGTACCTATATCACATACCGTAGGGCTAAGGAGACTGCCGCTAGTGACACGCTGGCCGTGGTCGACATATGTATTATACTTACAAACAAGGTAGGTAACTCTCGGTAAATACTTAAAAAGGTTGTACCTACCGTATTCACTGTAATTAACACCCAGGGTGCTTAAGTAATTATAACAAAGGGGACACTTATTAATGAACCAAAATGTAAGTTGTGGATGAAAAAGTCAGCCATATTTAAAAAACTTCAGTACTCTTAGTACCTAAATCTTTTTCCAGTAAACATGCATATGCCTTTTATCCTATGAGATGAATTATTATGTCATGGTTCCCATGTAAAAGACTCACAAGTTCATGTAATATGGGATACAACACTGATGTTAGAGGCATCACATGATGTTAAACAGTGTTAAAGGCTTCAGATGGAAACATTTATAATTATACAACTTCAACTCTTCTTCAGTAAAATGGAGGGACGCTTTCAGGATAGGGGCGCTGACGGCGAATACAATATGAAATAAATGACATGCAGTACTACATCAGTAACAAAATTATCAAAGACTTTCCAACTTTATTTTGAAAATCAAGCGGTTGTATTTGAAAAAATGGGTTCAAATTATGTGTTTAGTCCTTTTCTCAAGTGTTACATTAATTGTTTTCAAATTCATCCTGTCTGACTTAATGTACAGTTTGATACTGCAAGGAATACACCTCGACATAAATTTTAGAGGTTTAACAATTCACCGATGCATCAATGTATTGCATTACTTGGTGGTGCATCGATGCATCATGTGCAATTTATTTGTATCGCAGTACCTAAAAATAAAAATGGAAAATTGGATTATCTCCCTTGGTCAACGTCAGCCGAACATGTGTCAGCTCCTGTGGCCTATAAGACCTCTTGCTGGTCTTATTTCAAGTTTCTGTCTAAATCTAGTAACAGAACATGGGAAATGGATAATTTTTTAAACTCACATCATTTGTAATGAGTGTAAGCAAAAGCCAAAATATTCCAGAAATACAACCAATTGCAACGTAACCTAAAAGCACATTTACAACGACACCACACCATTTGAAGTGATATGCCTAGCTACTGTAAATCAAGTGTGAGTAGGCCTACCAAACTTGCACTAACAACATTACCTTCAAAATATTGCGATACGTATCATATTGTGAACCCTGTATCGTGATGCCTCATTGTATCGTCACATACCTTTTGATGTATCAAAAGATGTCTGAAGTTTGGTTGAATGAATAGTTGATTTTTTTCTGCAGGGTGAGATCCCACCTCATGCTTACCACAGAATAGAGAAGAATTTGAACAGAGGAATGGTAAGTACACAGGTTCAGAATACCATACAATTTCCTTTTCTGTTGTACAGGGGTACAAAATACCATACAATTTCCTTTTCTGTTGTACATGGGTCCAGAATACCATACAATTTCCTTTTCTGTTGTACACGGGTCCAGAATACCATACAATTCCCTTTTCTGTTGTACAGGGGTCCAGAATACCATACAATTCCCTTTTCTGTTGTACAGGGGTCCAGAATACCATACAATTCCCTTTTCTGTTGTACAGGGGTCCAGAATACCATACAATTCCCTTTTCTGTTGTACAGGGGTACAAAATACCATACAATTCCCTTTTCTGTTGTACAGGGGTCCAGAATACCATACAATTACCTTTTTCTGTTGTACAGGGGTCCAGAATACCATACAATTCCCTTTTCTGTTGTACAGGGGTCCAGAACACCATACAATTACCTTTTTCTGTTGTACACGGGTCCAGAATACCATACAATTCCCTTTTCTGTTGTACAGGGGTCCAGAATACCATACAATTCCCTTTTCTGTTGTACAGGGGTCCAGAATACCATACAATTTCCTTTTCTGTTGTACACGGGTCCAGAATACCATACAATTCCCTTTTCTGTTGTACAGGGGTCCAGAATACCATACAATTCCCTTTTCTGTTGTACACGGGTCCAGAATACCATACAATTCCCTTTTCTGTTGTACAGGGGTCCAGAATACCATACAATTCCCTTTTCTGTTGTACACGGGTCCAGAATACCATACAATTCCCTTTTTCTGTTGTACATGGGTCCAGAAAACCATACAATTCCCTTTTCTGTTGCACAGGGGTCCAGAATACCATACAATTCCCTTTTCTGTTGTACAGGGGTCCAGAATACCATACAATTCCCTTTTCTGTTGTACACGGGTACAAAATACCATACAATTCCCTTTTCTGTTGTACAGGGGTCCAGAATACCATACAATTCCCTTTTCTGTTGTACAGGGGTCCAGAATACCATACGATTCCCTTTTCTGTTGTACAGGGGTCCAGAATACCATACGATTCCCTTTTCTGTTTGTTTGGTTAAGGTGACATGTTTCTGTAAACATCAACCTGGATGCTAGGTTCTATTTAGGGGTATCAATAGAAAAATAATATTCAATTACTTACATGGCGGTTATAAAAATGCAACTATGAATGGATTTTACTTCATTTAAGTCCTCAGGAGAGTTTGATACTTTACCATGAAAGTCTAACCCTCCCCTACCAGTTGATATTTACAGTAATATTCTTCACTGTATGTCTTTCTGGCCAAAAAAGGCAAACTTACTTTGGTGTGTGATTTGTCTTATCAGTTAAAGTGATAAGGACATGAGGTCATCTTTATTTTGCGTCCATTTAACTTTTCATGATTACTTGTAATTTTTTGCTATTGTTCTTTTATATCTTTACAACCAACTTCTGAAAAGGGTTCTGAGTTGGTTAGCATCATTTGAGTACTGTTAATTCCAACCTTCAATATTTGTAACATCATATATTTACCCACCAAAATGACAAAAAAGTGAGACTAATCATACTGAAAATAACGTTATTGTCTATGAATTCAAACTCCTGTTTTATCTTATGCTATATGGAAACTTTCAATTTAACAAAATGCCTTTAATTTTACTTATATTGAAGCATCGCTGTGATACGGCTTCTGTTCCTCATGAAATTATATGTTAGTGTGTACTCTTGATATACAGCTGTTGTAAAGTGGTTTATGATTTTGTGTATAGGTGGGTTCTGATGTTTACATCTGCTACAAAAAGGCTATGACTAAGATGGATGTGCTGGCATACCAACCAGGTAAGATTGTAGTCAGCAGTAAAATGTTATTTATAAGTTAGTTGTTCTGTCACTATAAAAATATATAAAGATATTTTTGATGACATGCATGGATTTTATTTAGCTGCATTAAAATTTTAGATTATCATTATTCCTCATTCGTTATGATTTGTGCCGTCTTTATGTTGATAGTGATGATATACATCTATTATGTTTGTAGCCTGCCTGGATCGGTATCCTAGAGAAGATTACCTGAGTTTTCCCCTTCCTGAATCGGTACCCCTATTCTGCCTGCCCATGGGAGCTTCCATAGAGTGCTGGTCAGCCAAGGCCCAACATCCTCTACCTGTATTCTCTACATTTGTACTGACAGGCTCGGCCGGTGAACAGGTAGAACTCATCTTAGAAATTCACTACATTTGTTCTGACAGGCTCGGCTGATGAACAGGTAGAACTCATCTTAGAAATTCACTACATTTGTTCTGACAGGCTCGGCTGATGAACAGGTAGAACTCATCTTAGAAATTCACTACATTTGTTCTGACAGGCTCGGCTGATGAACAGGTAGAACTCATCTTAGAAATTCACTACATTTGTTCTGACAAGCTCGGCTGATGAACAGGTAGAACTCATCTTAGAAATTCACTACATTTTTACTGACAGACTCGGCGGTGAACAGGTAAAACTCGTCTTAGAAATTCACTACATTTTTACTGACAGGCACAGCCGGTGAACAGGTAGAACTCTTCTTAGAAATTCACTACATTTGTACTGACAGGTACCGCCGGTGAACAGGTAGAACTCATCTCAGAAATTCTCTACATTTGTACTGACAGGTACGGCCGGTGAACAGGTAGAACTCATCTTAGAAATTCACTACATTTGTACTGACAGGTACGGCCGGTGAACAGTTTATACTCATCTTAGAAATTCACTACATTTGTACTGACAGGCTCGGCTGATGAACAGGTAGAACTCATCTTAGAAATTCAACTACATTTTTACTGACAGACTCGGCGGTGAACAGGTAAAACTCGTCTTAGAAATTCACTACATTTTTACTGACAGGCACAGCCGGTGAACAGGTAGAACTCTTCTTAGAAATTCACTACATTTGTACTGACAGGTACGGCCGGTGAACAGGTAGAACTCATCTCAGAAAATTCTCTACATTTGTACTGACAGGCTCGGCCGAAGAACAGGTAGAACTCATCTTAGAAATTCACTACATTTGTACTGACAGGCTCGGCCTGTGAACAGTTAATACTCATCTTAGAAATTCACTACATTTGTACTGACAGGCTCGGCCGGTGAACAGGTAGAACTCATCTTAGAAATTCACTACATTTGTACTGACAGGCTCGGCCGGTGAACAGGTAGAACTCATCTTAGAAATTCACTACATTTGTACTGACAGGCTCGGCCTGTGAACAGTTAATACTCATCTTAGAAATTCACTACATTTGTACTGACAGGCTCGGCCGGTGAACAGGTAGAACTCATCTTAGAAATTCACTACATTTGTACTGACAGGCTCGGCCTGTGAACAGGTAATACTCATCTTAGAAATTCACTACATTTGTACTGACAGACTCGGCTGTGAACAGGTAAAACTCGTCTTAGAAATTCACTACATTTTTACTGACAGCACGGCCGGAGAACAGGTAGAACTCTTCTTAGAAATTCACTACATTTGTACTGACAGGTACGACCGGTGAACAGGTAGAACTCATCTTAGAAATTCACTACATTTGTACTGACAGGCTCGGCCGGTGAACAGGTAGAACTCATCTTAGAAATTCACTACATTTGTACTGACAGGCTCGGCCGGTGAACAGTTAATACTCATCTTAGAAATTCACTACATTTGTACTGACAGGCTCGGCCGGTGAACAGTTAATACTCATCTTAGAAATTCACTACATTTGTACTGACAGGCTCGGCCGGTGAACAGGTAGAACTCATCTTAGAAATTCACTACATTTGTACTGACAGGCTCGGCCGGTGAACAGGTAGAACTCATCTTAGAAATTCACTACATTTGTACTGACAGGCTCGGCCTGTGAACAGTTAGAACTCATCTTAGAAATTCACTACATTTTTACTGACAGGCACGGCCTGTGAACAGGTAATACTCATCTTAGAAATTCACTACATTTGTACTGACAGGCTCGGCCTGTGAACAGTTTATACTCATCTTAGAAATTCACTACATTTGTACTGACAGGCTCGGCCGGTGAACAGGTAGAACTCATCTTAGAAATTCACTACATTTGTACTGACAGGCTCGGCCGGTGAACAGGTAGAACTCATCTTAGAAATTCACTACATTTGTACTGACAGGCTCGGCCGATGAACAAGTAGAAAAGTAGAACTCATCTTAGAAATTCACTACATATACATCTACTGACTGCCATTACTGTCAAATTATAAATTTTGTTAAACTTTATAATAGATTATAATTTGCTGCTGGCAAAATTTAATTTGGATGATTTTTCATTACAGCTTTATGGTGCCGCTGTGACATTTTACGAAGAATTTCCAGAAGAAAGACTCTCAGATCTACAAAAACGCCATCTTGGTCTAAAGAATAAGCACATTCGAGAGCAATACCGTATTCTGAAGACTGTGCATGCTCACAAAAGTATCTGCTTACTCTCTCATTGGCCCTTCTTTGATGCTTTCCGCAAGTTTCTGACATACCTGTATCGTATTTCAATCACAGGGCCCCACTCTGTCCCACTAGAAAGGTGAGAAAGTGATTTGTTCACACTTGATTTAGTTATAGTGTAATGAATAACTTATCACACTTGATTTAGTTATAGTGTAATGAATAACTTATCATTAATGTCATATGCAAAATGTGCTAATGGGTCTACATCTTGGATGATTCCTCTTATATCAGTCAAAATTAATTAAAATGAAGTCTGTCAGCTTTATGATTGATCATGGAATGAAATGTTTTTGACATTTCATTTTGGAGTGGTGTTGAATGATTAAGATTTCTTTCCTAAATCAGTCTTACATATAGTTATACACTAAATTGATCAATGAAATGTGTTGAAATTACATCAGATATCGCTTGTCAATGAGCCATAACTTTTTCTTTCAGACATATCTCCCACTTCATGTACGATGTCCCATATCCATCTCCTCAAAGACCACGCATCCTTGTCCAGGTTAGTAAGAATTAAGTAAAGTTATTACAGATGTCTTGGATAGCGTGGACAGCTTCTTTTTCATTTTTCTCTGATTCTATTTTGTTCTACCTATCACGTGCAACAGTGAGGTAAGCCCTTTTGTGTATAGAGAAAATGGCTGGTACTTCAGATGCCAATGATATATGTGATACTTATCAAATCAGTATACATTGAAATGACATTTCTCAACTGTAATTACCGGTAATCACATGGAATGATATGATACATAAACGAGTCGATCACAATGTATGACTCACCTGTGTAACATAGTGATATTTGTTGTAGTTGAACCATGAAGCCCTGTGTTTGTCTATGCCAGAGGATTCTCCATTACCCCAGACGTAAGTGTTAATTGTAAATTAATTTACAGATCAATAGGTCATTTCAAACAACTCTGTTTTGGAGGACTAGAGGTAAAATGTTTGACACCTTAAATATACAGTTACTGTGACTGATTCCTCCATACTTCAAATCTGAGATGTCATTTATTGAATAAAACTGATAATGTAGCAATATCTTTTTTTAAGCTTTTGCCATGAAATGGTGTATATATAGTGTTATCCATATCAACCATGATAAGACATGGAGTTGCGTCCTGCACCAACCTTCACTGAACTCATATATATGTAAGCATAGAGCATTAATGTCCTACAGACGTTTCTAGTGTTTCAATCAGTTTAGTCATCATAACCAAATTAATGAAACTGATGATTTGTTACAGTGGTGCTTCCTATATAACGATGCTGAAGAACCTTGGTCCAGAGAATTGTATGAACCTACTACTACACATACTGCTGGAACAGAAGATCCTTCTTCATTCCTTACGGCCGGCTGTTCTGACTGGGGTGGCGGAGGCAGTCGCCAACGTAAGCATTCAACATTTCTATATGTATACCATTGTCTGATGATGAGGCAAAATAGAGACCGGATAACTAGGTGATGAAATTGATAGCATTTTTATTCTTGAATTAACAAAATATTCTGGTTCATGATAAATAATGATAGATTATTTATGTTGGTTCCAATGATACCCTATGCCTACTGAGATCACGTCGTAAGTCAAACAAATTTTAAAATACCTTCATACAACTTATCAGCAACCAAGAGGCAGATGATTATGATGATATAAATGATTGTGAGCAGACTACGATTAGTAACAGTATCGGATGTGTTAAATTCTTTTATCCCATAAATATGCATGTTTCATAATGGAAAAAACATGTAATAAATTCCATAGCAGTTGGTTATCATTTATGTTTACACACTCCAGTGTGTAAACACCTATGGCGCCTCTGATTGGTCAATGCCAAGATCTCTTGATTCCGATTAGCTTTCAACTTCAGGCTACTTTTCATAGCACATTTTCTTTAAAATAGCATTGTATTTACTGTATAACAGGTAGATGTTTATTAAAAAAGTATTAAATAGAATATTAGTTCACTATTAAGGCACTATATTTTATGGCTGAAAGATATCATTACACATTGTATGGTGGTAAGTTTCCCTGAACGAAGACGAGAAAATGGTCACCACGGTATAACTATAGAGTTAAAGTTATGGGATAAATAAGTTCCCCAACGCGTGACTATTGTTTATCATGTTTATCTAAACTCTCATTAGTTAATTTTCAAAAGACACTCACTAAAGCTTGTGTCTTTAAAAAATTTGAAAATTAACTAACTTGAGTACATGATAAACAACAGTCACTTGTTGGGGAACCTCTATTTAAATTGCATAAGATATAATAACCAAATCCGTTCCTGTCTGTTCAGAACTCCTGTGACAGTTGGCGTGTCAATTTGAATTGTATATGGTTGAGCATATGGGCCTCATGTACTATATTTGAATGAATGTTATCACCAACAGATGCTGTTTCCACTACACTGGCAGTGTGCCTACATTCCTTTGTGTCCCCTTGGTCTTTCCTATGTACTTAGTGCTCCGGTTCCTTTTATTGTCGGTAAGTAGCCACTGTTGATAAACCTTATTAGTTCATCTGACCTGAAGGGCCAGGATGACCTATAGTCATCATGCACCCTCCGTTGTCGTCCGCCAAGCATAAGCTTTTCATTCACTCAATAACTGAATGGCCTGAAGCATGCTGGGATGAAAGGCTACAAAGTTTGTTCAAATGAATGATCTTGAAATTTCAAATTGATCAAATTAAATAGTTCTTTCTATTGCTCTAATTGTTTGCCAATTCTATATTCTTTGAGGTGTTTTATTTTGCCAATAGTCAATAGACTCTTGTTACTGGATAAGAAACGCCTGAAGAATCAACATTATCAATCTGAATTTCTTTTAGCATACAAATGAACACACATATGGTTGTATTGAATGTTTTGCTGGTAAGGGTGAGAATGCCTGTATCATTGATGTGTTGTAGGTGTGGACACTCGCTACTTTGACCTATACGATCCACCACCCGAAGTGATCTGTGTTGATCTGGACACAATAGCAATTTTTCTGTAAGTATTACTCTAAAGTGTCTCTAATAATTCTCTGGTTAATGTTTTAATAAAACAGCAATTGTAATGGTTTAGGAGATATTTTGCGAAAGTTGTGAAAGAATTTTAGGTTTTGATTTAAGATTTAGAAATTAAGGCATTTGATATCTAAGACCATTTATGTTTACGTCCTGCATAACTTTGAAATCGTATATTGAAGGCAGAAAGAAGAATTTCAAGTGAAGTTTTAATAACTTAGATATGTTACATAAACAGTGAAAAGCAAAGAAAACTTTTATCTTGTTATATTATATTTTCAAGTCCTGATGACAAAAAGAATGTATCCTACAAGCAGTTCCCAAAGGTAAGGATATGTCCCAGGAAAGAAAGGGGATGGGGGTAGCTCATCAAGACAGTACCTTCTGGTAATACTGTCACATGAATATTCAAGTCAAGTTTGATCATAAGAAGAATTACCCTGGTAATGCTAATTGCTTATAATATCAAAAGAATATAATCATCTGAAATAAAGAGGATTTTTTGTGCCTAAAGCTAATTTTCAATATGGTGGTTTGGAGATATTAAAATTAAATCATTTGTGTTTATTAAGTCTCAGGTTTGTTTGAATATGATACGTCTCGTCTTTCAGCTAATGTGACTTCGAACTATAATATAACAGTCACCGCAAAGTGAAACAAATCATGCTTAAACAACACAATTTTCACTATCTCAAACTCCCAAATCATGTTAGCATGTGAGGTCTTCCCCAGTCTTTATCATACCTAATTATTTTGAAGATAACTACTCATTATGGGTAAATCTTTACAGAAAGCTGCCCGTGTGTTGTACAACACCCTACATCGACTGTTTGATGAGTTGTGTGCTCAGCGATCTCACACACATAACATTGATGAAATTTCTCTGGAAATGGCTCCAATAGATCACGACTTCAAACGCAAGCGCAAAGAGGTAGGAATACGGTACAGATTCAGACTAATTACAACCTATAAGGAATAAGTATTTTGGTATTTATTTACTTTTCTTCAGGTTGTAAAGTATCGTAAATATATAAGATTTTTGTTAGCAAATAGATTTTTAATTTTTTCTCCAATGAATAGGACAGTATTCGCTTTCTCACTTTTATCAGATACAATGTATGGCAATTTTTGCACATGATGACGCAAAATAGAATTTATTCTTAAGATCAATATTCAATTTGGCTTCACTTTAATTTATGAAGACCATTTTGGCTTTGCGTTGTAATTAATAAATTCTACATCTATATTATATTGACCACCTTCATCTAGCTGAAGTGTATGTCAAAGTGGAGTGTCGGTGTGAAAAAAAAAGAGGTTAAATAGGCAGATCAGATTGCTGATTTGAAGGCTGGAGTTTGGGGATTTGAAAGAATTTGAGGAGGTTGGGAATTCCAATCTGTTATAGTTCAAGGAAAAAATGATTATTTATAATATATTGTCTTATTAGAAGTACAAACCTGAATATGTCTCACTGCCTTTTTCAGACGCTGATGGAACTGCAGATACAAGAGGCCTTCCTTCGGTTTATGGCCTGTATACTAAAGGGTTACAAACAATTCCTAAAGCCTATTACACATGCCCCTACACAGAGTACAACTGACACCACGTCTCTCTTTGACATGCAAGGTTCGTGATGGATGTAAAGTTCTTATGTGTTGAAATCATTTAAAATGACTTTAAATAATCTATATGTGCATCACACCGATGTCATTTTGCAACAAAGGTTTAATTTTCAATTTGGTAAACCAAGATATTTAAGTACATAATTCAGCTTGTCCCTGATGTTTAGTTTCATTCAAAGCTATTGAAGTAACTATTAGCTCAGTTTTAAAACTATGAAACACTCGTGAAATAGATCATTTCCAAATGGATGACAAGACAGCATTATACAAGATTAGCGAGGGATTGTTGAAATTGTCATTTTAAGTCCTTTTTTAGTTGTCTGTTCAAAATCAAACAATGTGTTCATAAACAAACAATGCATTAATGACTACTTTCGTGATTTCATTTCTACTGTAGCCATTTTGCATTGTTAAAGATTAATTTCTGTGGAATGGAATGGAGTAAATGACTGTTAAGGACATTTTGATAATTGATGACCTTGTTGGACAGACATGACACATTAATGAATTATTCTTGTTTCAATATCAACATCTTTATTTTCAGGCTTTTTGAAGAGTAGAGATAAGGCCAACATAAAGTTCTACAGCCAGCTGACAAAAACTCAGACTTTCATCAGATTTATTGAGGAGCGATCCTTTGTATCAGACAAAGATGCTAGTCTTGCTTTCTTTGATGAATGTACAGAGAAGGTAGATGAAACAAAGGAAGAACCAAAGCTGATAGAAATTGATGATTCTCAGAACAGGTAAGATTTACCAAGAATGAATAAAACATTCTCTGATCTGTGACAGATTGTCGCCTTTCCTTATAAACTTGCTTGGGTGGCCACCTTTCTTACGTGGCCACTCTGGAATAGCCTGCTAGACGAAGAAATTTTTGTTATGATCAAACATGTTATTTGACCGGTTATCTCTCACCAAAATCAACGGCCATTTTGTCCAGATGTTAACATCTAGATGATCATATGACCTCAGTATATTTAAATTCATAGAGTATAAAGTCATGTGGCAATCTTTGACCGGGACCCCTCACCTCTCACTTGATTGTACTTGGTAATAAAATAGTTTTGATTATATTACAGTGAGAGAACTGTGTTTATTCTGCCTCCTGAACCTGTCGGACTTCCTGAAGGGATCAAGTACAGGTAGGTTCAGTTTTGAAAGGGGTCAAAGTTCCCCTCAAAGGTCAAAGTTCAAGTAGATTGTATCTAAATAGAATTCTTAAAGAATATGTCGAACTGAAATATAAAAAAACAGCATACTGCTTTTGAATTGTATATCTTTTGCTGAAATAACTGTTGTTTTTTTAAATTTCATGAACACACCACAAAACAAATCCTTAGATGAAATAAAAAATGTCAAGAACATGGTAAAAACTTAAATTATAGAGAAAACAATATAAATAATGTAAAATCTATGTGATTGATGTGATATTGTATTTATAGCTACAATGGATTCCCGGAGTTAAAACATGAATTGTTCATGAAGAAAAATGTATCGGAGTTATCCCTTCCAACTAAAGGCCCTGTATGTCCAAACAGTCCAATCTCACGCCGTACCAAACAGGAGGTTAGGACGGCTCAAAAGGTAAAGGAATTGCCAAGATACAGTCAGGTCAGTATTGAACTGTGTGGAGTTGGCAATTATGGGAGAATGAATGCCAACTGGACCATTACAATTTGCTGCTAACCTGTAATTCTTCCATAATTGCCAACTGAATACAGATCAATGCTTATATTTACATTTGATAGTGATTTGATATGAACATCTAAAGAAATTTGCACCTCTAAATGGCTGGCAGTCTTGCACTGAACAATGCCAACTGTTTAAGGTAAGGTTACATATAGTGGGGTTGCAGGAAAATGTAATAACTTACAGCAAATGTTCCTCTTTATCGAGTACCCTAGCCTGAATTCTTTATATAAATATAAACTCTATATCAACCGTTCGGACCTGATTTCTAATGATAATAATATTAACTACAACTTCATGATTGTTTTGAAATTAAATGGCTAGTAACATAATGTGATATATATATTGCTAAAAATTATTAAATGTATAAAACCTTGTAAACGAATATTAGAACATTTATTTTATTTAAGAGTTTTCCCCCTGAAAGTAACATTTTTTGAATGGATGTGTAAACAATGAATATATTTGTAATTATTGTGAAAGAGATGTAAGTGTTTATTTGAAATAATCAATTTAAATACAGAAATTGGTGTGGAAGTCCTTCTGTGAAAGGAAAACATTGTTTTTTACATGCATATATTGAATAAAAACAAAGAAAAAACAACAACAAAAAACTTACAGCTCAAGATTGTAAATATCATCCAACCAAAACTCAGTATCATTTGTTTATTTCCAGAATGCTGTGCAGAACTCTACTGATCCTATGCTCTGGGCAAAGTAAGTCTGAACAAGTTTTCTACAGTATTCAAAAACAAAAGCCATAATAATAATTATTTGTTTAGTGTTGTGTAATGCTGTAAAAAGTTGCATTCAAATTCAGATTTTAAGTGTTCATGTAAATTACTTTAAATTAAAAATATCGGTGTTTTTTTCATCAATTTTTACCTGTGTATGATATATGATCAATTTTTGAAAGAAAAAAATTAGGGGTAAAATAGATATTGTTGGCAAAGATGACTAGACTAGTAATTTAACATAGACCTTGTGTTGATGTGACAATTACACTGGTACCATGCTTTTATTTACAGGTGTCTACTAAGTCACTGCTACAGTCTCTGGTTTATACATCTGCCGGCATATGTGGCTGCCAGTCCGTCCAAAAACAAGGCCCTGAAGGCAGCTTACGATGTCTTACAGAAAATGAAGCTGGCGAAACTTCAGCCACCAGATGAGGTAGGTTACCGTAAATGTTAAGATTTTAAGAAAACGGGAAAATGAGGCTTTACTTTGTACCTCTAGTATGCTGAACAATTTTAGTTTTAATATTTACAGGGTGAGATCTCAAAGAGTTAAATGTGCCTTAATATTTATATTGAATTTTATTTATGATAACTACTTGAAAATATTGTATGGACAAGATACTTTGTATGGGACCTGTGGGATACAGGGATGAAAAACTACCATCTAACTAGTTATACCCCCAACTCCTCCTAAACTACTCAACAGATTTTGATAAAATTTGGTACACAGAACCCCACTCTGGCGTAAGTTCTAGTTATCCCCTGCTTTCTCCGAAAAGGGGGATATTAATTTGGGTTTATCTGTCTTTTTGTCTGTCTGTCTGTCTGTCTTTTTGTCTGTCTGTCTCTATGTTGGTCCGTTCGTCCGTTCGTCAGTCTTTAACACTTCATTTCCGTGCAATAACTGTAACAAATGTAATTGTGACAAGGTTAAATGACTTAAGGGCTTGCTCAAGTTCAATTGCCACGGCATGTTTCAACCCAGGTAAAACCTAACCTCAATAATGTTTACCTACCATATGAAAGCAGGAGATGGAATTTCACAAATTTGCTTGTTAAGCTTGATCTTGTTTATGAGATTTTTAATTGACTTTGGAAGCTACTTCGATAATTGAGCTAATTTAAATTCTTATAATGTTATGTTGTCAGGTCTGCTACAGAGTGATGTTACAGTTGTGTGGTCAGTATAACATGCCAGTATTAGCGGTCAAGGTCCACTCCCAGATGAAGATGGCCGGAGTGCACCCCAATGCCATAACATATGGATATTATAATAAGGTCAGTATGTAATGAAATATGTAAATACAATCCATTTCTGTAATGTGATTACAAGCTACAATATACCTGTTGGCTAGAGAGGGATATGTTGGTAATAGGATGACAGTGTTAAGTAGATGGATATGAGGTTTCTCTACTCTTCCGCTCTCGGCTAGAGATATCTTGATTGACTATTAGACCATTAAGTCAGATGTCCAAGTTTGATCACAGTGACGACACAATTAGATCTATGTGAAACCCTTAGTTTGCTATGTTACAGTATCAATTTCAGTAAATGGGTATGTTTATGTTGAATTAATCCACTCCTGTGTGAGGGGAATTTATTTTACCCTTTCCTTCTTAAAATTAAATTTTTTTTTAATTAAAAAAAAATAATCAGCGAATGATGTATAATGACATTTTTAGCAAAATAATCACTTTTTATAGCAGCACCTAAATTATTTGTAAGAGCTATGCTATTCTAACCATCCTTACTTTTGTTCATCAGGCTGTGTTTGAAGGGACTTGGCCATCTTCCAGAAGTCGTGGAGCTGTACTTTGGAAAAAAGTACGGAATGTGATATTTGGTGTTGCTCAATTTCGTCGTGCCATCCGTCGCCGGAGTATGTCGCTGTGTTCTAATTCGGGGAGCGATTATGACCAGATAAGCAGGACTAGTATTGATAGCTTTCTGGAGGATCCAGGAGAGAAACCACAAAGTATAATCAAGTCAGATATTGTGGTCACGGACACAACAGCTAGTGATATCCTAACGTCTACAATCACTGAGGAAAGTGCCCCTTCAGGTAGGTAGTCTATTGGCCACAACAGTTGGTTTACAATATGTGAGAGGGATAGCATTATAAACACAAAACTTTCAAGAATTTATTTATCCAATGAATTAAGGAATGTGGCTTACCTTATTCACCTTAATTAGGGCTCCTCCCCCTATAAGCACCCCTCCCCTTTTCTGGAGAAGGAGTTGAAGTTGTATAAACACTCCCATACCGTGGATTTAATGGTGTTTTACAACATGTGATGCCTCTAACATCAAACTAATGCATCTCATAGGTTATAAGGCATGTTTACTGTAACAGATTGATGTGTCATGAGTACAGAAAGAATTCAAATATTGCTGATTTTTTTCATCCTGAGCTAACCACATTTTGGTTCACTAATATTTCTAAGCTCCGCCTTTGTTACAATTTTTTACGCTCCATGGGCGCTAATTACGGGGAATATGGTAATTCTCAAATATAAAGTTAACTGACTGTCAATAACTGTACGTAGTTGACCTGTATTATCATGAATTGGATGAAATGCTGCACCATTTGCTTTACATTTACAGAAGTGGTACCTGATCGTGGCTACAATTCCATGACATACGATGAGGCCAAAACTATTGTCCAAAGTGTGTCAGAAATGACCATCGAAGAGGAGAAAGAGATTAGCAAAGTGAAAAAGGAGCCAAAGTCCTCACTCCGCTTCACCTTACCACGAAAACACAGTTCAGCTCGCACTTCAGGTTCACACTTTTATCATATTTAGTCCAAGTATCTGTAGACGATCATATATAATCTAACTGCCAGTATTTGTAGACTATCATAATAATTATTTAATCTGAACTCCCAGTATGTGTAGACTATCAAATTGAATTTAACTCCCAGTATCTGCAGACTATCATATTTTATCTTAATTCCTAGTATCTATAGACTATCATATTTAATCTAACTCCCAGTATATGTAGACTATCATATTTTATCTTAATTCCTAGTATCTGTAGACTACAGTGGACCCTTGATAATCCGGACACCTTTAATCCCATGGCCAGCCTAAACCGTCTGGATTACGAGTTTTCCGGACTGCCAAATTCCTTGTTCTTACTCAATTAAATTGTCACTTACGAGTTACTACCCTTTACCTTTTAATTAATGATAGGCTTTTTTTTTGTAATATACATGTATTGTTATGAATACTTCGTTTGTTATGTTTTATAGGTGTGTTTTTTTATATATATTTGTTATGTTTTATAGGTGTGTTTTTTTATATTATTACGTTAAGAAAATACGAAACCAATGGCCATCGTTAATTGTGTACTATGTATGCATATAGCTACATATCCAACTCTTGATCTGATGTCGTACGGCAAATTATGTTTCAAAATGCCTAACCAAGGATCAATATCATCTACGTTCTTGGCATGAAAAAAACTATGATAACAAATAGTTGTGAACATTTGAAGAACTAATGTAATTGTTATTTTGTATATTGTGTGATATTATTGACCATTTCCACAAGTCTTTGCTTTATGACTTACAAACGTGTGAATCAAGCACGCACCTGTTCAGGCTTAACTTCGTGCATAATGTGTCAATGTCACACATGTGTATAAGGCATGTGCCGTAACCTTTATATATTGTACCATAGACGATGAATCCGAATAGATTCACATACATATGAAATACTTATTAATTTTGTCAGTATTATCTCACTTTCCGAAACTCAATACTTATCAATTTTGTCAGTATTATCCCACTTTCCGAAACTCAGAGCGATATATTCTGCATGCAAAACCAGTAAGGTCTACAGCATACATACTCGTACCCAAGCTAAAACTGTTGGTTTAAAAGCGTGTTGCTAAACATATTTTGCTTTTATCTCAATTACAACACTGAAGTTTGATCTATAGAAAACCATTGAACCATTACATAACTGCATGTACCCATGTGAAATGTGTTCAGGTAAACGCCCATGGCTATGACCTGCCACCCGTCATTATGACAAGACACACTAATGTCAAGTTTTAGACATGACTGTAGCTGGCCGAATTTCTGGACTAGCGAGTATAAATAACGTTACGGAAATACGTTTCCTGACATTTCCGTCGGCGGGTCCACTGTATCATATTTAATCTTAATTCCTTGTATCTGTAGACTACCATATTTAATCTAACTGCCAGTTTCTGTATACTATGATATCATATTTAATCTTAATTCCTAGTATCTGTAGACTATCATTTTGATCTAACTCCCAGTATCTGTAGACTATCATATTTTATCTTAATTCCCTGTATCTATAGACTATCATATTTTATCTTAATTCCTAGTATCTGTAGACTTGTTGGTTGCTTATTTGCTCATTAGCAATATCCGTTAATAATAAAATCTGACTTCGCCTATAAATAAAAATAAGAGTAGAAAAAGTAATTATGATCAATCGGACCAAATCAGATAGAGTGATCATCACTTTTCACTGATTCTATAGTTTTTCACCTTATATATATTTGTGTGTGTTCTGTAACAGATTTTTTTTTTGTGTTCCACCATGGGTTTTTTTTTGTATATGTGTGTGTCTACATTGTATTGTGTAATATGGAGGTAGCACTTTTGACATTTTTGACACATTTAATAATTCTCTAAAGGAAAGAAAGACCTGGACTTTCCTGCTTATGATGCTGACCCAGTGGCGTTTCGATCACGAGTAGGAAGCATTGTACGGAAATCACTAGGCAGTATTGGTAGTATCGGAAGTCATGAGACGTTAAAGGGCAGTCTTAGTAAGTTTGATTTTATCTGCGTAGCTGGTCATTAACAAGAGATTAAAATGCAGTAAAAATTATTAACCATAATCAGCAACAGGGCTAATAACAAGACAGAAAGGGTTTTTAATGTGTAATTGGTAATTACCACAATGTTAAATTCTAATTTTGTCATAATAAAGAAGCAGTAAGGGCCATCTTGCCCTTTTATTGTGGAAGCCCACTTCATACTAGTACTCCTGCTATTATTTTAAGAAATAAAAAACTACATACATTCAGGTTAAATAGCAATACTGTAAGTCTTGTTTCTGTGTTGATTTCAGTGAGTTTGTCCTCCACTGGATTGATCATGGTCAATGAAAATATCAAACCTACAGGATTTCAGAGACAGATATCGTTAGAGAATAACAATGGAAAGAGAAAGAGACACAAAAGTGCTGGTGACTATAACAAGCCTAGATCTCAAAGTGTCAGTGAAAACTGGCGACCCCGCCATGTCAGCGGGGAGGACAGGCTTCTACTCAAATTCAACGAGTTGGAGAGGAAGAGCAGTGATGATGACATATTTGAGGTTGAGCTAGATAAACCCGAGGATAGTGCTTTGTCCGATGAGATGAGGACTAGTGACGACACCAAGGATAGTGGTGTGGTGTTGGACGAGTGTCGTGTACCGTCTGATACCCCCACAGCTAGACCCATGTCTATACCTATACACTTGTCTTCCATGTCTAATTCAGTCAGTGCTCCAGAGACACTCGATGCGTCCCCCGTACAACATTCCATTGGTACCCCTGTTACAACAAACGATCCACTTGGATTATTCATGGAAGGAAACATACCCGTTTCTGATTCTGTGGCCACATTTCCCAGTGGGACGAATGTGACGTTTTCCAAATATGTCTCACAACCTTATGAAACTTGTACACAGCCAGAACCTGGTGATCAGTTAGATTCTGGTTTGACTGCTCAAGAGTGCAATAATAGTGAAGCCAAAAGGACTAGATCGAACAGTGATAAACATGTGTTTAGTCTGGGATCAGCCCAGAGTCTAGACGCTGTCAGCGTAACAAGTACAGGATCACAACCATTGTCTCCTGTGGGGAAAATAGGAAAGAGATTGATGGACATAGGTAGAACAAACAGTTCCCCGGGATCACTAGACAACACAGAGAAATCAGGGCGAGGGTTTTGGCCTGTAAAGGGCTACCTTCAGTCTTTATCATCCTCTTTAAGAAAATCTAACGATTCCCTGGATGAGAAAGATGAATCTAGTCAGGCCACAACTCCAGATTCTCATGGGCCTAGAAAAACTGGAAGCTTTAAAAAGCATAATGAACGTTTGAGTGGGGCAATAAAGTACGGATTTGGAGCTCTGGCAAACAAATTTAGTGAGATTAAACAGACAATGAGTACACCAACAAAGACCGGCTCCAATACCTCTCTGTCACATGCTGGAGATTGTGATAGTGTTCATAGTGAGGAAGGAGGCCACAAAGGGGCGTTAGATGTACCCGCCAGGAAGTCAACCATGGGCTCAGACAAAGATCTACGGCGTGGTGACGCTCATGATGAATCTAAAGATACTGCCACGGCATTACCTGTTGGTATGTAACATTTCACATCTTGTGTCTTTGGTTTATATTTGTTGTTGTACCAAGAGTTAATTCAACCTCATATGGAAAGAAATTCTGTCGTTTTGAGGCTGCCCAAGTGTGGAAAAGTCTACTGAATATTAATGAACAACTCCGTAACTACCAAACTTTTTTTTTTTGTGAATGTGTAACCCTGGTGAATACTAGCCACAATATGCTGCTTGGCTAGATAGAACTTCTCTTTAGCTTGATCAGTTGAGCATCAGACTAGTAACCCAGAGGTCTGGAATTTTATCCTGGCAAAGGTAGTGATTATATCAATATCAAATCATACAAATTTTATGATTAATTATTACTTGCAATCAAATTTGTGAAGCTTATAGTATTAAAATCTCTTCTGATTCTGATCATTTGAAATAGTCTTATTTCCAGACAGGCTAATATATACATATATATATATAGCTTTATAGATTTGTTTAAATTTTACTATTTAGTGGTAAGCGGGGAAATAATGAACAAATTTTATGTACTCAGGTAATATGTGAATGAGACAGACAATTTTAAAGCTTTTCACTTGAATTATTACAGGAAGTTTCATGCCATCTTCTTCCTTCATGGAGCAGTATATTCCACTGAAGGAGTTCGGAGAGCAGAAATCAGTCCACTTCGCAAGCTTGGCTCCAGCCTTGAATGATATCGCCATAGAGACTGAAATCAGTAGTTGTTGTCGGTGTACAAGATGTAAATCATTGTTGTATGATGAGGAGATCATGAGTGGCTGGTTAGCAGACGACTCCAATCTTAACACAACGTAAGCTTCCAAGTGATCTGCTGCTTTAGAATGAAAGGAAAAGTGTAATCAATAGACTTTTAAATGTAATATTTGCATTGGGTGCCATCATGGTTTTGGATTGCATTTGGGTACTGTTTATAATTTACTTTTTCGCCTTTCTCTATAACATACTAGATAGCTTGTTTTAGTTAGCTATATATAGGGCCTGTTTGATTTGTGAATATCAAACAATTAAATTCACAAAATCTTGAGTCCCCCTGAGAAATTATATTGTTGCCTCAGCCTCATTTTGCCTTCTAAACAAATAAGAAATCTTTTTTTTTTCTGTTCAAGAAATCTTCTTCGCTTATTATGCTTGTTATTTCGATTGATGGTGTTTGAAATGGAATTTCTATTGCTGGATTTGTTGGCAATATTTTTATAGATTTTCATGGTTTGTATCTTTGTAGGTGTGTATTTTGCCAGACAAAACTTGTACCAAGGCTACAGATTTATGTCAAGGTAAGAAATTAGTAATTACACAAAGACTTGTGATCAATTGTTAAAATATCTGGTTTTTGGGAGGCTTCATATGTCATTTATCAAAATTTTGACATTGAATTTTAGATAATTTGACTGAATATATAGCTGCACATAATAGTATTTCACTCACGGCTGTTTTATACAGGGAAGGCCAAATGTCATTCTTTAGCTAGTAAATGATCATAGTCTTTGATAGAACAATCAAAATCACTTTGTTTTCTTCCAGGATTGGAGGGATCACAGTCGAAACACTGACCTGGATGACTTGGATGTGAATGATCTAGTGGATAAAGTGGAGGAACACAGCCTTCAGGTCCGTGATCATGATCGTGACTCGGTGTCAGAGACGTCCACCAACGATCCTTGGGTCCTCCAGGATAATACATCTGTAGGAAGCGTAGACAATAACCATTTCTTTTTCCCCGGAGAGGACTGTCTGGATGGTGATGGACATTCCAGTCCTGTCCAATCTCAGCACCGATCGGCTCGCAAGGATGCACATCTGGCTGAGGCTGCACGCTGCTCAAGTCCATCAGGTGAAAATACTGTAGGCTCTAAATACAACTGATGTGATATTACAGACTCTGTAAAATTTCTAAATAATTGTATGTGTAATGTGATATTCTACAATTCGGTAATGTTTGAAAATGAAGTTTGTAAGAGTCATCAAATGATGAAGATAACTATTAAGCAAACGTTGAAAGTACATATTGTTTTGTTTTGTTGTTTTGATACAATTTGACAGTAATTATATCTTGATAACTTAAATTGTAATCAAAGATTTCGAAAAGCTCCACATTTCAGAAATCTGCCATGAGCATTTCTTGCAATATGTGTTTATGAAACTGAAAAGTGCATGTGTACTTGTTGTAATCCATAAAGTTGATGCAAAATTTAATGATTTAGAATGTAAAAATTCTTCAGACTGTTGCAGTTGATACTATAATCCAGTTTATATCTGTCTTTACTTTTCTTGTGACAAACATGTTTTCAAAGAATACAATATATCAATACGCAGAACTTTACAGGTATTACAATATAATTTAGTGTCATCAGTTACATTTTCAGTAAAGTTTGTGTGTGTGGTGTTGTAGGTACCAGTTCTGAGTTTGATGTGACCACTGGTCGGCGACGTTGTACAAGTGAATGTCTGACTAGTGCCACCGATATGATGTTTGGTACCTCTTTCGACTCCATGGACAACTACCAGAATCAGTTTGTACGCTCCCCTCTCAACACTTCAATAGAGGAAGACAATGAGCTGCCAACCCGCCCCTCGGATCTACCTGAAATGAAGAAAGATTTTATGGAGAGGTGAGTACAATTTGTTCATGTCCAGGAGACATCCATATCAGTCCACTTCACCAGCTTAGCTCCAGCCCTGAATGATATCGCCATTAGCGACAGAATCAGTAGTTGTCGGTGTATGAGATGTAAATTGTTGTTGTTTAATGAGGAAATCATGTGTGGCTGGCTGGAAAATGACTCTCAAGAGATTATGTCCTTTAAATTGACAAATTAATGATTGTAGGTAATTGTAACTATTAAATTAGAGGATGTTTGTTGACAAGACTGTTTGTTGACAAGACTACAAGCAGTGTCCTAACCAAGTCGAACAACGTCATTGGACCCGATTACTGTTCTCGATGAAGTGTTATTATATGTGTTGTTTTACAGGGGAACTACGTCGATGAACCTGATCACAGTGCCCTATCAAGTGTTATAATATGTATTGTTTTACAGGAGAACGACGTCAATGAACCTGATCACGGTGCTCTATCAAGTGTTATAATATGTGTTGTTTTACAGGGGAACGATGTCAATGAACCTGATCACGGTGCCCTATCAAGTGTTATTGTGTGTGTTGTTTTACAGGGGAACGACGTCAATGAACCTGATCACAGTGCCCTATGAAGTGTTATAATATGTGTTGTTTTACAGGGGAACAACGTCAATGAACCTGATCACAGCGCTCTATCAAGTGTTATAATATGTGTTGTTTTACAGAGGAACGACGTCAATGAACCTGATCACAGCGCTCTATCAAGTGTTATAATATGTGTTGTTTTACAGAGGAACGACGTCAATGAACCTGATCACAGTGCTCTATCAAGTGTTATAATATGTGTTGTTTTACAGAGGAACGACGTCAATGAACCTGATCACAGCGCTCTATCAAGTGTTATAATATGTGTTGTTTTACAGGGGAACGACGTCAATGAACCTGATCACAGTGCTCTATCAAGTGTTATAATATGTGTTGTTTTACAGGGGAACGACGTCAATGAACCTGATCACAGCGCTCTATCAAGTGTTATAATATGTGTTGTTTTACAGAGGAACGACGTCAATGAACCTGATCACGGTGCCCTATCAAGTGTTATAATATGTGTTGTTTTACAGGGGAACGACGTCAATGAACCTGATCACAGCGCTCTATCAAGTGTTATAATATGTGTTGTTTTACAGAGGAACGACGTCAATGGACCCGATCACAGTGCCCTATCTCAGTCCTCTGGTGTTAAGGAAGGAGTTGGAGAACATCCTTCACAGTGAGGGGGACATGTCACTTAGCATTGACGTCTTCCTTGATGAACATCCTATCATATTCTGGAATCTGGTAAGAAAGTCAACATGGTTAACTTTAATACAAACCTTCTGTATTTCATCAAAAAGACATTGAAGTTAGCAAGAACACAAATTGTGTTTCGTTGCTGAGGATGTTTTTAATACCATTTACAATGTATTCTTTATTTTATGACTTAAGATAAGTATTATTATAATTTGTATATATTAATTAAAATGCTTTTAAATCAAATTTCATATTAAAATATTTCTGTCATGATATCTTTTGAAATGTTTCCATCATGTAAACATTTAAATTGAAACATGTCTAATCTTTCATCTGCTCTCTAGGTTTGGTATTTCAAGCGAATTGAAGTGCCTAGCCACATGCCTGGATTGTTACTAACAGCCAAATATTCAAATCCAAAACCAGTAAGTTTTAATACTGATACCAAGTCCTCTAAATACGTGGCATTGACAGAATAGACATTTTATGCTATGCGGATTCACACACAACAGTATGCATACAAAAAAAATTTTCATGTCCTGATGAAATTAAAAAATAGTAACATCTATACTTAAGTATATGAAAAAATTATTATCAAAATCTTATTTAAAAAAATTCAAAAATGTTCATTTGGGGGGGTGTAAATTAAATTGTAAAATGTCGATAAGAATGTCCAAATTTCAAAATACAGCAGTCCTGCATTCAACATTACTTATTGACTTTTAAATATTTTAATAATGAAGTAATGACTGCTTTTTATGTGACACGATGAGACTACCAACTTTTTCAGACTAAGTCCTCTGCTGTGTACACCAGCCAACATGTGTTAATTCGACCACTTTGGGATAACATTCGTATCCATGACGAAGTGGGTCTGCCTATGTACAAACTGTGGAATGAAGGTAAATTATCTACTTGTCACATCTTACAAATTAATGGCTTCCTAGAAGCACTTATAGAGCCTTTTGCTTCCAACAAAACTTTCTTGAAAAATAAAAGTTTGAGTTGTAGTATTCTGATGTTTGATGTATTACCTGACGTGTATAACCTCTATATTCTGATATTTCAGGTCACAGCTCTCACACGGTGGATGCTTTGATTACAGAGCAGCAGCCATTTAACAGGGCGTAAGTATTCATCTGAAACACCAGTGGCCCATTGTGAACACCCTAAATGTTTTTCATTTTCCTTCCTTCATTAAAATTAAAAAAAAAAATGTATTGATCTCAGCATTGTCCAATAGTGGGCTTTTCAAATTGATTTTCCTTTCCTACCTATCTTGTCTGTAAACATTTCTTATCACAGCTGTTTATCAGAAAGTACTGAATAGGTATTTCATATAGTTTGAATGAATCAAAATATTGCTATCTGGCTAGAAGAGTACAGTAAATCACATTAATAACGAACACACTTACAAAGAATTTGTGGTTATAATGTAGTACTTTTCATTCCCCATTAAAGTTCCAATAACATGTCTATACTATGTGTAAAACAAACCATGCTTACATCAAAGTGATTTTGTTGGTCCCTAGAGTTTCGTTATAACCGTGTTTAGGGTAGAGTGATATTAAGTCGGACACGATCTAGAGTCGGACATTTTTAACACGTTTTACCATCCTTATTCCGGTTACCACGTTACAAAAAAACGCTGTCTACATGCTAAATGAAGTATTGACTTTCTAGAGTTGTCTCCCGTTGATAACTTTCTCGTTTTAATACATATTTTGCCAAGTCTGATCGCGAATAGTAACAAAAGCGGTACATTTCACGGTGAGAGCGGGTAAAGTTTTGTGACTTCAAACTGAAATGAGAAGTCATTTCTTTTGATAATTACGCTATAAAACTTAAAACTGGAATTTAACTGTAAGATTTGTGTAAAACAAATGCAGAATTATCTTCACTTTGACAATAGAAACAGCATTTTATCTCATAATTTGGTTCAAAGTTGCAAACGTTATTTGATCTTGAGTCGGACACCAAAAATGTTCAAAACGATCATAAGTCGGACAGTGTATTTTATCATTATACAAGTGAATATATATGATATATAGGCATAAACAAGTGCTGTAATAACCCTTTTTTCATAATATAAGTTTAAATATTTCATCCCTTATTTTTTTTTATAAATATTTTATCTATTTTTATTTTCTAATCAGTCTTTAAAGTTTCCTTTCAAGTCACCATTGGGATTTTTCTTAAATTTTTAATCAGAATGTATGGCAAAGCACATTTTAGTGGGAAAACGTGTGCAGCCAAATGAATTAATTTTCTATTTAAAAATATATTATATATACACCAAAATTTCTCTTGTTTTATTGGTGGCAATCTGTTAATTGTACTTCGTAAAGCGAAGAAGTGATATCGAGAACGCAATACACGATTATTTTTACTCGTCCATCAAATAAACAATTTTCCATCAAATAAACAATTTTCTCTGACATATAGCAATGGTACATTCATCTAAAATATCGGCAACACAAGCTAGACAAGAAACTTTAATTTGGGATGGCCATGACTAGTGCAGGAATATGAAATTGTCCATCCAGTCATCCTGGAATTTCGACACAGCGCTTTTGGTTGTATAGTTTTCAATTCTTTTAAAAGTAATTGGAGCAGGTTCTGCATGTGTTTATTAGGAACACCGGAGTTGCTATTGGCCATCGTCAATTCATGAAAATGTTTTACTTTGCAAAGGACAAAGTCTCCTAGCATAACTACAAAAAAAATGTACTATATATTTCAGAATTGGTTTAGAGCGACAGGCATTTTTCCTTATTCAACTTATGCAACCACGATAAAACACAAACTCAAATTAGGCAAATAGTTGTTTAATGATAAGGCCATCGTTCTGGCTGCTCAGATGACCGCGTAACATCGATACATAGCGCATGTGGACTGCAGATCCCTTTCGTGGTTTAGTACGTCAGGTTCTAAACTTTTACTAACATTGATAATCTTTCCCTGCAAGCTTAGAAATAACAGAATATACTTTCAAGGAACATGTTATGTTGAAACATATAACAACCCAATTTCAAGCATTGTATGAAACAAAATCAATGTAAAATTGACCGCAGTTTCTTTCGTTTTTCAGTCTGCATCTATTTCGTCAGGCTCATATTTGTTATACAAGCTATACCTATTTATTGATTTCCCAGAGATAAGTACACGTAAAGTGATCGCCAGGAAGTATAGCCACATCTCGTGCCCGCAAACGCACGTGTATGTATTCGATGTCGGAGCAAACGTAATGTTGTAGCATACACAATACAAAATGCAAAGTCATGTGCAGTTTGCTTGACAGCTGGCGATATGTCAATTACCGAAAGTAATATGAACAACAAATTTCTTATTTTATGATCAATTACTAATATTTTTTATTCAGAATTGTATAAAATGTTAACTTAATCCGATTGCCCGACGTAATATCAAAGCAATCTGGACTGTCCGACTCAAAGTCAAATGCGTCCGACTCTCGATCAAATTGCAGGTTAGGTACTTTATTTGCTCTGTATTGTATCGTAGGATAAAAAACGAGAGTATCGAAATGTAAATATGATTCAGAAAGTGTGCTCTCTGGGACGGTACCCATTACATTAATAATGGTCTTCATATCACGACGTACTACTGTTCTGAACACAAAGGGTGTCCGACTTACGATCACTTTACCCTACATGTATGATTAACTGTCATTTATTTATTTTTGCATATCAATTTTTAGGGACAAATACAATGTGCAGTAAAATCTCGAAAAAAACATCCACACAGAAATGTACCAGCTTTACAATTTGTAGTAGATAAAATTTTGTTGATTTTACAGAACCCTCCATCAGATCATTACCAATATACAGTGTAACGATGTCATATCGCCCATCAAAATAATCGGGAACTGCCGGCGGCGCCACAGATTACGGAAACCCAAATACAGGAGTTTGTACAGAGACATGCTGTTTCTGGCGTTTACAGCCTGTGGCAGGGAAAACATAGATCATGGTAGGTCTTCATTTCTCTAAATACAAAAGATTACATTGGATCTCCTTATTTCTAATATATATCTAAAGAGCACTGTGCTAGTGGGTTTGCTTATCTTTAAAATTGACAGTTGGTCTTCATATCCCTACTTTAGACCATAACATTGACACCTGAACTCAATTACCCTAAACTCCATTAAATAGTCTTGATAATTTTTATCCCTCGCTTTCACCGAAACGGGGGATATTAATTTGGGTCTATCCGTCTGTCTGTCTATCTGTATCGCTTGTTTTCCGTGCAATTACTGCCACAAATCTTATGCCATTTTTAGGTCACCTGATCGTAGGTCATGGTGACCTATATTGCGATAGTCTTTTGATCATCGTCGTCCGTTGTCAATCGTGCGTCATGTGACATTTGTTAACATTACAGAGTTATTATCCTTTGCACTAATAATTATTTTTGGACTTTGTGAACATGATAACTTGAGTAAACATAAACTGAGCTTAATTTAAACTTTGTACATAGACTAACATTGGAAAGATCTCGGACGAGTTCGAAAATCAGCTTGATCCTACTCTTACTTAATTACGGACAAATTGCCATTCTCATCCATGTCCGTTAAATAACTCTCACAAATATTACCAAATTTTCTAGAAACTTGGTAACATGGTTAAATGTCTCAGGGCCCTAGCCAAGTTCAATTGAAGCTTTGATTGGACCCTTTTTGGCAGAGTTATGGGCCTTAGATTTATGAAAGCGGGGGTTATAAATTCCAAGAATCTGCTTGTTTTCTACATGATTAAAATCTAAAAGTAATATCATTGTTATCAGTGATTGTTTCATTTCATGATTGAGGATTTTCGTATTATTAATATTTTAACCAATCGATCATTATTAACATACCCCTGTAATGAAGTTAAGGCAGGTTATACCGGTCTCGTTAGTCTGTCTGTCCGGCTGTCCGTCTATCTGTCTGTAGACAGAACTTTGCCCGGCGAACTTCTCTTAAACTACAGATTTTGATAAAATTTGTTACACAGAACCCTAACCTAAAGGGGAGTTGAGTAAACCAGGTAGGGTTCTGCAATGTCTCCTATTAATGGAGTTATTGATAAATTTGTGCAGCAGGGGGTATTAGCTGTCCACCCTGGCAAAAGTTCTAGTTATAACTTAAACATTGCCTACTATGAATATACGAAAAACGTTTTTTATCAAAATTAATGACATACAATTATAATTTTAGTATAATATGTTTTCCAATTTACTGACTTTTGATATTGTTTCTTACAGATGCATTTGATAGAGAATACAGACAGGCTTTCAATAAATTATTACCAATGGAGGTGAAAAGATTACAACGCAATGATCGCCCGCGGAAGACCAAGGTCATCTGGTGTCGAAAAGTCTTTGGAGAATTAGAAGTCTAGTTTACAGAAAACTGGATGTGTTCTTGAGTGAAATGTGTTAATTGTCAATGAACATTAATTTTTTTTATGGGACATTTAGGTGTATGTTTTAAAGGGATTTAAGCTATAAACAAAAATCTAGATTTCTTTCCTTTTTATATGGCAGTCAAATTTGGACTAGAGTACATTGCTTGTATTATGATCAGGTGTTAGTCATCTATATGATGTGATTTTTTTTCTTTGTATAGAAACCTCCCGTATTTGTCAGTGAAGACCTAAAAGGCTGTCATCTTTTCATTTTAAAATTAAGCAAATAATATTCAGACCAAGATCATATATTCAACAAGTATCAAATGTTCTGTTTGATTCACTCATTTGATTTTAGCTTAATTGTCGTTGAAGAAAGCAGGTAGTACTATTTTCTCTCTTTTCTTTTTTTTTGCATAATGAAGACACATTAACATATATGCTTTAGGAGAATGGAAAGTGCAATGCCAAAATTGTGTATTTAGTTTAGTTACAGTGTGTATTTAACAAAAGTATCAACTCATTCACCTAAGAAACTGCGATGAGCCTTAGAGTGAGATCATGTGTGGTCAGGGTGAATGAATTGATATTACATTGTACGTTGTGGTTCATGGATATAAGTGTTAGGTCTCTATATACTAGAAGCTTTTAGGAAAGAATGTGGCTGTGATATCAGAATCATTTATTTATTTCCATCATTATTCTGTTCTGATTCATTCCTTGTTACATTTTTTTTAAGATTATATGAAATTATGTTGCTGAAATATAGTGATCATTACCTTGATGTTTGCAATTTTAACATTCAATGAACCAAAGAATTATGACAATTTCATCTAAATTTCTAACGAAAAAAAAAAACATTTTTCAGAACCATCATATATAACAATGCGGTTTAAATTCATAAAGCATTTATTTAGAAATGATTAAGATTCATGCATTTTATCAATTCATAGCTTTTTCATCAAATGCAATTTATTTCAAAGTTATTCTTGTGGGCGTGGTATTTCCTTAAAATATTTCGTTATTTTGTGGTCAGGATTTCTTTAAACATTCTGATAAAATATAATTTTTTGTGCTTATCGATTTGCCTTCGTATTAGCTGAGTTTAAAAATCACATCACCACAAACCCCACTGTCAATTTGTTTGCTTATTTTAATATTGACTTCTATTCATTCAGGCAGATGTAAATATATTTTACAATCATGCATTTTAGATTTTTGGAAATCTCTGCTTAGTTACTGATCTGATACTCTCAGCTTAGTTTCTCCAGTGAATTCTGTAACTTTATCACGAAAGAGTTGCTAGTTTTAATCTTAGTGCTAATACTGTTATATAGACCTGAACAAAATAAAGAACTCTGATTTAGTTTACATACCCAGAAGTACATTACAGGGCAGTGTAAGAAGGAGTTTTCCAAATGAAAAAGCTAAATTCATAAAAAAACAAATGTTACCAGCATCAAAGATATTAAACTGGAAAAGATACTATCATTTTGGTATTGTAGGTATTATTATATAATTCTAATATAAAACTAAATGATATAATGACACAACATGGACGAACAACAGCAAATTGTTTTATGGTTTAGTTTAGATTTATTAACTGTCGAGATTATAGAAGGACTTGTGAGGGCGTTTTCATTTTTATGATTGGAGTGGTTCAACCAAAGATAATTGTTTAGGAAATAATAATAGATCTGGTGATTGATATTGTTTTCAGTTGAGCTTTGACGTCAAGGCCTGTAAGTACAATTTGCATATTTCATCAAGATTCATTCCCAAAATGATTGTTTCACATAAACCAAATTATTCCTGGCTTTGGTAGTTTTAGCAACACTGAATATCTGTGAATTTGATACCTATCACAAATTCAATACTGCTTGCTCAACATGATTATATTAAATGTTTTCAAACTTTGAAAGAGTTTTTTTATGGAAAGATAAAAACAATAATTATGACACATTAATTTCCATCATTATTTTACGATATAGAAATAATAATAAGAGTACAATTTTAGAAGGTGAATTTTTAATTACAAGTTCCCATTTTAGCTTTGTTTTGTCCCGTTCAACTTCAGTATTCAAGCAACGTCCTTATTAGTCTATGAAGATATTATGTTGTGTTGGCAGACCACTATATCACTGTTCAATATTTATTTAAAGAGTTGGATATATTTATTCTGCAACACATCTATAAGGCATATTTAAGACTACTCAGGATAAGACTCAAGGGTGGTATTGATACAACTTTTTATGAAACATCTCTTTACTTATCTACATGATATTATAATTTCCATCATGTTTACTTCGTTGCACAGAAATAGATAACAGAAACTTAATATGTAGATATTACTGGATGAGAAATAACTTTAAAGGGAAATTCTGATATGTATTCATACTTGAACATGTCCAAAGAGAGTTGTTATGGAACCTGTTTGTAGGAGTATCGTGTATGTGTTGTGTTTACTGCTGTGAAACAGTTTGTACAGAGTCTAAATTGGATGAGATTTACTAATGTTAAATTTTGTAATTCTTTATGTGTGTGAATAGTCATTGATAACACTGATGATGAAATATGTACATTAAAAACAAATTACACTACTCTTTGTGTCCTGCGTGATATTTTATGTCACTTATGTGATCATGCATTCTTTGTTTCGATACACAAATGTATAAGAATATAAGACTCTTTCATATGTGGATATGACGGATAGGGATATTCTACCCGAGAGTCACAAAATGTTGTAAAACCCGAGGCTTGCCACATATGAAAGAGTATTTTTCTCTCATACCTCAATGTTTTATTGCAATTTTACTACTATGATTTTCTGCCATTTTGAAATGAATTTGAAAAAATGTGACCGCAAGTCAATTCTCGTTACATGATACATTGCGCTATATTTTCAGCGCAAATTATATTGTTTATATCTTTTAAAGGAAATAAAGCATTGTTTCTGAAAAAATGTTAAAATTGTACAGAGAAAGTAGAAAATTTATTGACGCTGTAACGTCACGAGGCTTTATTGCATGGGTAGCTATGCAATACAGCTTCAGGCGCCTGTATTACCCATGTAGGTATGAGAGAAAACTTTCTATTGAGTGCATGCAATAACGACAATCTCTATGAGGCCAAAAAAAATGTTTGTTTAGAGTTACATTGGCAAAAAAAATAGGGTTGGGAGAATTTTTTTTTATTATTTTTTTGTGTTTGTTTTTCACTCTTAAAATGATGGCCGGAACCGGAGTCTGAGTTCCAAATCCCGACTTAATATTTTTTCGTAGAAAAGAGTAAAAAAAAAATTGGGTTACCCTAAACAGACATATTTTTTTGTCTGATCAGTAGCCTAGTTATTGCCCCATGTACTTTGGTAACTTTCACTTTGATTGCAATTTTACACAGTTATCGCCCCTTGTATATTGATGATAATTCTACAGTCAATGCCCGTTGTACTTAGATCGCAATTTTACAGTTATTGCCATTTGTACTTAGATGACAATTTTACAGATCTATTGCCTTCGTGCATTATTTCGATTGGTTAAATGTGTTGAACCATCGTTGGTAAATATGAACGTCTTCATGGTGAAGCTTTATTGGTAGAAACAGGGATCCAGCTCTATTGGTAGAAACTGGGATCCCAGTCATTATCATAATTATTCATTAAATGTTTGTCCTTAGAATTTTGATTAAACTAGATCATCAGCTTCTAGCTATATTTCAACAAAATCGTAAATATGCTACACCACCTATAGAGCATTGATACTCATTATTTGAACAATAATTGGTGTTTTAATCGTGTTTAAATCGTGTATATATATAACAACGTTTATAACTTGCTTTAAAGACGGAAGATTTAGAAGAAATGTCTTAAACTATCGTTAAAAAAATACGACCGCTCATGAAATGGCAGCACGCTTCAGAAAGTAAGACGGTAACCCTCGCACCCGCAAGCTACATCAAAGGCTGCGGCGGCGGATATCAAAGGAAATCAGTCGTCGCCCAACGTCACGGTCAGTGCACAAACACAAAAGCGCCTGCGCTGTCTTTGCCCAAAACTCAGTGTGACTTATCCTTCTCATATACGTCCTTGTGTATATATATTTTCTAATTAACACAAAAAAATAATATGAAATAAATTATTTTGCTTTTGGTGCATGTGCAATCACAGTTCTTCACTCTATATAGGACATAGTGCCACGGATTTTTTTTTTTTTTTTTTTTTTTTTTTTTTGATGTAATTAGTTATAAATATTTGTATCTTGAAGTAAAATCAAACGCTAAAACTTTTCAAAAGTGGTAATGATGTAAAGTAAGTTCCTTTCGTGTAACCAAAGAAAACAACAATGATTATTTTTTTAAAGGTGGCAACTACATTCTAAAAATGACGATGTCCCATTGGGCGTTAAAAAGGTTGTGAAATTTCTGTAAAATATTTTTTTAAACGAAGTAAAAATATACGATAAATGGGGAAAAGCGATGAAATATAACGTTAACCGGTACTGTATGCTAATAAGTTACAAAGTCGAAAATCGCAGAGTTTGACCTGCTTCACATAGATTAATTAACAGAACTTTAAAGCATTGTGATAGAGTAACGACTCCATTTTTCTTCATCAACTTTTTATTATGTAATTTCTTATAAACAAAACATATAAATTCCGGAATTCCGGTAACGGAATGCGGTGAAAGGAATGGTAGTTATCTCCCTTTGACTGTATGTACGTTGTATTCCAGTATTAATTATTACATATACACCACAGCATCAAATACAACTTGTATGTTTGTGAAGAAGAGATCAACGATATTTTGTCTTCCCTGGACAATAAAAGAGGTATCATAATGTATTTTGAATTAACTTCTCTGCATAACAACCAAATAATTACTGTCTATAACAACCGCCGAAGGGGAGACAGAGAAACGGCCACTATTGACAGGTTGCCTTTATGGACAGGTTGGGGGTTTCGTGCCAACCAGCAAACCAGTAAATATATATTGCATTGTAATGCCAAACAGACCTGCTAATGGATATTTATATATTTATTACAATGCATTATTAAAAAACTAATTTTTTTCAATACATTTCCGTGATTTGTGTTTGTTTTATTCATAATTTGCAATGTTTCTAATTACTGACTTCTGACATGTTCTGTAATTATCTCTGCAAGATTAATTTCAGTTTACCCAATCTGATTATCCTTGTTTAAATCACTCGGTAATCATGATAAGAACAAATTTCAATTAGATTGAAGTCAAATGTAATATCTTAAAACCATAACATGGTATATATATATATTCTAACACCATGACACCACAGGTATACAGCAGTCAAAGGACGAAAATCCGAAAACTCTCATAGACAAAAAGCAAGAAATTCTACTACCTATCCAAGGCTAGATTTAGACCCCTAACTGGCCCTTTATATCCTAATTTAAGTCTGAATTTTATGGTTATATTCTCTTTTAAAAAAGGCAATTGGTTATAGTCTATTTATTAATAAATTCTTTATCACCTTAAAATTGCTCTTTCCATATATCGGAGATCAAGCCTTCTGGGGTTTAAACACGTGCATGTGGCTTGCCATTTTGAATTTTCCCGCCATCATCAGTCAATCGACTAGAGGCAATCATAAAAATTTGCTAATTAGGCAATATTAATGATAGTATTATTTACAATTATTACTCTCAATTTTTTTTCAATTTTTATTATTATTTCAAAAGGCAAATTTTTTTTGTATCTTTTTTAAAACTTACGTCGTTTTAAATTTACGACATACGAACTATTATTGTAGCGACCCCTTTACGGCAGTTCGGCATGTGGTTTGAGATTGCCGATCAAGACTTTTAAACTTTTAATCCAATGGTTGTTCTATCCGAAGTCAAGAATATGTTCTGGGGTAGGTTCATTACAACTAATTAACCTGTTTGTCTTATATGATCTAACGTTCCGTGAATTCAGAGCTCATTTCATCTCGTTATTAAAGGTTTTTGGACCGTTAGGTGTGTCACACGTGTATGGCCACACGTGTTTCACTCCGATCAGCTGGTCGTCCAGTTAATTAGTTGCTGTATGAGGACTCATTGTTCTCGAATACCAATATCTGTAATATTACATGTACAGTCAATCGTTTTGTTTACTCGGATATCAACTTTAAGCAAACTGATATTCGATATGTGAAAGTCTTTGTCGGTACTAGCACTCCATGATCTCATTTTCATTTTTAGTTTAACTGCATGTAACCAGAAACATGTATATATGATTCTGATGTAACTTAGGCTTACATTATTACCGTATGTATGTTTCTTAAATCTGTTATAACGTTCAAATAGATGAAGTAGGTCAGTATGTAGTGGATTAGTAGAAGTAGCAGAAACATAAATACTGTAGGTTTTATTGTGAAATCTCTGATAATATCAACTATAAAACAACCACAGATAAAATCCAAGATGGGTTTCATAAATGATAAATTAACGATAAGATATAATAAAGATATCGAAATGATGTAGGTTATTTGATATCATACTACGGCCAAGGCCTATATACAGTACCCGGGCCTTCACCCTATATAAGCTAGCTTGTACTATAAATTAGTTCCATCTTATGTGATATGTCATATTTATATGCATATTGTCAAAATTGATGGAAAAGAGAAGCGGTCCACATCATTTTTGTATCTCAAAACTCTGTGTTGGATTGGATATTCAGAAAAGTGGAGGTGTTTTCATTTTCTGTGCTTTAAGGCCCACTATCTTTCCGAAACAGATTGTGGGTTGTTGTTTATTTAATTTCTAAAATGGAAATTGAAAACAAGATTGATAATTTTGAAGATTCACAAAAGTTATTAACTTACCGTGAATACTACATGTATCATCACCTTGTGAAAAATTAAATTAAACTAAATAAAATGTTAATTTTCTTAACGCGGGTCATCTTATGTTTCTTTTGGTCGTCCTAAATACCTCATGGTAGTTGCATTGACTATCACTGCGTCAGACAGCAAAACAGCGAAATGACTTTCTACTGTTATCATATCGTATGCAAGAAATTTTGCATATGTTTGGTGTTGTGACTTCATCTTAGTCCATCGGTTTATATTTTCTGATGTTACTAATGTTTTTAAGAAACCTTTATGTTTTGCTTCGGAAAAGTAGTGGGCCTTTAATATATGGCGCAGTGTAAATTTAAGGCAACTTGGTTGTATTATATTTGTATGTTGTATAATTTGTATTAAGAGTGTTAAGTTAAATGCCCATGAAATGACAAAGACTAAACTTATTGTTTAAAAAACATGTTTAAATTACAAGTTTTTGTTTGTACAGGTGTGACACTCGATGGCGGTAAACACTATACTCAGACTGTGGAGCGGTCCTTCCACATCTCCATGGCAGCCCTGGAGCCCAGTACAGGTAAGTAAAGTTATCAGCAAGGTGCAGGAGCATGGTATTCCAATATTCATGAAGGATTTTAAGACAGGAATCCAGAAGAATATAAATATTTAATTTGTAACCTTCCCGCGGGGTTTGTTACCAAGATATACTTGGGTCCCCGTTATGAATCACTTACTAGTACACTACAGCGGCTAATATATACAAATAAAGATGGTTACTACCAGTAACACAATCTAAAGCTCTATGTACTGTGCACAACACATGAAATAATGACAGAGTACCTCTCTGTACTACAATACACTAGGTGAAGGGAGACAACCCTTATAATAACAGAGCGCAACACATTCAGTGCTGATCACAGCTACATATGACTGCCAGTCGTTAAAGCTTGTAGCCCGCTGACAGTGAGTGTGTCACCAACACTAACAATGCTAGCTGTTACCAGCCCTACTCATGACTACCTATGTCGTGAGTGTTCATGACTACCTAGCTAGTGGTCGTGAGCCGATGTCGCCAGTAACTTGCAACCTATAAGAATCTTGACAACACAATATGGCTGCCTGCCATCAAAATTTATTTATGAGACACTGGCACATGTATGAATCAAACATAGCTACCGACTACTGTAGTACGACTATCCATCACCAAGCTAAAGCTCAGGCCTGCTGATTGTTACACAACCCAGGTATCTCAAGACCTATGTCGTGAGCACACGATCACGACTAGTAGTTGTTAGTCGTGATATTATGTCGAATGTGGACACCACAAACTACACACTAGCCACAGCTGAGAGCTATCCTAGGAATGATTTGCTGAGTATTACACTGATCAAGGCAAGGCTTCTTCAACCACTTCTGTCTCTCAGTGCTGATACCTTCTGGAGAGTGTGACTTGATATTAAAGGTAGGTTTCGCCAAACCTAATAATCTGATAAACGGAAGAAAATGTGAAAAAACATATTAAAAATACCTCAATTTAATTTTCTAATGCATATGAGATGGAACAAATGTGTCTTGAATACAAAATTGAAGGAAATCCTTGAATTATTACGATCGTCAGGCTGACAGGATTTTATGCAAATGAAGCTGCGATGGATTGTGTTGTAGAAGTTTCGCGCATGCGCATTGTTACGCACTAAAAGTAAACAAAATGGCTGAAAGAAAGCGTGTGAGAAAAAAATAAAGTAGAATCGGCATCAAAAAGTAGGAAATTAGAATTAAATCGATAGCACCCTAGGATATATATCTAGGGAATGAAACTGAGAGATGGCATGTAGCAATAGAAGAAACAGAAGCCACATCTCAAGAGGAACTCGCCCGGATTCTGTTTGGACTTTGTTGCACGCGGTGAGTTAAATTTCAACACATTTGCCAGCACACATACAGCGGCAGACTTACTATGTTTGATGTACTAAGCTAGTGAACGTATGTAAGTAACTTGAAGTGTTATAGATTATATGAAATGTATAAGCAATCCATTGTACTTCAATTTCTTGTTGTTGTTTTTTACTAAACATGCCGTTGCAAGACTCACTTCTGTCTGACACTTTGTTGCACGCTTCCGTTTGTTGCTGCGGCCTCGTTTTGGGGATAAAATATGTCATGTTCTATGTAAAGTTTGACTTTGCTCTATTTTTAGAGGAGTATTTTCTGGTCAAGCTAGGCAACTGACCACCCATATTGTTTGCTGTATGCTTCGAAAATGATCTGAAGATTATATCTATGATCAGGATAAATTTCAATTTCGTAAATTTTATATTTCATTGGGCGAAACCTACCTTTAACCGGTGAATGACCAGAACAAAGAGTGATAATTTTCTCAGCTTGTTTCCTTTTATAGTGCAAGAGGAAGGAGCTCCCCTATTGGGAAACATAGAAATTATAATCTCACTGAGTCATTGAAACTCTTACAAGATATATATACTACAACAACAATAAAGCATCTGACTAACATTTACAATAATAAAACACATACATTACATGTGTGACACAGTGGTAAAGGCCTATTTTTGCCTCATATCCTCATATACTCCATAGATGATAAGAAAGCAAGAAAAAAAATCACTATGAAACTTAATCTCTTGTTATTGATTCATTGCTGTACATGTTCTTAGTATGAAAATTTGAAAGCAAGTTGCAGCAAAAATAAGTTGGCATATATACTGATACAGTACACAGTGTAATTTGATTTTTTTGTATACATGAATTTTTCTGTTATCGACTAGCTAATGAGCGTACATACAGGTCAAGTGTTTTACATACAATTTATGTCCTTTATATAAGACATTCACATAACTATTTAACATTCCTTTACTATTAGAAATGGGAAGCTTTGATAGTTTGTTTCATTGACTTTCAAGCTGGATATCGGGGAATGAAAAAAATAAATAGATTTAGAAGTTTATTAAGGTAAATGACATTCTCCCCACATAAAATTTCAGATGGGAAACCGTCCAAGCAGCCAGTGTCTGTAATGATACAACATGACAAGGCCGAGTTCATGCTGTGTACGCTAGAGCAGGGACGAGTCTATCAACAGACACTAGACCTAAACTTCACAGAGGGCGAGGAGGTGACATTCTTCTTAAACGGAACAGGTGAGTGATCTAACAGGTTCTAGATCTCAACTTCACAGAGGGCGAGGAGGTGACATTCTTCTTAAACGGTACAGGTGAGTGATCTAACAGGTTCTAGACCTCAACTTCACAGAGGGCGAGGAGGTGACATTCTTCTTAAACGGTACAGGTGAGTGATCTAACAGGTTCTAGATCTCAACTTCACAGAGGGCGAGGAGGTGACATTCTTCTTAAACGGTACAGGTGAGTGATCTAACAGGTTCTAGATCTCAACTTCACAGAGGGCGAGGAGGTGACATTCTTCTTAAACAACGCAGGTGAGTAATCTAACAGGTTCTAGACCTCAACTTCACAGAGGGCGAGGAGGTGACATTCTTCTTAAACGGTACAGGTGAGTGATCTAACAGGTTCTAGATCTCAACTTCACAGAGGGCGAGGAGGTGACATTCTTCTTAAACAACGCAGGTGAGTAATCTAACTCGTTCTAGACCTCAACTTCACAGAGGGTCAGGAGGTGACCTTCTTAAACGGTATAGGTGAGTAATCTAACTGGTTCTAGACCTCAACTTCACAGAGGGTCAAGAGGTGACATTCTTTTTAAACGATATAGGTGAGTAATCTAACTAGTTCTAGACCTCAACTTCACAGAGGGTCAAGAGGTGACATTCTTTTTAAACGATATAGGTGAGTAATCTAACTGGTTCTTCAACTTCACAGAGGGCGAGGAGGTGACATTGTTCTTAGACGTTACAGGTGAGTGATCTATCTGGTTCTTGCTCTAACTTCACACCTGACTGACTGCGGCTAGGTTAATGATATGAAATGGATGTGTTTACAGGAAATGTACATATGACTGACTTAGTTGGTTTATATTTTATAGGGGTGTAACAATACATCAGACTATCAATATATTGTGATTGTATGCCTTCCAACTCCATCAATTGGTGGCAAATTCAACAAGTCAATAACAATCACTGGTAGGACGCTAAGCTATCGATAGTTACAATTGTCAGATATTTTTCTGTAACTTGGACTAAAATGAAGTACTCACAGAGGTTTGATAAATAATAGACTAATAGTCACAATAAAATGTCACTTATTCGGAAGTTATTCCATACTATTAAGTCAAAAAGCAAAACAACGTTGTTCTCAACCAGGATCATCAATGTGTTTTGAGTTGCTACTGATGCTAAGAGGTAAACGGAAGTAACTCTAAACCAATACTTCACTAGATGTACAACATGGCTAGAATTTAATAGAATTCAGAATGCAGTACTATCACGATACTATTGCAATTTTATTTAAGGATTAACTTGAATAGATTTTTTTATGTTATGGAGATATAACACAAAAATCTGAGTGTACTCTAAATAAACCGCGAATTTTTTCCTTAAAATTCAATTTACAATTGACAATCTCTTCAATATTCAAAATTCATTTGGGACTCTTTTGTCTATGAAATCATTACACCGCCATATCCGCCAAACAGAAGCAACTTTACAAACGGCGACGCCATTTTTTCCTTTATGGGCTGATAGATAAATTTTTAAGCCAATGAAAATGCTCGTACGAAGCAAAATTGAATTATTCTGCAATAGTTAAACTATCGGTGATGTCCATGATAGTAATAGTGTTGAAATGGTTAACATTGTAGGCGATGGTCACCCTGGCCTAAGCTTTCATTTACAGGAATCGTACTGGCTAAATTAATATGTTATATACATGGGATTTGTTTACAGGAATCGTACTGGCTAAATTGATATGTTATATACATTTATTTACGGGATTCATACTGGCTAAATTGATATGTGATATACATTTGTTTACAGGAATACTACTGGCTAAATTGATATGTTATATACATTTATTTACAGGATTCATACTGGCTAAATTGATATGTGATATACATTTGTTTACAGGAATACTACTGGCTAAATTGATATGTTATATACATTTGTTTACAGGTATCGTACACCTGACTGGTTACCTGATTGAAGATGAGAATATGATGTCTGATATGGATGATATGGACGACATCAGTATGGAGGATATGTCGGACTCTGAATCTGATACAGGTAACCTATTCTGTATAGATTAGTTTCATAATTGAAGATGGCCCATTTATTTCATTAAATTGGGCAGAAATTGATTAAAAGTTGTTTAATAATGTATGGTTGCTTTTATTAGGTCATCTGACCTATTGTCATCATGCACCGTCCGTCGTGGTGTGCCGTCCGCCGTGCGTAAACTTTTCATTCAAACGACTTCTTCTCAATAACCGAAAGGCCCAGGGTACTGATATTTGGCCTGTAGCATGCTGGGACAAAGGGCTACCAAGTTTGTTCAAATGAATGACCTTGACCTTCATTCAAGGTCACAGGGGTCAAAAAAAGATAAAATCTTTAAGCCAATTTTCTTCTCAAGAACCCAGAATTGGCCCAGGGTAGGGTCAAATGATATCCTTTAAACAACTTCTTGTTTAAGAGGCTAGGCCTGTATTGGCATGCTGGGATGATGAAGGGCTACCAAGTTTCTTCAAATAAATGACCTTGACCTTCATTGAAGGTCACAGGGGTTAAATACGCAAAAAATCCTTTCAAAACATAGACCAGGTACTGATATTTGTGAATAACTAAAGGCTTCTAGAGACCTTGACTTTATTGGGCCTAGGCTAAATCTTTAAACATGCTTGGATGAAGGGATATCAAGATTGTTTTGACCTTTCTCAAAATAAATAGGCTTCAAATGAAAAACTAAGACCTTGATATTTCATGCTTTCAAGGTCTACAAGGTTCAAATAAATGACCTTGGTCTTATTCAAACGCTAAAATCTTTAAACAATTTCTTCTCAAGAACCAGTAGACCCAGGGTACTGATATTGGGCATGTAGTATGCTGGGATGAAGGGCTATCAAGTTTATTCAAATGAATGACCTTGATCATCATTGAAGGTCACAGGGGTCAAATAGGCTTAAATCTTTAAATAACTTCTTCTCAAGAACCAAAAGGCCTAGGATACTCATATTGGGCCTGCAGCACGCTGGGATGAAGGGCTACCAAGTTTCTTCAAATGAATGACCTGACCTTGATCTTCATTCAAGGTCACAGAGGTCAATTACCTTGCTCATTCAAATTCAATAAACGATCTTTAACATTGTGATGTGTAATAGTCAGATGACTGTTAAAGCCCATGGGCCTCTTGTTTATCACAGAGGATTGATTGTTGCTTTATTTAAATTGTGGCCAAATTTATTTCTATGAACTTAGATACACAAAAAAACAATGGAACAATGGTTTTATAGCTTGTTACTGTTAGAAATTGACCAATGCTGGCACATTTCACCCAATGTATTAGTATCAAAAAGGAAATAACAGATTTTTCTCTCCTTGAAATTAAACATGGTGGACTTTATTGTGTCATTGATATTCTGGTTGTAGCACCAGCTCTCGTTGGTCCAGATGATGATGATAGTGATGATGATGATGATGATGATGACAGCCCAGTTTTGACAGGTAGTTTTAATTATACCATTACAGATTCAAATGAAATATGTTTACCTGCTTTATCCTGGTCTTTGTTCTAACTTCTATATCATTTAAGGCCATTCCAATTTGATTTCTTGTTCTTCGGATTTTGGGATTTTAAAATAGGAGCGAGCGAGCAAATTTTTTTTAATTCTAAAAATATTTTGAAAGCGGGAAAAATTGGAGCAAGCGAATATTTTTACAGTATTTTTATTAGACTTTTATGTCTATTTCTTGAAATAACAGTTTTATGTTAAAATATGAGCTTTGCTGTTTTCTTCAGTGTTTTCAACATTCATACCTGTATCAAAGATGTAAAAAAAGGAAGTCTAATGTTGAGGTATTTGTGCAGCTATTGAACATATGCTATTACACAAAATGCTTTCAATGCATGATATATTTCAATTTTAAGACAAATCTTGACAATTTTAACATTGAATAGCAATGTTTAATACTTAAAAGGAAATAGTCAAGAAAGTTTAACTTCTTGTCAATAATTTCAATAATTAATTTGCTGTTGACAGAGCTATCAGCAAAAACCAACATACTAATAGAAACAATAAGAGATTAGCATTAATGGAAAATATTTTAAACCAATATAACCTCATCCGACATGCACATTCTTTCTTAGTTGTCACATAATATTGTATGGAACTGACTATTTTTGTTTAGCAAGTTTCTAACTTAGCTGCTCATACTTTGAATGAGATGTTTATACATGTATAACTACAACAGTATAAACAACAACATAATTCATTTTAATTACATTAATTCATTTTCTCTAAAAAGCATATTTGTATAAAAAATATCTGGACAGTATGGCTCAAACGTTTCACGACATGTATATCAGTATTCATATCATAAAAGAAATATTCTAAATTTATTATTTATGATTTTCTCATGAAACGCTTTGAGTAAATCAAACGCACACACATATAACCTATCAACACAAAAATGAAGGCAAATGTATGTTATGTTGTCGTAGAAGTCAAAATGAAATATCAGCAACACTAAGTTTGGATCCCAGTAAAATGTGTAATTTACTACCGATGTTAATTTGACCGAATAGCAGACGAATCGTCACCTAGCTAGCTGTTACTAAGTCATGCAGTCAAAACATGTTTGCAAATGCAAACTATGTGGGCCACGTGTCAAAATTCACACTGACCAGGTCTTAAGATATAAGGCATCTGAGGTGTTAATTTATTAGCGATTGCCTCCAAATAATGGATCACCTGTTATGGTCGCCATTTTTAAAGTGAGATAGAACGCAAAGTTTTTTAAAAGAGTTGCAGACATCGGCAAAAACAGACTGAAATCGGGACACGTCCTGTTAAAAAGTATGCGTCCCTCAGTCACCACTCTGTCTGCACGTCGTGGTGGAAAAACTTGACATTTCTGTTGTTGTAAAGGGTTGTACGATGCTTGCGGGTTTGAAGACACAATGTACGAATAATTCAAACATCTGAGTGACCAGGAAATGGTGACTAGTAAAAATGAACCCTATGAAAATTTGCCCGGGTTCGTCAGATTCACGCACAAAAAAATGAAGAGCGGTAAAAAATTATTTTATTTTTATTTCATTTTCGGAAAATAGGAGCGGGAAATCCGACGAGAAATCAAATTGGAATGGCCTAAGGATTGAATCTTGCTATAAATTACTTGACATCATGGGTGATAAGTTAAGTTGTTCTTGCAACAAATTGAATGAACTTCAATTTATTGATGTTAATGTAGTCAAGTTCATGGGTAAATGAAACAGATTCTTTAGGTTCATTGAGTCCAACTTGGGTGGAAATTAAAATATTTGATGTTTGACACAGACAGTTTTCCTCTCATTACATCATACATCACCTAACAGGGTCAATATTTTGCGCTTTAATAAATGATGCACATTCTTTATTTTAGTGTCTGCCAAAAAACGCAAACAAGAACAAAAAGAAAAACCTGGAAAGAAGAAAGCAAAGGTTGTGGTGGTGGAGCAAGGTGATGATGAGGACAGTGACGATGATGACAGTGATGACGATGATGATGTATGTGTAATGACTTGCTTTAATTGCTAATCTTTCAATGGGTCTGTGGCCAGTACGATTGATTTCAAAACTTACAAAATTTAAAGAAAACAATTTAAGACCTGTTTCTTATCTAGTTGATTTGGAAAAAAAACTTGGGTGAAATTTTCAAATCATGTTAGGATGTTTAGTTTCCTTGATAATGAATAACTGTACTTAATAATAATTTTGCAGATGCCTTTTGCATTAGAAGACTTTGATGATGAAGATGGTGAGTTTTGATTTTAGTAAAGTCCAAACTTAGATTTAATGATTATTGATAATTCTTTTCTCTTAAAACACCTTTAGTGTTACAGACATGCTGCAGAAGAACTTTTCGTTTAGAAAGATGAAATTATAGGGTTTTAATGTCATGATCAATCAAGTGTGATGTGATTATTTCAAAAAGCAAAACGATATACACAAAATAATATATATATGTTTACGTGTACAGATTTATAAGAGTTACGTATATAACCGTAATGTCAACTTCGCTTGAAAAAGGAATTTAATAGGATACTCTCTCAGAAACCCTTGGTGGATCTCACATCAAGATTTGCATACTGCACCTCCTGCTGGATCACTGCAGTTCCTCCCCTTCCATTTACGTAATAAGCAACCAATGGAAAGGCACTTATTAATGATCTTTGAATTAAAAAAGTGGCAGTACCCTTTAAAAAACATGTTGTATGCAACTGATTCAAAATACCAAAGATTAACATTTTTGTGAGTTATTTGTTTGGTTTAGAAACCAGTTTTTGTGTTTCATAGTTTAGTGTCCAATTTTGTCTCAAGATCAAAGTAAGTTTATCTTTGCATAATTTGTTTAACTTTGTGAAACAGAAACCATACACATATTTACTTTTCCTATCTGTTTTGAGAGTAACCTATCCAATAACTTTATTTAGCTGGTCTAAAAATTTAATAATTTACTAAATAGAAACTGTTGTTGACAGACATGGTATAACCCGATGGTTACTGCCATCACTTTGTTTTGATTTTAAGCATGAGATCCGTCAAGGGATTCAGGGAAAGTATCGTACTGAATACCCATGGCTAGCGAAGTTGACTTATTATTGATATGTGTAAACTTGAAAGGGACATTCCTTTGTTTAAAAGAGTTTTATTGTGTTTAAATGAAATCAAATAATATTTCATTGTATGTAGAAAAAGAATTATGATGTATAATTTGTTAAAGATAAACAAAATATACAACAGTAAACCCTTTGCATTAAATCTAATTGATACACACAACTTCTGCATAAAGAGCAAGAATATACAATGTTTGTTTTCCTTACACGTTTATCAGTACTGTAATATTTGTTTTATGTTCAGAACTCTTTTCTCATGTCCAAAATGACGGCCAGTTCCTCATGAGGAAAAACACCTTCAAATATATAAGGCCATGATATAAAACAGTTTCTTTAGCCAGAAACATTGTTTCTAGCCTAAGTATTTGATCATATTCACCTCTTTTTATTCCTGATTTAATAAACCTCAATGCATCCTTTGATATTAAATGTCTGATTATTTTACTCAATTGAAAATTTTGATTTCTCCAGATGATGATGATGATGATGATGATGAAGATGATGATGATGAATTGAATGAAGAAATAGTGAAACAAATAAAAGCTAAAAAAGTACAGCCAGCCAGCACACCCAAAAGTGGAAAGAAATCTGCTACAACTACACCAAAGAGTGAAGTGAAGGCCACACCTCAACAGAAACCAGATAAAACACAGGTAACTAACAACACAAACCTGATAAAACACAGGTAACTAACGACACAAACCTGATAAAACACAGGTAACTAACGACACAAACCTGATAAAACACAGGTAACTAACGACACAAACCTGATAAAACACAGGTAACTAACGACACAAACCTGATAAAACACAGGTAACTAACGACACAAACCTGATAAAACACAGGTAACTAACGACACAAACCTGATAAAACACAGGTAACTAACGACACAAACCTGATAAAACACAGGTAACTAACGACACAAACCTGATAAAACACAGGTAACTAACGACACAAACCTGATAAAACACAGGTAACTAACGACACAAACCTGATAAAACACAGGTAACTAACGACACAAACCGATGATGAAAACACAGGTAACTAAACACACAAACCTGATAAATAAAACACAGGTAAACTAACGACACAAACCTGATAAAACAACAGGTAACTAAAAAGCCAAACCTGATAAAACACAGGATAAAACTAACAAACACAAACCAGGAAAAAACACAGGTAACTACAACAAAACTGATAAAACAGTAACTAACAACACAACTGATAACAAAAGGTAACTAACAACACAAACTGATAAACACAGGTAACTAACGACACAAACCTGATAAAACACAGGTAACTAACGACACAAACCTGATAAAACACAGGTAACTGTTCTAACAACACACGCCTTGTAACGCACAGCTTGGAGAAATTGATCGTAGCATACTGAGTTGATGGGGTACCAAGTTCCTTCAAATGAATGTCCTTGACCTTCATTTCAAATTACTTTCAAAATGTTCAAACATGAAAAAATCTTTAAGTGGACTAACTGGGGCCTATATTGGTGAGCATAGGTGCCTTTTACTTCAATGAAAATTACTGCATTATGTGAATATCAACACTTTGAGAAGTGCTTTGTTGAACAAAGTGTACAGTAGTTATCCTACAGTTGAACATCTATCTGAATACGCATACTGGCAGATAAAGCCAGAAACCAAACTGTGAACTAGTTATCCAGTTTATCTGTTCTTGCACTATTACTTGTAAACAGAAACAACATCCAACTAAAGCTAGCTCATGTCACTTTGTTCCTAAACAACACTTTGTTCCTAAACAACACTTTGTTCCTAAACAACACATTGTTCCTAAACAACACTTTGTTCCTAAACAAGGCTTCCTCACTGATGCATGTCAACTTCAAACATTATTGACATAGTTATCCAGGCTAGTATTAACTCCTCATTAATATATTTAACAGTAACATGTTGTATATACCTCATAAGAAAAAGTAAGCAAAACTATAGTAACGATTGAAATCAAACTTTTAGTCTGCTTTAGAAAGGTGACTGATTTGTATATAGGTTGAAAAGAAGATACAGTTTTAAAATGTTGTTTTGTTTATTCGATAGAATGGCTCAGAAACAACAGAGAGTAAAAAGAAAAAGAAGAAAAAGAATAAAGATGATAAGGAGAAGACACCAGCTGGTCCTGGAGGAGATGCAAAAAAGGTAAAACAAATACTGTTTAGCAACATAAACCTGCATGCATGTATAGTAAACCAAGTTTGTAACAAACCTCTAGGGATAAACAAATCACTTTGCAATAACAGTTAATTTATTATAAAGATATTAAAGACATCTTACAGGAATCTTGACAGGTAATAAAAAGTACTATGTTATGACTATATATTCTTTGAAAGTGTTTTCATAATAACCTTGTTTTACTTTACAATATAATGTGCAATTTTATCACTGTTAGCAATATAAACCATATAGTACTAGTATTAAGTGAACTAATCAGAAATATTATTGGTAGGAAAGAGCACATGTGTTGTTAACAATTTAACCAAAGGTAAAGGTCATAAAGACACTTCAGTGAACCATTAGGATTAAGGTGAAGGTCATGCAGTAAAAAATAGAAATAAAATGAAACATGGTAATATCCAGTATTCAGTCAAATGTGAATGTCATATTCATTTGCATTTAGTAAAAAACAAAAATTGCAAATTAACACAAAGTCGTTATATGAATTTAAGATAATTATCTAACTACCAAATATCATTATTCACTATTAGTTACCAAGGGTATGATATAGTTTATATAAGTCAAGTTAAAGCAAGGTTGAATCTCTACAGTAATTACATGGTTTAAGATTGTGCTTTAGTTGAGCACTGTTCTTCCTACTTTTATTCAAGTCAAACACAGCTGCTACAAGTCAGTTTTGACATAAGTTGCATAAGGAAGTGACTTGTTATTAGTAATGAGTTTTGACTTAACAATTAAGTTGGTTTGAGAAATGGGGACCTTTTCATAAACATAGTTTTTGTCCAACTACATACATGCATATGTACTTTTTGTAGGACAAGACACCAAAGAAGACAGTTTTAGCTGGAGGAACTATTAGTGAGGAAATTAAAGTCGGTCATGGACCAGAGGCTAAGAAAGGCAAAATGGTAAACAGCATTCACTATTGTTTTATATGTATTTGTTGTCTTACTGCAGAACCATTATCATGTCTCACTGTCCTTCCTTTGGTATCATCCTGCAGGCTTCCTGCAGGCACTACTTGCTGGAAAAAGTTTGAATACTTCAGGAATAGTAAAGATATAAACTTTCTTCATTTTACAACCATAGCAAAATATTTGTCAAGTAAAATGTAGGAACAAACTAAAAATATCTGGTACTTAAAAATCTGCATGCTTTGGCAGTTGTTTTTATTCACATCTGATTGGCAAATCAAAACCCTTGCAATTTTGCTGAAATACAATAGCATCGATAATGCACTGCGTTCCTGAACTTACACCCTTGTTTTATGCAAGGTACTTGTATCAGACCGAGTTTTCCTTTATCTTGATTTTAAAACCTATACCAAGGTAAATCAAAGATGCTACACAGTTGACAGAGCATAATCAACAATTATTTTATTATTCAGAAATTAAGTGGTATCAAGGGAACTTATATAGGCTTTGTCTGTTGTTCAATCCAGTTGACATGCAGAATCATTGTCAATAAAATTTGATGAAATTAAATAAGTGGTATGTTCATGTTTAATTAAAACATACAAAAAGATTTTAAAAAAAAAGTCTTGGTGCATGTGCAATCAGTATTGTATTTAAATAAAAGTCTTGGTGCATGTGCAATCAGTATTGTATTTAAATAAAAGTCTTGGTGCATGTGCAATCAATATTGCATTCAATATAGGAAAAATAAGCTCATACTGTAAAAAGGTGATGAAAGCATAAAAAAGTATGTGACTTAAGTTATTGTCTGCTTCTGTTTTTAAATGCTTGTCGATTTGTACAAACCGCACGAGGCTCTGGACTGTTGAGTGAATAGTCTTGTTACTGTAGATTTGTGTTTTCCAGGTACATGTTTACTACAAAGGAACCCTAGGGAAGACTGGCAAACAGTTTGACTCCTGTACGAGTGGAAAACCTTTCAAGTTCCGTCTGGGTAAAAAGGAGGTGATCAGCGGCTGGGATTCAGGGGTGCAGGGTTTGTAGATTCACCTTTATATTATCTGTTCATGTTGAAAGGACTTGGAAACTTCAATAATAGAGGATTTGTCCGTTGGTAACAGGAAAAGTTGGTACTATGTGCACAATTTACATTCACAATTTCTTAATCAAAATTTATCTGTGCTAATGAAACTCAGTTTTCTCTGTGTCTAATTTTAAAGCAATCCGAGTATCATACATTTCCTTATATTCTCGTCCTGCTACATGAGTGGTTCGACACCATCTCATTTATCATCTTAGTCCAAGATACTCTGGCCCTGACACCAGACTTAGACATTATGGCAGTTTGGTTTTATTACATTAACATCCTACTAACAGCTAGGGTCACATGACAGATTGATATCCTGTGTTTAAACATCAATTAATCAACAAAATATTTTAATATGGCTACCTTATATCGTGAATTCAAATAATTGTATTTATTTCATTCTTTCTGCCCACAGGGATGAAGGTAGGAGGAACAAGAAAGCTGACAGTACCCCCACAACAAGGGTAAGACAACAGTTATATCGTTTGATAATCATAACATTTAAAATGAAGATATACCATTGATGGTGATTTAACTTTGTGTGGTTAAGATTGATATACTGGTAATGATAAAAGTTTCTGATTTGATAATACTTGTAAACTTACTATCACATTTATAATGTTGGTATCAATTTTAAAGTAACAACACCTTTTGATTGGGAGTAAAGTTTCTTCAGAATATTCCATATTAAAATAATATTTGTATCCTAATACAATAAAATTGTGAAACAGTAATTATATAAAGTTTCTTCAGGAATGGTCAATAGATGACGTAGGGATAATCTCCCTGTGATATGATATCATAACAATGTCGTATTTATTTACCCATTTTTTGTTTGTTTCAGATATGGAAACCAGAGAACAGGACCAATTCCTCCTAACAGTACACTAGTGTTTGAGGTGGAGTTAAAGGCCGTAAGCTGAGACAGAAAAATAAAAGTATAAAACAAACAAAAAATGGTCTCTGTTATCTCTCGCAATCTGATAACTTCCATCAAGGGGTCTTATTATGAGTCTTATGTATCTTAGAAGTGAATTTTAAGAGACAAAAATATTTATTTGAGCTTGCAGGATCATTTTCTATCTGGAGTCATTTTGTCCTTAAATTCTTAACTAAATTTAACATGATGAAATGATGTTTGCAGGTAATACTGCCTGATTTTTTGCCTTGAAAATTGATTACGATGATCATCAGAACAAAACCCCTTCATGCAATGTTGTCAGACTGTTCATTTACACCCGGTCCACCCCAACTGCGAACGATGCGTGTATATAAACCCCTACCGCTCTACCGCTGACTTGTATCGATGTATTGAATGAGTGTAGTTATTTATAGACTCCAGTACTGTCGCCAAATCCACAGGTAAACTGGTACTGGATGCTACGCTCGGGCCTCTCATCCAGCTTAACGAAACTGAATGGCTAGTTAGCTTAACCGATCTATATATCATCAACAATGCGTCTGTATCTACTTAAAAACAAAACAAATATTCTTCAAATTGCATAAAAATTCACTTGACTAGTATTTCTTTATTTTAGATATTTTAACAAATCTTCATATTTCTAGTAAAACTGCATATGAAACTCCTTATAGATCTAGCTATGCTCATTACGTAGGGAACCGCCATAACATGTCCCGGCTGCAGGCCGTGTGCAAAAAGTCAAAACACACGTGGGATTTATAAGACGAGTCCTAAACTGTCCTATATTTAGGATTTTCAATAAGTGGTTTGTAATATTATTACAGCAAAACTGACAAGCTAGAAGGTTAGTGGCATTTTAACCGTACTGTTATATATAATTAGCCATCAGCTTGGATCTGGTGCCGTACAGATAGTGAGTTCACTCACGATGTGATTATTGCAAGCCAACGTAAATGCTATCGGAATGCTCTTTAAAGTTTGTTAATGATCTCAAACACACTTAAAACTTATTGTGGCAATATTAAAGTAACTAAATTATAATATTTTCAAATAGTTCTGATAACTATTCATGTGTAATATCTCCAGACATTGACATGTGTACGGATCGAATACGGCGGACTGCCAATGTTTTTGACGTGTTCTGCAAGATATATTTCACTGTTTCAGTTACGGTGGCCAATAAAAGAAAACAAGCACAGTGCAATTATATTATGTTATTTCTTCTAAATACAACACTTTTTGTGCAAGTTGTCAAGCATTTATTGTGAATGTTTTGCAATGAAATTACCACCTTTATAACACTGAATTTGTGGTTCCCCGGACATCGTTTTCCCCAAAATTTGAATGCGCAAAATATACCGATAGTAGATTTTTTTCAGTATTTAAAGCCATAAGAAAAAATACATGTGCAAAGTACACTGGTGTGTAAGTAACACAAGATTTTACGGTATTTGTAACATTTACGATTGTGTTTGGTATAGCTGATGTAGCCAGAGCGCCCCGCGATTTACCTGTGGATTTGGCGACAGTACTCGAGTCTAAAAATAGCCACGTTGTGTCGGTATCGCTACACGGTACAGAATTTCTCGCTGTGTTACAAATCAATCGATTGACGGTAAGGAACTTCATAATATTTATCATTCGCAGTTGGGGTGGACCGGGTGTAACTTCAAAGTTTAACTGCTTGGAAGTCTTCAAAGGAGTTGATAGACTCAAAGCCATCACTTGATATTGATATGGTAGATTAAAAACTGATATTTCACATGCATCTACCACAGAATGTTTTGCATTTCATCCAGAGGAATGTGTTCTCGAGTGATTTCTTGTCATTGCCCGAGTAGGGAGAGACAGGCACCCTTGTAATATATTGAGAATACATGGTCGTTGTCTAAAATATAAGCTGTATTTTGGTGAGGATTCAAAAAATACAAAAGTTGCTAGCCACTTTTGTCTTTCTGTCCCGAGCCAAAGTACTGCTTATAATTTAGGGGACTGACCATGTATTCTTTTTATCCTGCAACATTACAAATAAAGCATAATGATTTTTATATTGATCAGTATGAGACGAAGTCTCAAGTGACCTATTCTAATCGCCTTTTGTCCGTCGTTGTGCGTTTTGAGGGGCCAAAAGGGGTAAAATTGAGTAAAATTTCAAAAATCTTCTTCTCTACTCACAGATGTGGTAGAATCAAATACTCTTCATAGATAGAAAGGTCTTAAGGTCCTTTACAAAAATTGTGAATTATATGACCTTGGGGTCTCTAGTTTCCCCCTGGGGGAGGGGGTTAAGTTTACTATATAGTTTATATTGGGAAAACACATTTTTGCGCATTATTTGGTCATTTGTAATAGGAAATGAGTCAAATGTTGTCAGAATTATCAGTATGAGATGGCCATTTAATCCTATTAACAAATTTTCTATGACTGACCCCCAGGGGCCTTAGGGGCGGGGTCAAAAGGGGTCAAATAGGCTAAAACTTCAAAAATCTTCTTCTGAAGTTCTGGAAATGGTAGAATCAAATACTTTTAATAAATAGAAAGGTCTTAAGGTCCTTTACAAAAATTGTGAATTATATGACCCTGGGGTCTCACGTTGCCCCCTGGGGAGGGGGTCAAGTTTACTATAGTTTATATAGGGAAAACACATTTATGAGCATGTTTTGCTCAATTTTCATTGGAAATGAGTCAAACTTGGTTAGAATTATTAGCCTGAGATAGCATTTTAATATCATATCCATATTGGTCCAGGCCGACCCCCTGGGGGCAGTGGGGCGGGGCCAAAAAAGGTCAAATAGGCTAAAACTTCAAAAATATTCTTCTAATGGTTCTGGAAATACACTTTATAGATGAAAAGGTCTTAAAGTTTGTTTATAAAAATTGTAAATTATATGACCCTGGGGTCTCCTGTTTCCCCTTGGGGAGGGGGTCAAGTTTACTATAGTTTATATAGGAAAAACACATTTATGAGCATGTTTTGCTCAATTTTCATTGGAAACGAGTCAAACTTGGTTAGAATTATTAGCCTGAGATAGCATTTAAATATCATATCCACATTGGTCCTGGCCGACCCCCTGGGGGCAGAGGGGCGGGGCTAAAAAAGGGTCAAATAGGCTAAAACTTCAAAAATCTTCTAAAATTCTGGATATAGTAGAATCAAATAATTATAGATGGAAAGGTCTTAAGATGTTTTATAAAAATTGTGAATTATATGACCTTGGGGTCTCACTTTACCCCCTGGGGAGGGGTCAAGTTTACTTTAGTTTATATAGGAAAAACATATTTGTGAACATTATTTGCCCAATTTTCGTAGGAAATGAGTCATACTTGATTAGAATTATTAGCCTAAGATATAGCATTTTAACATCCATATCCGTCCTCGATGACCCCCTGGGGGACCAGAGGGGCAGGACCAAACAGGGTCAAAATGATTAAAATTTCAAAAAATACCTCTAAATTCACAGGTTTGATGGAAGCAAATACTCTTCATAGTCTAAAAAGTCAAATTTATAAATCACTGACCAACTTCAAGGCCCAGCATATAGTGTTTATATGTCTTTAATTTGTTTCATTATTTGTTTAATTATATATTCTAACTCAGGTGACCGTTAAGGCCCATGGGCCTCTTGTTTTTATATTGATCGGTGTTACATTTATTAAAATTTGTTAACACAGCAAAAATATATGTGGTAGGTGTATTCCGAATGCAAATGCTGGTTGCAGGATAAAATAGCCTAAAATAAAGGAGACGCTCATAGTCGAGGTTCATATAAGGACAAGTGTACCAAAAACCAAGGCTGTAGAGGAAAGATGGCAAGATGGCAACAAGCATGAAATATATTTAGATCTTTTATTGCACAAATAACTAAATTTTTGTCTGAAGGATTTGAGTAAGTAGATCAATGTTCAGTTACTGATATTCAAAGTTTTCTTTGGTACACACATTTTGACCAATCACCAAACACTTATTTAATGTAGAGTTAAAACTCATTGAGAACATTTGTTTACAAGCTGAAGGAAATGTAACAACAAATCTACAACATTAAGTACTGCAACAAACAATTTACAACAATAGATCTCATTTAGATGTCTATAACATAGGCTGGTATTCAAATAATCAGCAATCAATGTTGCACTGAATTTTATCAAAGAAACAAATACCAGGTACATCTAGATTTAGAATACTATTTTTAAGTTTGTCATAATTCTAATCCATGAGAAGATCTGACGCATTGATTATAGATTGTAAAAAGTGTGTAAATTGCTCTTTAGAACATGCCTGCAGTTGGTTTGTCTCCAAAATTTAAATTGAGTAAATACATTTTCTTCACTCTGCATTTCTTTAAAGACACAATTCCTGAAAACGTCTATTTTCATCATCATATATGATATTATCTTAAAATCATTAAAAATATATCAAAAGTCCTTTAGATAACGTATACAGTAAAATCATATAAATTGAACAGTTGTATATCAGAAGTCCATCTGAATCGGATAAAGTTTGATCTGTATCGGTTTAATTTGCTGGATTTTCAGATGTGTCCACTCCTGGAATGTGGCCGTTACAATCTGTGGCATCAACAGGCTCTTCTTGATCCACTGCAATGTCTTCTAGTTGTACGTCAACTGCTACGTCAGGTTCCTGAAGTGATGGCAAAACAGTGTTTAGTAATGGTCATCTTCAGCAATGTCTTGTAGGTCTACATCTATATTTAGATCAGGACCCTGCAGCGATGTAAAACATGCATTAATTGTGATTTCTTTCTGTCAAGCTCTGCAGCAATGGTTGAGTCTGTATATAATGTAAACCACATGGACTTTGCATGAATTTTAAACCAATAGACAATATATTATAGCATAGTATGGGTCAATGGTTGTAATTCAGATAACACTGTATTCTTGCAAACATATGTTTGTATGATACAAATTAGTATCCCATTTTGTGTCTTGATAAAGGGGCAGATCGCTTGAAAATTTGACAATATTTTGTCCACACTGTTCGAATTACTTTGTCCCATATTATACTACAATACATTGACTGTTGGATGGAAATCGTGCCAAGTCTCTGTGCTGTAAACATACATATTTCAACAGTATTCATATTTGTGTGCTTTATGTGACAGAAGCTTTGCGCTAATTACATTATCCACAAATCTTTGATAAGGCAATTATTTTTAATGCGGAATTCATTATAACTGCTCTAGATTTGTTCTAAATCAATTTTGCACTATAATTTAATTGTGTATGGTATCACATATAGCCCTATCTATTCTGTCGTTTGGTAATTTTATTGAACTGTACTGCATCTCTACATTTAATTTCATATTATTTGTCATAGAAGTATAATTTTCAGTTTGATTTCCTCAATAATTGTAGAACCAATTTTAATGAGATGTCCACGTGTCTTAGTTGTGTCTATGCTGTGGTGCACCTTGACTACAAGTAACATTTAGAAACCTTGACCCAATCAAATTATGTCAATGCATGATTACTGTAATTTCAGGTTTGAAAATTTGAAGTTGAAGACCATTTTTTATGATTCTTCACATACAAGTTTACAGTGTAAATAAAGAGTAATGCAGCTAGAGGACATCGAATCCATTATATACTATAGACAGAGATCCCACCAATTAAATCTTTGTAGAATATATACTAGTATTTGTAAAGTCTGCTATACTGAACATGTACCAGTAGTAACTCTAGTGGCCAGCTATTTCTTTAAAACTTACTACAATGACATTAAGTTTTGACATCTTTGGGAGCTTCTAGGGTACTAATCTTGGATCTCAAAACTTAAAACACCTTTTACATGGAGCAGCAGCTGAATTAGTTCTCTGGAGACTTTCCTGTTTATTACTGTAAATATACATATTTTAGTTTTGATACTATTTTAGCGTGTTTCGTGCAAGAATTAATGTGCTCAAGGGTCGGCTGAATTCATGATTATGCTAGCCTCATTAAGATTGATTTGTGCGATTATTTGATTGTGTCAAAATAAGTGTATGTTTACAGTATTCTGTAAGACAATGACGGAGAATAAATCTGTAAAGAGTACTTGATGTACCCAATAACAATACAATATAAATCCAGATGGAGTCTCTATCAATGACTCTCAGGTGACCCAAGACTAACCAATCAGGCTGTACGAAGCAAACAATAACTCCCGAGTCGGGAAAGCTGGTAAGTGAGATGTAAATCGCCTGAACGTGTGAAAATTCATTCCAGCTCATTTACTATATAACAGAATACATGTATATCGTGTGTTGACAATATTTGGAGAAAATTAACAAACAAATCAAAATGATGACACAAAGCCATTTAACATGTGTTACTAATTCCTTAAATTGATACAAGTTGCATGAATATCATACAGGTCTAATGGCAAATTTTGTAACGTATGAAGTCTGGCAGAGAATTTTCACAAAACCAAAGTGATTTACACACACATTAGGGATATTGATACTACATACTACAGAATACAGTACAACAGGCCATGCAGAAAAGTATAACTTTATTAACTTATACATTTTTGTATCCATAATGCAGTATTATCATTAATTATATATCAATAAATATTATTGTGTCGTATAACAATACATGTAGCACATTGTCTGAAAACTTGTCATAAATTATTGGAGTGTTAATGACTATTTTGATTGTTAATAAAAGATTTATAAAGTCACCTAATGTTTGAATGTTAGTAGTAATCAGGAGTATATAAACATGTATATAGATTATTCCATCACAGATTCTAAATCTTCCTTAAAATAAAGATAGGGTAATGCTATTTTGTAAATAGAGAAACTTTAGTCATCAAGATCTGACGCCAATCAATATGATAATGTTTGATGTATATTATTCTGTCAACATCTCTCCACTTGTGAACCATGAAACTAAATATCACATTTTTTCATAATGGGCTTAACTTCTTTTACATTAATTTCGAGAATTTTCTATTATAATTGATATTTTTCAGAGCTTCCCTCCTTGATTTTTTTCCCTATCTTCCAAAGGTCCATGAAAAATTTATAAATTGATTTTTTTTTTAAATCTGTGTACAATTTATAATTCAACGTTTTGTTCTTTTTGCACTTTTCAGATCAATTTCCATTGTTCAATTTATTTCAGTTCATTTATTCACCGATTCCTGTTTAGAAAACAACATTTTTGAGAAACGTCATGGCAAACATTTTGTATATGGCACTTGAAATGTATAATTGCATCATTGCATTTTCTTGGTGTTGTCATCTTTTGGTCGTAACACCTGATAAAAAGAAACAAGATTTACATCAATCAACTCCTACCATCGCAGTCCTATTAAAAGTAATATAAAATCATAATATGATAACCACATTTTAATTTTTGTATGGTATATCAGCTGAAACCCGACAATATTCAGTTCAATGTGTCAAAATGATTTACTCTATTCGACCCTGTAAGAACCCCTCACCTTTTTTTGGAGTCTTGATTTTATTTACCTCAGAATTCAATGCAGCCAGAAAATATGAAAACCATTGGTTTCTTTATTCAAACTCTTTTGTAAATTGATTTACTGGTACATGTATGGCTTAATTTGTGGAACAATTTTGTGAAAAGGTAGTCCTAATTTGATACCAATAACTTCACCCTCAAGTAATTAAGTCTGGATGCTTATTGGGTCAAATACAGTACATGTACATTGTATTTAAGGTTTTTTTTTTTCTATAGATGAAATTGTATCATAATTGTTAGTGTCCTAGAGAATATTACTACTTAAGTGTGAAAAGATATCTAGGGAAATAAGAATGTTAGTAATAATCTTATATATTTCTGAATTAGATAAAAGAGATTCACAAACACATGGTTATATTCATTACATGAATTTTACGCATGTGTTTGTTATTGAGTGTATACATGACATCTAGCTAATTGGAGTTAGTGATTTAGTAATTAAGTGAAGACTTGAAAAACACTGGTACTTTTATGATAGAATAATCTCGATGACTTCATAATTCAATGTTAGACTACAATTAGGGCTGGGTTTTCTTCCAAGTCATGCATTACAATATCAAAATAGTGTAAATGTATAACTACTGGTAGTCAACAGTCAAAACTTAACTGGAAAAATCGAGGAGTTTACCACTGAGGAAAGGAGACAACATAAAGAAATGATAGGAGTTCTAACGAAGGACGATGTACAACACATACCAGTCAAACAGTGTATAATGTAAGTATGATTAACTTACCAGCCACGTAAGAGGGACCGTGACAAATGTTTCTGTGAGGAAGCCCAGGGTTGACTGTAGGTACCCCAACTTCTCCTTGGCTTGAGACAGGGCTAGAGTTGGCATGTCTTCATATTTGGCAACCTGTGGGAAATTGTCATTGTTTGTATGTTGCTTTTTATTTTAAGGAAAAACATTATGGATGTTTTGTATTAATAAAGTATGTAATAAACCATATCAGATATATATTTAATGAATAACAATTCTATACACATTACAATATGTCTTTATCTAAATGCATTACAGAATTGTATTGTGTATATCTAAAAACAATACCATATAATATCAAATCTATATCTCTGGGGAAGATTTTCTTAACAAACTGTAGTGAGCAGGCAATGGAATTTTAAAGTATTCTTCAACATTTGAAAACCGAAGGGATATTATATCATGGTTCTTTTAATAATTCAATTCATGGCAGCTGCGAGCATCTTGATTTTCTCTTTGAATTCTTAAGCATAGTCAGCTGCTAACTTACATCTTTGAAGTATGTGTAGAGGTCTTCTGTATACTGGTATGTTTGATGGAGTCGATCACGGAGGGCAGCGGGCTGAAGGGATTCTGGGACATAGTTGTTCAATGTGGAAAGACCGGAGCGGAGTTGCTTGGTGAGATGACGTGCCATAATAATGGATTTTGTTTCCATGGTCTGGAAAAAGAAATACATGTACATGTAGGTTCATTTTACTAGAATGCATATTGTAATCTAAATCTGATGAACGTTTTAAAATTTCAAATTAATCTCCATTTTGAGTACAGTTTTAACAAAAACAAATGACTGAAATTTTGTCAAGTAGAGAAATTTTACGCTCACTGCTTATTCGACCTTCACCAGAAATACATGCAGTAAAGAAATAATAATGGGAAGCTGCTCACATTAGGTACCAGTTCTCCTTCCTCTAGTTCTGAGTCGTCCTTATTGATCTCTGTCCACAACATGGTTGCTTTACTCTGGAGATCTCCAACCTTCTCCTCTGCCATCCCTTTAGCAGACTGCATGTTTGTTTTGGCATAATCAATCTGAAAATTTAATAAGATTCTTGATTTGGATGGTATTATGTGTTATGTAAACATCATATATATGTACATGCAAAAAAATTATTCACTGAGCCTTACTTGCTATGAAGTATGTGTGTAATGAATTCTCCCCCCCACCAGCCTTTTCCCATTTATATTTGAAATGTAACTGTAACTGTAACTAGATATATACATAAAATAATATGATGACACAGGGTTTTTGACAGGCCTTTATAGGGTGCAGTAAAAGGACCCATTCCAAATGAAAAATAACACTTTATTTTCCCCCAATTAAAAATAACACTTTATTTTCCCAAACTCAGTATTTTCCCAAATGCAGTAAAATTTAATCAAAACCCCAAATATGATGTCTTATATTATACCTATGAAATCAGTAAAATTAAATGTAGAATTTTAAGAATATTATAATATCATTTAAAGAAACAGCTAAAAACTTCTTTGTTATTTAATTTCCCCATTTTGATATTATTTCAACAAAATTGTGATGAAAATTTTAACAAAATAATGTTGATAAATTTCCCCAATTTTTGAAAAACGCTGATGATATTTTCCCAATTTTTGCTTGGTGTCCTTTTCCCAAAACAGCTGGCAAAAACCCTGTGACATTTAGAATTGTAAGATAGACCATATATATAAGCACAACCTAAACTTTTACTCACCAAATCTACTGTGAAGCTGAGTTTAGCCAGACTTTCCTGACTGCGGACTTGGACGTTCCTCAGATCCTTTAACGCCCGCTTGTACATTCTCCGTCTCAACTTTGTCGTTAGATCCTTGGCTCGGCCAACTGGACTGGGTGGGTACTCGTCCATTTCTTTGGCTTCATCTGGGTCTGAAATTATTTCATTGCATCAAATAAATGAAAACTTTACAACTCTGAAACAAAGTAGTAATCTCATATATATAACCTCAATTTTTACTTGGATGCTGCTGAATTTAAACTTATGATTTTTTAAGAAACTAATTTATCTAAAATTTAAATTGTTTATTAAAGTGAAAGCAAATGTATGGCTTACTGTCACACTTTCATAATTATTATTAGTTATAGTCTGGCAACATATAATGGGTTAATGGGAGTGATATATAAATTATAAACACCCTACCATTCTCATCCTTTTCCTCTTCGTCCTCAGGTAGGTACTTGTCAAGGTATTCTTCAGACAAAGTCAAGGCGGTATTCACCTTGTCTGTCACATAATGGCCGTACGATGTGTCCATCGCTTTGGACACTTGCATCAGCCCGTAGTCTTTAACGGTAGACACAGTATCCTTTCCAATCTGCTTCACGTCTCCTGTACGTACCTGTCAACCACAAATTAATCAAGATATTACACGGGTGTGAGCTATCCTGGTCACAGCACTGGAGAGCAAGGGTAGGGCAGTCATTCAACTGAACTCTGAACTGAGCTATATAATCAATTTATATTATATAAATATTTTGTATACCGTATTTCAACTTTGACCCTTTGTAATATTTTTTTCATATCTGCAAGACATTAAGTGAAGATTTTTTCAGATTTTCAAATTGTTTTTAACAATGTTATAAATATATATTTCTAATGTAGGAGTAGTTAGGAAATTTCTTGGTTTATGTTTAAGCCATCATTTTTGAAATCAAAATCTTCCTGAGCAAAAAAAAAAAAAAAAAAACAACACACATTATCATATAAATGCAATTGATTCTTGTAAAAATGGTCTTAAAACCGAGCATATCCTCAATACTTCAGGGGTTACTATCACTGCCATTATATCCACCCCTGCACAAGCTAGGTCAAATCATGTCATTCGATTTTTTTTATCTACATCAAAGGACCAAACTACCTGTTTATCTGTTGTCACACACAATACCCAGTTGTGCACGGGTGGATATGTGACAGTGATATCAACCCCTGGAATATTGAGGATACATTGAGCAATACTCACCTTACTGATGGTGTCTGTGCTGTACTGACGGACAGCGTTCACGCGGTCAATGGTTGGCTGAATAAGTTCCTTACCATCGGCCATCAACTGTTGTACAAAAGAAACATTCACATTACCCACCTCCTTTAATAAACAATTATTGATTTTATTGGTATCCATTTTCATCAACCTTAAAAGAAATGCATGTAAATAATAAATTACTTTTGTAATGAAATTTAGATGAAAACTTCATTTATGATTAAATCACGCAAGAAGTTGTAGAAATAACCCTATTTGTAAATCATCCTGTAATCTCAAAGATTTATTCACATAAATTTAGTGAAAAGTAATAGTACATGTAATGATAAGCATCAGTGTTCAGTCAGAAATTATTCCCTTGCTTTTAACCTGAATAGTTTCATCCAAAATATAAAAGAGTCCTCATTTCTGAAAGGTTATTTTCAGCATCAGATAATTAAACAATCAAGTAACTGATATCAGTATAGGTATCCACATTTAATTAATATTAAAACTTAATTTGATACTGTAGTCTACATAAAAATATCTAGAATTAAAATTATATTCTGGGGATCTGTTCTAAAAACAACCAAATGAAAATTCTAATTTAGATTCAGGCTGTCAGGCTGTTGAAATGTTTTTTTGTTGTTTGTTTAATTCTAGATAAGAATAAACATGTTTAATTCTAGATAAGAATAAACATGATGCTAAAAATAACTCCACCTAACTGTAACCTTGATATCATCAAGGACACACGGATATCAATACCAGGTATATGGCAATCTGCCACATATAAGACCCTTGACTGACAAAACTAGTACTAGAGTGTGGAAATTTCCTACAGATAATGTTCATCATCTAGACAGTTTGTCCCGATATAACCTGGTACTCTTTTTGTATACACTTCACTTTTAGTTTATGATAAATGTACCGTATACAAAAATTGGTATTGTTTCATTTTTTCTTGACAATATCATTAAAATTCTAAATCTTTGACATTTTTTCTGTTTGAGGTAACAATATGTAATGGATGGAGCAAGTATAAGTAACATTGTTCATCCCTTACAGTACTCTGTCCAACTAAATCTACATTTTTTGTAATCTTTGAAATTCATTATCCAATTTCTAACAGGCTTCACTTGTAGCTAAATGTATATGTAATATATAACAGAAGGAATCTAAACAAATATTTTCATTTCATGTAATGTACAAAAACAATATGTCAACTGTACAATGTATGTTGAATATAAGCTATATACAAGTATATAATGCCCCTCTTTGAGGCCACCAATTCACCAACCTTGATTCAAATGCAGACTGTCACTACAGTACGTAAATTGTTAAGTTTATACAATTCTTTTACAAATTGATTACTTATTGCAATGTGCTAGGTTGGTCCAAATTGGTACTTTTAAGTGCCCCCTATTATATTTTTCTTATTTTCAAGTAACCTGGGTGTCAATTACACATGTATCCATGAAAAAAATTAATTTTACCTCATCAGTTGGTTTTTTGATGACAGGGTAGTTTTTCTCTAGGTTATCCAGCTGTTCACAGGCGTACTTGTTCACACGCTCAACTGAAATATAAAATCACCAATAAATAAAGATAACATTGTATTATGGTAATTTGTCTTCAGGTCAGAAACATGTTGGACACTAAGTGTATATACCCGGTATATATGGCAATATACTGTAAAGATATCTCTCCAGCCTGGGTTTTGTGGTTCAGTATGACTATAGACCATATACTACATATACTCACGCTGAGGCTGATATCTCTCCACCCTGGGTTTTGTGGTTCAGTATGACTATAGACCATATGGCATATACTACTCACTCTGAGGCTGATATCTCTCCACCCTGGGTTTTGTGGTTCAGTATGACTATAGACCATAAACTACTCACTCTGAGGCTGATATCTCTCCACCCTGGGTTTTGTGGTTTGGTATGACCACAGGTGTTCGTTTCTAATATAAGTATAAGTATAATACTGGGTCAAGGTCTATAACTCGGCCGGCCATATAACACTACCCAATTTCAGAAAAAGTATGATTATTAACCAACCGTATAGGATATAATAATAGGAATACTCTCAATCGACAGCCAGATAATTTATCTTTATTTTGGTATATGATACAATATATATCATGCCGTATAAATGTCACTAGGTATCCAAAAACATCGGAAAACAGCCAGATTTCAACTGGTCGGACACTGTGGTGTCCTCCGATGAACACGCCAGGGCTCTAATGGGTAGCTCAAAAACCACTGCATGTCAACACTTCAGCGTCATAAGAATGAAAGTTTGGTAGAAAACAAACTTACCGGTTAGTAAATCCCTGGATAAATACCATCCATTTGCCTAACGCAGCCCTTTGAAATTTCCGATTGAAAAAAAATTATGTCTCTAGCCGCCATGTAAGTATGTGTGCAGTAGATTTGTTTTGTCGGCGTTGATTGGCTCTCGAAAATTAATTGACCAATCAACGCCGAGAAAACAAATGTACTACACACATATCAACATGACGGCTAGAGACACACATTTTTTGAATCGGAAATTTCAAAAGGCTGTATTGCGCAAATGGATGGTACATAGATAAACACTAACATACCGGTAAGTTTGTTTTTTTACCAAACTTTAATTCCTATGAAGCTGAAGTGTTGACATGCAGTGGTTTTTGAACTACCCATTAGAGCCCTAGCGTGTTTATCGGAGGACACCACAGTGTCCGACCAGTTGAAATCTGGCTGTTTTCCGATGTTTCTGGATACCTAGTGACATTTATACGGCATGATATATATTGTATCATATACCAAATTAAAGATAAATTATCTGGCTGTCGATTGAGAGTATTTCTATTATTATATCCTATACGGTTGGATAATAATCATACTTTTTCTGAAATTGGGTAGTGTTATATGGCCGGCCGAGTTATAGACCTTGACCCAGTATTATACTTATACTTATATTATAGACCATATGGCATATACTATATACCTGTGGCTGTATCTCTCCACCATGGTTTGGTGGTTCAGTATGACTAAAACATATACTATCACTGACGTTCTGTGGTTCAGTATGACTATAGACCATATATACTCACTCCATCTCTCCACCCTGGGTTTTGTGGTTCAGTATGACTATAGACCTTATACTACGTATACTCACACTGAGGCTGATATCTCTCCACCCTGGGTTTTGTGGTTCAGTATGACTATAGACCATATACTACTCACACTGAGGCTGACATCTCTCCACCCTGGGTTTTGTGGTTCAGTATGACTATAGACCATATACTACTCACACTGAGGCTGACATCTCTCCACCCTGGGTTTTGTGGTTCAGTATGACTATAGACCATATACTACTCACACTGAGGCTGACATCTCTCCACCCTGGGTTTTGTGGTTCAGTATGACTATAGACCATATACTACTCACTCTGAGGCTGATATCTCTCCACCCTGGGTTTTGTGGTTCAGTATGACTATAGACCATATACTACTCACACTGAGGCTGACATCTCTCCACCCTGGGTTTTGTGGTTCAGTATGACTATAGACCATATACTACTCACACTGAGGCTGACATCTCTCCATCCTGGGTTTTGTGGTTTGGTATGACTATAGACCATATACTACTCACTCTGAGGCTGATATCTCTCCACCATGGGTTTGGTGGTTTCTGCCACGGTTTTGATACCAGACTCTGCCATGTTGAGAGTGGAACAGATGATTGGGCTGCTGTCCTTGGTTTTCTGGTAGAGGCCCCAAGCCTGAGTCCATGTGGATCCCACCATGGGGATGTTCCCCAGACGAGTAAAAAAATGTTCTTGGGCCATCTTCTCCTGATCCTGCATCATGCTTCTTCTGTACATATATCTGTAACACTAAAAACAAGAACATAAAGTCAATTGAACTTTAAAATTCTAATTTCAAATTCAACGGGATCATTTCACTACATTTACATACAATCATACATGTATATATATGTTAAATGAATAGGTAACATATCATGACACTTGTTTAGTATTTATGCGAAAAATAAAAATGAGCTGAACTAGCTCACATGCTCAGTTGACTTGTATATTGTTGTACCCAGGTATGATTGCGAGTAGACCTTTAAATCTCATCCTGGCACTAAATATATCAACTGTGTAACAGTTACATGGTATATATATATACAGTAACTATATACAACTTAAAACTTGCTACACTACCCATCCCTTTAAACGTGTTCGCCCCTAAACATAGACCAACCCAGGTTCTCTCTACAAGGAATCCTCCAATACTTCCACCTGGAGTGGTCTACCGCACCTGATGTTACAAAGGGCGCCCCGAGACCCCAGACTTACCCATGTCCATTGTTCTACCTACTGAGCTAAAGGGATAATTCCCCCTAGCATATAGAATCTACTGTATTAGGCCTATACCCCTGCTGGATAACCACAGTTTATCAGTTGGGCACAATCCTGCATATAAGTAACAGTTATTGCCATTGAGTAACAATTATCCATTTTAGTACCAGTAATCAATAAGTAATAAATGCAGGTTTGTGCCCAATCTGTTTATAAATTACCTACCAGACTCTGGTTATTGTACTTCTGTACTTCTTCTCGCCTTTTTTATACATTATTTTTAAAACAACTTTATCCATTTTCATTTCACAGAATCCTGCATTTGCGTAACAAAATTATCCTTCAAATACAGGTCATTTACTGAAATACAGGACAGTTACTCAAATACAGGACAGTTACTCAAATACAGATCAGTTACTCAAATACAGGACAGTTACTCGAATACACGATTATCCTATATGTAACGTTACATGTAGAATTCTATACGGGAGTGTTCCCAACCTGATGTATGCACGTAGATAACTCAGATAAATACTTGTACGTACCTCACTGCCTTGTGTTCCGCTTTCCTTAATGTTTAACTGGTGTACACGTCGGATGAAACTCTCCTTTTATTGCGAACCCAGTATTCTCCTCACCTTTTGTCTAATTTTGACAGCGTTAGTCAGAGTCCAATGTGCAAGAATCACGTGCTTCCCTATCGAATGGCTTGTGACGTCATTATTTAAAGGTGACCTTGGCCTTGTCAATTCCAACCTACCTAATCGATCGTGTTCAGGGTCGGGTACGTTTTGATACAAGGGAATATCTGTGGTATGTACATACGCGTGTACATATGTACGTTACACAGATCACGCGTGTTGATAATTCTCGGAAGTCCACGTGAATTTGATAATGTAGAAGGTCCTAGATCTGTGACGTCAGGGGATTCCCCCAATACTATATTTAGAGACTGGCAATGTCTATTATAGGAACAGAACGTAGCAGACCTACATGTATATACGTATAATTAATGAACAGATCTATTTGAAATCCCTTTTGAGATGCACCACTGGAATAATATTATGTTTACATATATTATACATGTACATAAATCAGGTCATAGATTTTAATTGATTTATAAAACCATTTTTGGATCATAAATAGTGACCCATACTGCCACTGAATCTACATGTATGGTACACAGGAAGTCAATTCAATCATCTCGAATACATCTTTTACATTATTTTAGGAACACTGAACATGAAACGAAAAGTAGAGTTGAGAAAAAACTTCAAGTGCTGTATTTGGGGCAAACATGCATGTTTACGGGAAAAAACAAACATTTAAACTCTTCATTTAAAGATTTTTTTCTTAAAAATATTATTCCCACTAGCTACATGTATGTTCAGAAGACATTATAACATTGAATGTGCACGTTGGTATCAATATTAGGACGCCATATAGGCCTATGTCATATTTGCATGTTTTAATCTATAGCCTATATCTATATATATATCACAGGGGGCCAACTCAATGAAAATGGATATTGTCATACATTTTATTTGTATTTGGTGGATAGACTGATGAGTATATATGACAGTCATGTGATTTTTTTCAGAAAATTTGAGATTTGAAAAATTATTAAAAAATCCGGATTTTATAGTAAATACTATCCCGATTTTTTAAAATAATTTTTCAAATCTAATATTTTCAAAAAAAAAAAAAATCACATAACTGTCATATATACTCATCAGTCCATCCACCAAATAAAAAAAAAATATATATGACAACATCTATTTTCATTGAGTTGGCCCCCTGTGATATATATGTCAAAAGCGTATGCGTTCGTAAAGTCAAATCCGGTCAAACAAACGTTCCTTATATTATAAACACTAGTAAACACACTGGCATATGGTTATTTGGTGACAGAAATATGTACCGAACCTCGTGGACTTATATATGCGGGCATGTCACGGATAGGAAACTAATGAAAGAGGCTGGAACAACTTCAGCAAGACGACATCATAATCCAGAGTAGAGCTTGTGGGTAGACACGGGGTTGGCATGGCAACGGGTAAAAAGTGGAGGACATCACTGACTCTGGAGGAGAGGAGAAAGTTAAGTTCGTCAAACAAAGTCAACTAATTTTTATTTAACGTATGTGCATATATACGGCAGTTATGAAAACCATGGATTTGTAATACATGTACATGGAAGAAAATTCAGAAGTGATTAAAGCTGCGGACAGAAATAATGAAGTTGACGAAATTGGGCAGGGTGTCCACCAAAAAAATTGTCAAAGTACATGTTGTGGTTCCAAGTGAAGTCTGTCTTGGCGATGTATTGCCTACTCGAGGCAATGTGAGGAATGACAGGCGGCACATAGCTGGTGTACCCTTAGTGGCAGACCAGCCAGGAGCATACCCTTTCTTCTTGCTCAGTGGATCTGGAATATGGACGGTTCACATTAGACACATGACGTCAAAACAAGGTTCTGCATAACAACCCAGAAAACAGCAGAAAGAGTCCAAAGAAGGACAAAAGCGGCTTGACATTCATTAATTTTGTCAAGGCCGGAAAGCAGAGTGGGAAAAAGCACTGTGTTTCAACAGTTGTTAGCTATCTAGGATTTGCTGATTTGGGAAAAGCTAAAGGAATTAATTTTCCTAAGCTAAAAGTTAAAACGTCTTGTCCACAACAAGTAATGTTGGTTATCTTTGGATAGAAGTTCCTGTAGACATTGAGCCCATGCATATATGTAGGATCGGCATTGTCAGTTTTAAAGTTGTATGGTCTATGATTTTTTTTTCGATAACAAAACTCTTAAAGTTGTTCTTCATATTTTTCTCCATATCTTTATCGACTTTTTGTAAAGTCTGTAATCGCAAAGTTGTTGAAATAAAACTTTAAATTAGGACAAAAGTAGAAGGCATTTGTGTTCACGTGACCTCAATTCTACACTTTATCTATGTACCATTGACTATAAGCGACATCGGATATAATTAGACGAGATCTACCGATTGCATGACACACGTGGAAGTTGCTCTTGATATGACTCTGACACACACAAAGTAATTGCAGGTACCCAGATCAGGCCAATCCAGTCCCGAAGAAAAATAGTTTAAACCGCTAGGATAATCCATTTGGAAGATAACATACCAGGTTAAAGTTACAACTTTGTTGGAATGGGTTAATCTTTTTCAATATTTAACCTCAAAGATGAGGGTATCTGGATGACCACTGTACAAATGACAGCACCCCATTATGGGATATTGTTTATAGTTGATCTGGGCAGCTACCGGCTTCCATATATTTACTTACCCATGCCAACAAGGAAATCCGGCTTCAGAATTTTGACACTGGCTGTTCTTGAGGTGTTATGTGATAATTATTTACGAAAGATTCGATAATGAACTAAACACAGAAGGAGATTTTATTAAATTCATCTTCATCCTCCATTTTTTCAGCATGTTTGTAAAATACGAACGCTCTAACTGTAATGTACAGTGAGATTACTACAGTATTTTTAATAGAACATTATGCCATGCATATGAGAAGGGGAATTAGAAAGTGTTGTACAATTCCATAATCTCAACGAAAATGTTATGTTTTTAACAAAATAAGTTCTTTTACTATATAATTTGACTGTCATTGATTTCAAGGAGATTGTTTTACAGAGATAGCATGCTCTAACAGCAGCTATCATCGTTAGTTACACATGTACCACATACGATACCTCCCACCGCTTATTGATATTAATGGTTGAAATGAACCAAAATGGCTCATTACACAATCAGACTTTGTATTTATGTCACAGAATGAACGCAGGTCGACTGGTATCACTTCCTAAGACAGAATTCTGACATCAAAGGATCAAAGTGCCAGATTAAAGGCTTGGATAATATTGCTTAGTTTTTTTCAAGAATGGATTTAAAATTTGTAGCTTATGCATGTGCTGGTTATCATGCGTTTTATCTAGGCAACTGTCTTAGATTGAAGAACAATATCATTTTAAAATCCTTGCCATAATATTGACTAGATTGTTTTGTTTTTCTTATTGATCAATTAGCTACAATATTTCAAGTTTCAGTCGTACAAACAGGTTAAAATATTGTTCATAATCTCTCCAGTAATATGCATCACCTATGTTCGGTGTTATAAACGTCTGTTTTCTATATCAGATTTTATTTGTTCATATTTGTCTGGATTACAATTAAACGACACACACTCCAGACTATCTGTTAAGGCTTTGTGGAAGTCGTTGATGGTGGGACGGGACCTCTGACATATCCACCAGGCACGCAGACAATGGTACATCTGGGTAGGAACGTGGTTAGGATTTTCCATCTTCTTCTGATCTATCGTGGCGCTGTCGATTCCCAACTGTCCAACAAACAACTCCCACCCGAAGCCGAAACACGAGGCAAGACGCTGGAGGTCAGCTTCTGTCAGTGTTAGTGGATCTAAATAGAACATTCGATAACTATATGTGTGGAACAATTCAAACTACATGAAAAATAAATTAAAACATAATTATAAAACTACATATATATATGCATCAAAACAAAATAAAAATCAAATAAAAAACCATACGTAGGAAACTTTTTCACAATACTTTGTTACATTACTGAGATAATGATCTTATTTCCACAGGCTGGTATTAAACCATTCAGTATAAAAGCCCTGCCTATGGTCTCCGGTATCAAGAAACAATATCTGACGTAAACTTTTCCTAGACAAACGAACAAAGACGTGAGTCACCTTCATCTATGATGAAGTCCAAACCAAATACTGTTTTAGACTTCAGACTGTTTCATGATCTTGGTATCTGGTTACATTCTATTTCCAGATACTTTAAGTTCGGGTTATGGTTTCAGCCATTTGTATGTTTGATGGTAACATACGACCACTTTTAGGATATTGACTAGAATTTATTTCACTGTAGTGTCGCCTCATCCTCGATACTATAACTGCGTTATATCACCTGACTGTAAAACTGAAGGCAGATCTGAAGAAAAAATCTAAACCAATCACAGATCTGCACAGATTTCCTTTGAAGGCTACAGAGAGCGACGCCCAACACATATATAGTCAACCACAGTGTGCCGTAATACGGCTCTTTTGATGTACATGAAAGAGCTAAATTCCTGTTCTGTTCTGTTGCCTCCAGTTCTAATATGAGATAGGTCACGGAGTGGAAATAACGTTAGTTATATTAACCCCTGTAGTATCGAGGATGGTGCCGCCTTAGCCGACTCCTTAGCAATAGTATGTTTACTGTAAACAGAAAGAGTGCCCTGTCTGCTGCAGTATGTTTACTGTAAACAGAAAGAGTGACCTGTCTACTGCAGTATGTTTACTTTAAACAGAAAGAGTGCCCTGTCTGCTGCAGTCGGTTTACTGTAATTCACATTTATCTACATATGTATACAAATCCTCGATACTTCAGAGGTTATCACTGTCGGTATATCCACCCTTTGACTACATTGACGTAGTAAACATGAAGACTTTGTGCGACAACAGATGCGCAGGTAGTTTTGTCCTTTAATGAACATGGGAATCATCGAATACATTGTGGTTTTAATGTGGGCGTCATTTACTACATATTGGTCAAAGGAACACTTATTATGCACGTGATTGGTCAGTTTTTCACCCTGAACTGCAATCAGTTTTATTATGCCATAGTTTAGGGGTGTATATTACGACAGTGAAAGTAACCCCTGGAATATCGAGAATGATGTATACATGCACCTCTCCACTAGTATTGTTTGTTCTTCAATCACCATTATTATTGTAAAAGAAAGTGAATCTAGTTATCATCTTTAAAGTCGCGCACGAAACATTATGTCGAGGTTCATTTTAAATATTAATAGTACCTTTCCTCCGTTTGTTGATGTTAACTCAAACAAAATTATTTCATATGGCGTTTAAATTCTTGAAAGAGAAGAATATCTTTCAATTGGTATAAATACAAGTAACACTTTATCACAAGTACTTACCCCTCCGCGTACCAGTAGGACTGACACTGTCTGTAGGATTGGTCGACACTAGGATGCGCTTTGGATGCAGAATGGCCTGAATTTTGTGTTCATACTCTTCTATTTTATCTCGAATCTCTGGGTTTGTTATAATAGACTTCAGAACACTGTAGTTCCCCACACCTAGTAACCCCTTCCTCTCCAGATTCTCCAGTAAATCGAACAGACTGGCTTTTTTTGACCTTTCCGCAGGCTTCAGGTAAACAGACAATGAGTTTACAAACTGATCATAATCCGGTTCCAAGTCAGGATGCAGGTAGCCACTGAGCTCATTTTTGAGAGATGCGTGTAATTGCTTGGCGTCCAATGGAACGCTCATCTGCAGCATTAAAAACAACAATACACATGAAAAATCCAAAGGGAGATATCACAAGAGAAAATGCAATGTTTTTAAAATTTAAAATGGTTCCAAATCGTAATATCACGCTTTGCTCTAGGCTATACTAAGACTTTGCTCATGAGACTGTTTTGATTCTTCAGGAAAATGCGGTACTATATATCTCATCAAAGGTTTTATTGTTTTTTTTTCCTCATGGATTTTTTTTATTAGTTTTCATAATAATACAATTCATAGTACAATAACAACAGAGTACAGTACATACAATGGACAATTCTTTTGGTTCATTGGAATCTTGTAGCTATGACAGGAATAAGTAAAGATTAAATTTGGTCTAATATCAACTATATATGTCAATGTATCAGGAAAATACAAAGTAATTAATTACCGTAACTTTAATTTGGTCTAATATCAACTATTTATGACAATGTATCAGGAAAATACAAGATAATTAAGTACCGTAACATTAATTTGGTCTAATATAAACTATTTATGACAATGTATCAGGAAAATACAAGATAATCAATTACAGTAACATTGCTTATATATTTGGCTACTGATCAAATGTTTTTAATATTTTTGTCAATTGAAACCTTGAAATGTATGTATGAAGCTATATATGTTACCACATGAACAGCATTACAATATATAGAAACAGAAAAAAACAACACAACATGGACCATTACTATTTTCAGTGTACTTATGCATGTACATGAATTATAATTAAAGTATTTGGAAAAGAAGCTTATTCTTTAGTTACTTGTGTATCATCCATCAGTTCATGCCATCCACCCCATCTATGAAGAAAGGCAGAGTAATTATTTTTTTCATTGTATAAATACTTTTCCACCTTATAATAACAAATAATATGGAATTTTATAACATTAAAGTTTACATACATTTTATTTAGTCCACATTTATATACATATTGTTTAAAAAGAAGTATAACTATGTTTAAAGCAATATACTGTTTACCTGGCAGTCCAAGTAGAATTGAAATTGGGGACAAATTGACAGTTAGAGGAGTTTTTTCTTGTATCCAGGATTCTAACTCATGGTATACTTTTCTTACTCGAGGACACTCATAAAAAACATGTATTAAAGTTTCTTTCTCTTCCCTGAAGAAAGTGCACATGACAGAATCTAAAACTTCAATTCTATATAAAATACATTAGTTGGCAATATATGATGTAGAATTGTGTACTGCAGCCATTGTAATTTTGTTTCTTGTGTGACCGTAAAGTAATCCTTATTTATTTTCCTCCACCAAATATCATCTTTCTCAAGTTCAAAGACACAATTCCATTTTAAAATATATTTTCTTGTGATAGAGGGCTTACATCTTACCAAAGTTTTGTATATAGTTCTATTACCAGGTTTATTTTTCAAAATCATATCAATAAACTTTGGATACAAAAAGTCATTGGGTATATAAAACCTTCTTTAAGAACAGGAAAAACTTTAGGTATTGCCTTTTTCAAACCCTCATCTAATGTAAATGGTGGATGAAAGCTATAAAAATTTACAATCAGCATCCAACAAATCTATAACATTAAAGATACCAAGGTCATACCATTCTTTATAGAAATCACATTTGACTATTGACAGTGAAAAAAGAGTCAGCAGGTTTTGTTGTTTTTATACTGTCACGCGGTTTATAACACGTTCCTATTCGGACATTTGTGATGATTGTTTTAATCTACTCGAACATATTTAATATTCTATGTTTAGAAGTAAAATACAAAGCTTCATTTTGAATATAATAGCCGCTTCTTTATTGTAATATATTGCTTTAACGTATTAACCTGTGTTTCTTTTAGCTAATCCTGCTTAGCAGTTCTCAATACCGGTAACGCTTGCGTCAGTTAATTAGAGACTATTGTATATCACGTTTAGACTAAGTGCTGTTTACATGTTTGTTCCTGTATGTTGTGTATATTATCATTTTGTATTACTTGTATATTCTCTTTAGGCCTAGGTTTGGAAGTGTAGAGTTGGACATTTTTCCGCTCCGCACCCGACTGTAATAAATCGTTATATAGAAAATTCTATCTTTGGATTATCCTTTTTCAAAGACTTCATTAGGGCTATTTCCCCAATACACTAGCTGTAGCGCTGTGAAAGTACTAAGGGGCGCATTGAATATTACCGTGTCGGCATTAAGTGTTAGTGGCTTCCAAATGTCTAGATAAACGACATACGAATTGGCGATTGTGTGAGACAGATATATTAGACTAATACGTTCCTTGTTCATTGTAAATTCGCCCAATCGTTCAAGATATTAAGAGTATCTACGATAGGTTAGGTATGCCCAGCTTCTAAAATAGTATTGCCAGTCTTGCTTAACTTAACAGAGACATATTTTAAACAAAGTTAGTCTAGCAGGCAAGATACTTATTTTGACAAAATATTGAAACAGATAGATGTAGTATCGGTACCCAACATTAACTGTCTCAAAATAGACTTGATAAAACTAGAAAAAAATAACAAGAAATTGTATGCAACTACTTAAGGCAACCATAACCGGAATGTTAACTTTACCATGAATTACCAGTAATTAATTGTTAATTGATTGCGGATTTTTGTGAAGAGGAACTATTAGTTCCTATGCTGGGAATTATCAATTTATATATATATATACTTTGTATACATATTCAGGGCACCTAGGAGGATGTGCCCGAATTCCTTTAAGATGTGATGCCCTCTCTATAGTCAATATTCAATGAGTCGAAATAATCCTTCTCTGTAGGTCACTTTCTGATAAGTTTTATATAATATAAAACAATATAGACAGAGCTTTGACGAACTTCTCAAATGAATACACAAAGACATGCAAGATAAACTATCACGTAATGAGACAGTATCGTGTAGTGGGTCTGGTATGTTAGATGATTGTCTAAGTGGACAACAAAAATTAAATAGAAAGGTGTTCAAGAAATACATATAAAATATTTCAGAATAATAACGTTCAAAAGGCAATGCTTTAAAGGCTTTAGACAGCAGATAACATTATTAAGCGAAGATCCCTTCTCGTTGAAAGGTTACTTTCATTTTGACAATTTATTATATCTTCCTCCTATATTACTGATTGTCAAAACGAAAGTAGACCTAACGCGTCCTAAACCAGGTAAATATATGACGTTTTAGATACGTACGTATGTTGTCTAACAAAGAGATTGTACATGAATATTTAACTCTAGGTTCAGTTATTTGATAACATCGATATCTAATGTCTGAACATACCTCGATAATACGTAGGGTTTCCCACACTCGTTGTTCGTATATCTGAACTTTGAACTTGGCTGGCTCGGTGCAATACGAAATTGCTCCCTCATAAGGAAATACTTCCGGATGGCTGCTTGTCCATTTTTGCACTGTGAACACTATATATCATTCATAAACAATTCAATTATTTAAACTTTACGGTTCATCAGAAAATGCTATTATATAGATTAATAGATTATATATAGTGCAAAGTGCAACAATACTTAATTTTACATATAATGCATCTACAGATAAACCCAACACCTACACTGCTACGCAGGTGTGTATATTTGTTAGGCAGACAAATCTAATAATATAAACTGATATATATGTTTTCATAAAGCGCGTATTTGAAGAAAAGTTTGGTGACGCATTGATACATTCTAATCGTTATGGTTGAACATTATCAACTATTTTAATTAGTTTCAATATGAACAGTATTCCATAAATCCATTAATACTTCAAACCTAACCTAAATAATTGATTCTTTATATTATCCAATCACGCACTCCCCATTTCATATCATATTACAGGCTTTTAGCACACACTTTGCTGCGGACTTGCTTTACAATCAGTTGTTAAACATTCTAAATTTTCTAACTAGACTAAATGTAAAGGAAGTTTATCAAATTCTTGATTGGACCACTATAGCAGGAATAGTGAAATCCCCATACTTCATATCTGTAATTTAATATACTCTCAACATTTGTGTTAAAATCCTTAATTGCTTTTCAATATAACATTCAGTATTGATTTGTTTTTATTTCACTTGATAGAAATTTTTCAAAAAAAAAAAAAAAAATGCTTTTGTACACAGAATTGAATTTTTAATTTGACAAAAATATTTTTCGTATACAAAATGAATTTTGCATTGACAAATATCACTTCTGTCATACCAAAATTCATTTTGTCCACATAAATGATTTTTGTCCTATGAAAGATAATTTTGTAAAACAAAAACGCCTATATTGTGGCAGAATCGATTTTGATTAATAAGGAGACCAAGTCCCGTAGAATGTGTGTGCTACCTTATTAGTTATAATGATACATAACATTGTGTCTGTAGTTAGACTACGATAGGGTTATTTATAGATTCTTTTTCATTGTTTGAGTTAAAGATGCTCCACCGCCGACAGAGCATAAATGATATTCATCATTTGAACAATAATTGGTGTTTAATCGTGTATTTATATGCCTAATTAACACAAAAAATAACATAAAATAATTTATTTCGCCTTTGGTGCATGCGCAATCATTACTTAATTCCATATAAGATATAGTGCCACGGAATTTTTTCGGGATGCAATTAATTATTTTTCGTATATTTAACTTTAACACATACAACTTGTGAGTGTAATATGTCGGCTGATATTATCACATACATGTACCATAGAACGAATATATACATACCCGGCCTACTATACCTTTCACCATTATCTGTCTAAAGTCTTTTAGCTACAATATTACAGCTAACAGGTACCTCAGCAATAAAGTTTAATCTAGCCTCAAGATCATGAAGGAGACTTAAGTCTAAAAAGTCAAAGTTTAGTGTTAGCCTATCACAATGACGACGTTACAAAAAGTTACGTCACTTTTTATTGGCTAGGCAATTGATCCTGGGGCCTGATCAGCAACACACATCAGCGTATTCCATGTCTGACAATGGAAAGATTGATCTTTCTCTGCTTTTCAAACTTCAACTATCAAAATCAAAAACAGCTGCCTGTCAATCATCGTGTTTCGTCGTGACCGATTGGTAGCAACATATTATAAGCACAACTAGGACGTATGTGGTGCCTACACATGATAAACAGCGGTAACAAACTTCAGTTATCAAAATCCATGATGCGACCTGCTGGCATGTATGTCATGTACAAAATTCCAGTTTACACTTGACAGTTTACACTCCACACTTACATGTGTAGAATGTCATGTACAAAATTCCAGTTTACACTTGACAGTTTACACTCCACACTTACATGTGTGGAATGTCATGTACAAAATTCCAGTTTACACTTGACAGTTTACACTCCACACTTACATGTGTAGAATGTCATGTACAAAATTCCAGTTTACACTTGACAGTTTACATTCCACACTTACATGTGTAGAATGTCATGTACAAAATTCCAGTTTACACTTGACAGTTTACATTCCACACTTACATGTGTAGAATGTCATGTACAAAATTCCAGTTTACACTTGACAGTTTACACTCCACACTTACATGTGTAGAATGTCATGTACAAAATTCCAGTTTACACTTGACAGTTTACATTCCACACTTACATGTGTAGAATGTCATGTACAAAATTCCAGTTTACACTTGACAGTTTACATTCCACACTTACATGTGTAGAATGTCATGTACAAAATTCCAGTTTACACTTGACAGTTTACATTCCACACTTACATGTGTAGAATGTACATGTACAAAATGCCAGTTTACACTTGACAGTTTACACTCCACACTTACATGTGTAGAATGTCATGTACAAAATTCCAGTTTACACTTGACAGTTTACACTCCACACTTACATGTGTAGAATGTCATGTACAAAATTCCAGTTTACACTTGACAGTTTACATTCCACACTTACATGTGTAGAATGTCATGTACAAAATTCCAGTTTACACTTGACAGTTTACACTCCACACTTACATGTGTAGAATGTCATGTACAAAATTCCAGTTTACACTTGACAGTTTACATTCCACACTTACATGTGTAGAATGTCATGTACAAAATTCCAGTTTACACTTGACAGTTTACATTCCACACTTACATGTGTAGAATGTCATGTACAAAATTCCAGTTTACACTTGACAGTTTACATTCCACACTTACATGTGTAGAATGTCATGTACAAAATTCCAGTTTACACTTGACAGTTTACATTCCACACTTACATGTGTAGAATGTCATGTACAAAATTCCAGTTTTACACTTGACAGTTTACATTCCACACTTACATGTGTAGAATGTCATGTACAAAATTCCAGTTTACACTTGACAGTTTACATTCCACACTTACATGTGTAGAATGTCATGTACAAAATTCCAGTTTACACTTGACAGTTTACATTCCACACTTACATGTGTAGAATGTCATGTACAAAATTCCAGTTTACACTTGACAGTTTACATTCCACACTTACATGTGTAGAATGTCATGTACAAAATTCCAGTTTACACTTGACAGTTTACATTCCACACTTACATGTGTAGAATGTCATGTACAAAATTCCAGTTTACACTTGACAGTTTACATTCCACACTTACATGTGTAGAATGTCATGTACAAAATTCCAGTTTACACTTGACAGTTTACATTCCACACTTACATGTGTAGAATGTCATGTACAAAATTCCAGTTTACACTTGACAGTTTACATTCCACACTTACATGTGTAGAATGTCATGTACAAAATTCCAGTTTACACTTGACAGTTTACATTCCACACTTACATGTGTAGAATGTCATGTACAAAATTCCAGTTTACACTTGACAGTTTACATTCCACACTTACATGTGTAGAATGTCATGTACAAAATTCCAGTTTACACTTGACAGTTTACATTCCACACTTACATGTGTAGAATGTCATGTACAAAATTCCAGTTTACACTTGACAGTTTACATTCCACACTTACATGTGTAGAATGTCATGTACAAAATTCCAGTTTACACTTGACAGTTTACATTCCACACTTACATGTGTAGAATGTCATGTACAAAATTCCAGTTTACACTTGACAGTTTACATTCCACACTTACATGTGTAGAATGTCATGTACAAAATTCCAGTTTACACTTGACAGTTTACATTCCACACTTACATGTGTAGAATGTCATGTACAAAATTCCAGTTTACACTTGACAGTTTACATTCCACACTTACATGTGTAGAATGTCATGTACAAATCCAGTTACAAAATTCCATTTTTACACTTGTACAAACAGTTTTGACAGTTTTCCACACTTACATGTGTAGAATGTCATGTACAAAATTCCAGTTTACACTTGACAGTTTACATTCCACACTTACATGTGTAGAATGTCATGTACAAAATTCCAGTTTACACTTGACAGTTTACATTCCACACTTACATGTGTAGAATGTCATGTACAAAATTCCAGTTTACACTTGACAGTTTACATTCCACACTTACATGTGTAGAATGTCATGTACAAAATTCCAGTTTACACTTGACAGTTATACATTCCACACTTACATGTGTAGAATGTCATGTACAAAATTCCAGTTTACACTTGACAGTTTACATTCCACACTTACATGTGTAGAATGTCATGTACAAAATTCCAGTTTACACTTGACAGTTTACATTCCACACTTACATGTGTAGAATGTCATGTACAAAATTCCAGTTTACACTTGACAGTTTACATTCCTTCACAATTACATGTGTAGAATGTCATGTACAAAATTCCAGTTTACACTTGACAGTTTACATTCCACACTTACATGTGTAGAATGTCATGTACAAAATTCCAGTTTACACTTGACAGTTTTCCACTTACATGTGTAGAATGTCATGTACAAAATTCCAGTTTACACTTGACAGTTTACATTCCACACTTACATGTGTAGAATGTCATGTACAAAATTCCAGTTTACACTTGACAGTTTACATTCCACACTTACATGTGTAGAATGTCATGTACAAAATTCCAGTTTACACTTGACAGTTTACATTCCACACTTACATGTGTAGAATGTCATGTACAAAATTCCAGTTTACACTTGACAGTTTACATTCCACACTTACATGTGTAGAATGTCATGTACAAAATTCCAGTTTACACTTGACAGTTTACATTCCACACTTACATGTGTAGAATGTCATGTACAAAATTCCAGTTTACACTTGACAGTTTACATTCCACACTTACATGTGTAGAATGTCATGTACAAAATTCCAGTTTACACTTGACAGTTTACATTCCACACTTACATGTGTAGAATGTCATGTACAAAATTCCAGTTTACACTTGACAGTTTACATTCCACACTTACATGTGTAGAATGTCATGTACAAAATTCCAGTTTACACTTGACAGTTTACATTCCACACTTACATGTGTAGAATGTCATGTACAAAATTCCAGTTTAAAAGCACTTGACAGTTTACATACTCTTGACATGTTGTAGAAGTTCATGTACAAAATTGCCCAGTTTACTCTTGACAGTGTAGAGGGGGGGGGGGGGGGGGGGGGGTGGGGGGGGGGGGGGGGGGGGGGGTGTGCCACTGCCAGTAAAGTAAATTGTATATGTACATTCAACACATACAACTTGCGAGTCTAATATGTCATTCAGGTGGAAACAAAGTTTACCATGTTCGAGTATATATATATATCCTTATTATCAACGGCAATGACTTTGTTTTTAATAGAAAAGTATTCACATTTAAGGTTGCATATGGGAGTTGTAGTTGTTTAGGATGCATCTTTTTTCATGATTTACATTTTATTTAGTTTTTGTATCAATACAATGTACTATACAAATGAGAATTATAATCATAGACCATGCTGATTGTTGACACTTTCTCACTTGTGTAATTCATTGCTAATGACCAAGTGTGGTAATGACCCCGGAACTCACGAGAGTGAGAAAATCATGATTTTAATAGAGCTAAGATCATAGCTATTATCTGCATTTTGAGATGTTTTTGGATACTGACGTTTGCTACACGTGATTCCGAATATATCAGCCACACATTGATATATAAATGGTTTTCGAGAAGTGTCACAAAAAACTTACTACATGTAGTAAACATGCCACCACGCCAAGGGAGGTACCGACGTAAATCGCCTGTCGTTCGAACAGATGCTGGAAAAGAACTTACCATCGACCATAAATACATACTTTAGTGCTACATTACTCTATTATGATATATAAGGGTAGATTCACAAGAAAAAATACTTCTTAGCCCCATCTATTTATGTTATGGGAGCAATGTAAAATCACGGTGGTGTACGGCTCATAGCTGATATTTATAATGTTTGTCTGATGAATATACATATCTTTTTCGTCAGATGGTATATAACGTCAGCGAATATAGAACAAAGGAATAGATATGGTAATGGCTCTTTTTGGCCCCTTAATCTACCAAATTTCAGTATTTAGAAATTAAGTTGCTGCGTTTGAAAGATTGAATACGCCTATGATAAAAACTTAATATATTTTTGTTGACAGAAAGTATGATTTTGCTATATACATGTAACCATGGTTACTTTGCATAGATTATGCAAATTTAAAAATTTGGTCAATTTTGGCATATTTTTTGATAGTTTTTCTTTTAAAAGCAATAGAGCACAACATAGAACAAACTTAATATTTTAAGGGAATAAGCAACGTTAAAAAATATACATTTGAGAATAAAAAAAAATAATAAAGTTTTTTTTCAATATTTTTTTTCAAATTCGTTCTGAGTACAACCCCTTGCGATTCTAAGACGGGCAGACGCCATTTTGTATTTAACTCTGCTTGGATTACAACACCGGTATAACCGACCCCTATAAAAATCGCGAACCACACACACGGTAATCCAGTCGAACACGTAACAACAAACACTGACTGGCTCTAGATCATACTGTATCTAATACACAAGCCGTAATGATACTAAAATGTTTTAGTACTTTCAATGTTTTCTCAATAAAGTTTCAAAGAACCATATAAAGATATATACATTTTAAATTAAAAGTAATGCATGAATTCATACTTTAACGTGCGAGATCCATTGTTGGAATATAACGTAAACAGACACGGAAATTCTAATATGAGCTAACAGTTGTCAAACTAGCATCACACGAAGAATACATCATTTTGAGAAATATAAAGTTTGTTCTAGAATGCGCTCTATGTTAATTAGATGAAAAACTGCATAAAAAGGCCAATTATGATGAAATTTTCACATTATGCATGATTTATGCATAATAAAAATGGTTGCCATGGCAACTAGAACTGCTATATTACCTAATAGCACTATCAAATATGTTAGGTATATAGTTAATATTTTAAATGCAAGATTCACATATAAAAATAACAGACTTTGGAAAACAGCGGATTTGGGGGCCACAAAAGACCCTTAACATACTTAGTCCTTTCCCGACAATACGTGCATCTATATAAAGATACGTCGCCATCTGGATAGTCAAAGATAGGAATGTTGAGAAAATTGAAAAGTTTTGGTTTAAACATATTTTATTGTCAATTCAACAGACAAAACAAATCAGGCAAAAGTTATTACAACTTTGAAAAGCCTTCTCGTAACATACAATGACGAAACAAGACACAATATATATTGACAATATTAATACCATTAAATACAAAATTTACATTTTTTATAAAACCAAAATCTTTTGCTGGACTTTATAAATTGATGCACGTGTCTGAATAAAGCAAGCTACCGCGTAGTGAAATTTTCAAATTTATTTCAACATTCAAGTTTCTTAAGTTATCTAATAAAAAATTCTGCCATTCAAATATTTATTACATTGGAAAAAATGATAGACACTCTTACCTTTATGACCACAGATACAATTTAGACTGTTGATGATGTTTGCACGAAACAAGTTTAACTGACTGCACCGATGTCTTAACTTTGCATGTACACTATTTGTATTCGTGTCACCAAAATTATAGTAGGCTGGATCTTTTTCATCATAATTAAATGACATACTTTTTTTTAAAGTTGCTAATGAAGATAATGATCTAGTCGCTTCATCCAACTCATTCCAAATACATGCAGAGAAAAATGTATAATTTAAGTTTGTAATTTTATCCATCCATGTATTTACATTCACAGACAGCATTTTCTTACTTGGTATGACTAGTAAGTATGTTATCGAAAAGAACATATTTTTGACTGAAAGTTGTCAACTTTCTGCGCAAATGTGACATTCTCATGAATCTTAAATAAGTATTAACAACAAGATGTTGTGCCGGATTGTAATACGTCGTTGTATAGAGCATAGCATTACCTTTCTTTTTGTATATACATGACATTTCTCCGGCTATTAAAACATTTTTATAAACCGGCAAACTCGGGACATGTTTTGTGGGACGTCCTGTATGATCAATTAAACAACAAGATAGAAATTATAACTATATCATTATTATTTTGTTAAAGGATGCGTTCTATAGTTTCACAGACAAAAACATAGCAAAAATGATCAAATCGTCAATATTTCCAAATTTTCTTAATTTGTGCATATTTCGGATGGTTGCCATGGCAACTACAGCTGCAAAATTAGAAAACATTATAGTTGAATCAGGGATGTACGAAACATTTAAATTGCATCAAATTAATCACTAATTAACAGCTTTGAAAATTTTATGGATTTGGAGTCCGAAAAGGACCCAAACCAAACACAGTTATATATAAAAATGCGTTTAGTTTCTTTATAAATTTATCGTCTGGGTTAAGAATGGATGATTAAATTGAGAAATTAGTAAAGATTTAATTATAATAAATTTTCCAATTTGTGTTAATGATCCCCTATTCCAAATTTTAATCAGCGATTTGAGATCTGTTAGCATTTGGTCAAGTCTTGGAATTTCATGAAGATTTACACTAACTTCTATTCCTAACAAACGAAGTTCGTGTAAATAATAGTCAGCACTTTACTCTTTATACTCCCAATCCATATAGCCTGAGCTTTTTCCACATTCATGTTAAACCTGCAATTTTAGCAAATTCTTTAAGCGATGATTTCATTGTTTTAGATGTCATTCCCAACTACTGCACAAAATACTCCATGAGTGCACTCTCCATAATCACACACTCTTATTTAGGTCTAAAACAACACAAATATAAAATGGAGCATAGACTTTGTTTGTTTCATTGATTCATTAACGTCCTATTATCAGCTATGATCCTGCAAGGACGGCCTCCCGTGTATATTGTGTGTTGCGTGTAAGTGCAATGTGCGTGTTTTGGGAGACTGCGGTATATTCATGTTGTGTCTTCTTGTATAGTGGAACTATTGCCCTTTTTATAGTGCTATATCACTGAAGCATGCCGCCGAAGTCACCAAGCAACACACCCCACCCGGTCACATTATACTGACAACGGGCGAACCAGTCGTCCCACTCCCTGTATGCTGAGCGCTTAGCAGGAGCAGAAACTACCACTTTTATAGACTTTGGTGTGTCTTGGCCCGGGGACAGAACCCAGAGCCTTCCTCACAGGGGCGAACGCTCAACTCAAGGCCAAAAGTGAGGCGGTGCCAAGGGAGGCATTAGGAAAGATAAAGTCAGTTAGGAAGAAGAGAAAAGATAAGATCCTAAATTTAGTCGCCTTTTACGATCATGCGATAGGGGCAGCAGGTACAATTCTTACGCCCCACTTGCAGGGCCATGCAAACAGACAATAGGTTTTTGAAAACGCAACCAGAAAAATCATGCATAAAATGGATTGCACAGCTTGAATACTGCTGCTATATATGAGACCCATACAAAAAAAACACATTTAACATATAAAAACAACGCAGAGTAGCTAGATACATCAGATATATATCATAACACAGGTTCAATCATTGACACAAGTTATGGGGGCCGCGATGGCCGAGTGGTTAAGATGTACCGACATATTACCACATGCCCTCCACCTCTGGGTCGCGAGTTCGAGTCCCATGTGGGGCAGTTGCCAGGTACAGGGCTTTCCTCCACCAACAAACCTGGCACGTCGTTAAATGACCCTGGCTGTTAATAGGACGTTAAACTAATCAAAACCAAAACCAAACAAGTTATACAACTTCAATACACTGTACACACCACAAAGCTAGACACTTGTATCCATAAGTATGAAGACCAATATCTGTTTCAAATAATACATAGCATATTTATACTTTTTTTCACAAACAAAACACAATGCAACCCCTACCCCCGTAACAGCAGTACAATGCACCACACTCGAGGATTTATTCACATATTACCTGTGTATCCCTCAAGCACTTATCATTTCACCTGCTTTTATCATTTGTTCAAAACCTACATTAAAAATCTCACTGTATTTAATGCTTGACAGAATTTGACGATGTTTTCAGCCATTTGAATGTTTTAATCTAAGGGTTGGTAATGAGAGATACCATAAATAAAATGAATCGTCACAATACTCTCATAGCAGCTAGATTGGAAAAGTACTATTTTCTTGTATTAGGCCTACTACGAACGTCACTTTGAACATTTAAGATACTGTTTTATCTGCTTTCCCAGAACTTCGATGTTTGGCCAGTACGTCGGAGGAGTAATTGCGTTTTTGATATCAGTAAGTCTGCTTCTAGTCATCCAATACTTGTGCAGTTCTGGAAAACTCCAACATCCGCGCTTTGAATTTACATACTGTATGACATGTGTCGGGATAATGGCTGGCCTTCCGAGTATTGCGTATCATCTGCTTGGAACCATACACGCATCATTCCTCTTTCTGATCGGAATTCTTGTATCAGTATCGGGTAAGATATATAATACATATGTATGTGATTTTTATACTGTAAAATCTTTCCATTTGTAATCTTTAATATTAACAGAATCATTATATTTTGCCACTAAATGAGAGAACACTAAATTCCAATCACAATGTACCCTATCATTTTGGGATTATTTTTGGTATGTTAAGTTAACGCCATGATGACATTGGCTGTATCTATGTATTTGACAGTAGTGTTGCTGCATGGTTCTCAAAGAAAACCGGGTAAACTGAACATGGTGGGAGCGGCTGCAGACTGCAATGGTGTGGGCCCAAACTCTGCTCTTATGGTATTGAGGAACAGAATCACACTGAAAAACGTGGTTGCATCGATCGCCGTGGCCATCGCTACTCTATATTGTTTGAACATTTTTTATGTAATTCTTATGATAATTCTCGTGCTCTTTCTTGCATTTGCGTTGGCATTTATGCATGGCATCATGGATAGAATAATGCATTACAACACTAGCCAATTAGCCTAAGAAAATAATGACACGGACAAAATTAATTCTTGAAGGTGAAACGTCAAAATCTAGGTCACAGTAATTTGGTAATGGTAAGCAATATGTAGACAAACTTAGGTTTCCGTAAAGTCATTTTGAGACCAATAATATCAACAAGTTCAAAATGTTCAGTGGAGTGAGAACTATATATTGGATGCAGCTTTGCTATATAAAAGTACAGTCCAAAAAAAAAAAAAAAAACAAAAATAACACCGTTTTTCACAGGACATAGGAAAATAATTTTGCCAAATAATTTAAACCAATTTTTCAATAAATGACAATTTCAAAAGTCAATAGATGTACTAGGGTTTTCTTTTAAAGCTTTAAAATGTATCCTAGTCATTTTGAGACCAATCATATCAAGTTATTTATTTCTGATGCAATGGTTTGGAGTGAGAACTATATATTGGATGCAGCTTGCTATATAAAAGTACAGTCCAAAGTAAAAAAACCAAACCATTTTATAACACTTTTTTTAGAAAATAATTTTGCCAAATAATTTTAACCAATTTTTCAATAAATGTCAATTTCAAAAGTCAATAGATGTACTAGGGTTTTCTTTTAAAACTTTAAAATGTGTATTGCTATGAATTCTTGTCTTCAAAAATCATATAGAATGAAGAAATGAAAGGAAGGAAGCAGCCATCTTGGAACTACTTTTCTGCAGTGTGGAGGATCATGAAGATGAATTTGCATTCTTTGTTGAGCATTTATAGAAATAAAAAGGTCACTAACACGAAAGAAAATAAAAAATAAATAGCTTTACAAAATATCTTTGAGTGTTGTGTCGTCGGCGAATGTCAAGTTGACAAGGACACATTTCGCCCACATAAATGTATTTTGACAAAGAAAAGGACGTACGATTTAAGTATCATATATACCGAAAGAATATTTTCATTCGGCTTTTCTAATCTGAAGTAGATGCTGCGTCGGGCTCCTCTTCGATCTTGTTATTTTCCCGGACTTTATACGAAGTAAACATCACATCGCGTGCAGCCCTTGTATTCGTACAAGCGGAAGTACCTTCTCTACAAATAATCTCGGATTTAAATAATAGATATAACAGTATAACCTTTACCAATAATTGATAAATGTGTTTCATGTTAAAAATATCATTTAAAAATTTATTATTAAAATACAATTTACTCTGCATCATTTAATATAGCGGGGGCATTTTCTGCGTAGTAATTTTCTGTGAGAAAAGGAGGAATGTACTAGGTTATATAGTATCAAAAGGAAACAAAGTACTTGGCATCATCTTTAGAACTTTCACATTTATGCACGCGCAAATGTTCCTAACCCACTACAAAACGTTAGTCCGGTCTCATCTTGAGTACGCCTCTACAGTTCGCCCAAGGACAAAGTTGCCATAGAAACAGTCCAAAGAAGGCCTAGGGGCTACAAAACGAGTGAACTCGTTGCAAGACTTGCCGTATAGTGAGTGACTGAAGCGTCTCGGGCTACCAACTCTTGAGTACAGTGAGGACCACAATCATACATGGTGAAGGTGTTCAAAATCATCAACAAAATATAGTCCAGGTGCCAACCAGAAAACCCAAAAATATAGTTCGCATAAAATGTTTTTTTCTGATTATATTGCAGTATGATGTGCTTAATCATAATCCGAATGATGCCACCTCGGCATCTCTTTGGGGAATTGAAAATATTCAAGATGGCTGCCATGAACATTCCCAAAAACGGTATTAGTGAAATAAATTAGAGTTTAACTGTAACGTAATTGCAAAAGATAAGTTTTATTTCTTAATTTTGCAAGATAGATACTCGTTCATATTCTTTGACAGAAAATAAAATCCGATAAAACTAATTTTCAGAATCAGTTATTTTTCGTCATTATTTTGTCGAAAAATGAACAATATTACTTATATTGCGTAATGTTAAACAGAATATCATATTTAAGGACGATCATTCGGGAAAATATTTTACTACATCACACAACTGTATACGAATGTCCTGCAGGTAGAACATCACAAGTGTACCTATGCATGATCGTAAAAGGCGACTAAATTTAGGATATCTTTTCTATTTTATCCTGGGTTATGGAATAGTAGCCAAAGCTTCCCCACAAGGGCGAGCGCTCAACTGCGCAAAGTGAGGTGATGTCAAGAGAGAAGTAAAGAAGAAGAAAAGCAGTTAGAAAGATGAGAAAGAAAATATCCTAAATTTTGTCGAATTTTAAGATATCATGCAATAGAAGGCAGACCGTACAATTATAATGCCCTACCTACAGGCCAAAAAACAACGGTGCGGCGGCCGGAATTACAACAACCAAGATTTACTAACAATATAAACTAATATTAGCATATAGGAAGCATACAAGCATCATATCAATATTCTTTGCCCTATGCAATCACTATAAGGTATTATATTTTGAAATAAATTAGTTAAGTACTTCTTTCTCAAACAGCTAGACATACGATTAATACCAATTTAATTGCTAAAAGGGATTACATCTATTGCAATTTGACACATGTTTATATTTATGCAATATCAAAACAATGTACTTTGCTTTCATACAATAGACTTTATTAGTCTTGCAAATTGCCTATTAGAAAATTGTTTTTTTATTTAAAAAAAAAAACTGTCAAGTGACTAAGTCGCTGCAACTTGTTGTAATATGATTTAAAGGCCAAGAGAAGTCGTTGATAATGCATTTATGAGTTTACTATGCTTCCAGAACAAAAAAAAAGAAGATTTGATATGATCATTTTATAATATTTTATAAAACCAAGCCCTTTGTTTTAAACCCTAGTTTATACTGTTTTGGTAGTGACAAAACGTTTTAATAATCCAGAAATAATAACAACTATCTTGTCTTATAACCCAACCCTAAACACTTATTTAGATTAATGTTAATTAAGGATTAACTGGAAAAGATGCTATGAAGATATAACACAAAAATTTGAGTGTACTTTATATAACCGCGAAGCTGTTTACGATGAGAGAACACTCAGGTTTTTATGTTATATCTCCATAATATAACAAATCTATTCAAATTAATCCTAATAATTCAAATTACTAAAGATAATCTCTTCTATATTCAAAATTCATTTTGGGACTCTTTTGGCTATGAAATCATTACTCCGTCATCTCAGCCAATCAGAAGCAACGTTACAAACGGCGACGCCATTGTTTTCATTTATGGGCTGATAAAGTAAATTGTAAGCCAATGAAAATGCTCGTAACAAGCAAAATTGAATTATTTAAGAATAAATTGATACCCACATCCATTTACATACAATATTATGAAGACTTGTGTGTATTATGTATTGACCTAGATAAAGATCTGTTTCCTATCTTCATGGTCCTGGCTGTTAATAGGACGTTAAACTAATACCCCAACCTCAATATGGTAAATGCTATTAAATTGCATGGAATTCCAAAACGCCCCCACCCTGGCACATTATACTAACAATGGACAAACCAGTCCTTTCACTCCCTTTATCAAAAAGATGTTCAACTCCATTTATTAAATCAAACGTTTTTTAAAATTAAAAAAAAAATCTTTGAGTAATGCAATCAAACATCACACAGAAAGATTTTTCATGTTCATTATATTAGAATGTTGTCATTTTGGACTCCCATATCAAATTAACTAAAACTTGTTTTCTAAGGTTGTTACATTCAATACATGTATAACCAATAAATTACACAAAACCAGGTTAAAAATATACCATTAAGAACAACAAATTCAATTTTGCCTTAAAAAATATCAAAATTAACATATAATAAATATAACGTTTTTATCTAGTAACTATTTTGGAAATGAAAGTATCATCAGAATATATTGTACATTAAAATGGGTAAAGAAACGGTTTCGTAAACAAATCGTCAAAGTACTGAATCATATGTTTTAGTGACATTTTGATGGTTCAATGTTTTATCGCCCCGTAACATCTTTGTGCATCTCAATTACATTCAAACTGGTTACGAAACAAAGGTATCCATTCTATATTAAATAATAATTGAATATCTGTCTTGAAAGTTTGTCCAGTTGCTCTGTGTGTAGAGCATAATAATTGTACCTGCTGTCCCTTCATTATCGTAAAAGGCGACTAAATTTTGGTATCTTTTCTTTTTCTTCCCAACATTTGTCAGAGTTGAACTATCGCCCATTTGGGGAATACATCCCCTGGCCGAGCGTCACATTACTCTAAAATGTCGCAGTGTCTGGTCAGCACAAAGGGAATGGGGACGACTGTTTGTCCGTTGTCATTTTAATATGACTAGGTGGGTTGTGATTAATAGAATATTTTCCTATCTAGAGGGTGTGACAACGAAGTCACAACCCGAGGGGTAATTCATGAACGTCTAACCAGAGGCTTGCCGAGGGTTGGACATTTAGGAATTGCCCCGAGGGTTGTGATTTCGTTTTCATACCCTCATAGGTAGGGAATGATTTTTTTCTCCCATATACAAAAGAAAAAGAAGAGATAATATCCTAAAAAGAAGCATTTTCACCGCGACATGAATATGGTTCCCTTGTCTGCACGTCAATATTGATGAAGTCGTTGACAATGCAAGCCACGGACACACCGCATGAAGTCATGACGTAACGTTATTGTCTTTAGGTTCAAAAGGTTAGCGCGCACAATCTGTCATACCCTAGGGGTCGACAGAGAAATCTCCCACGGCTAAAACCGGTGACAAATCGGTGAATGGTGGGAGAAATTTGGTATCTTTTGGCATGCTTCAGTAGTGTTATAAAAGGGCAAACGTAATTCACTAATACATTTATATAAGGAGACACAACACCAATTATATATCACAGCATCCCAAGGCATTCGGAACACACGCAACACATCGTATAGTGAAGGCCGTCCTCAAATGACTGAAGCTGTTAATAGGACGTTTTCAATTTTATAATCACGTTTGTCCAGTAAACGATTCAGCTTAATTTCTCTATCGATATGGTATATCTTGGTAGACTTACATATTGAAGCATGCAAATCATCATGTTATACCTTCAAATATTTAGGCAATACACTAAGTTTATATTTAAATAAAAAGTTATTCTTGTTTTTTATAAAAAAATCAATTTCAAGAAGTGTGTATTTTTATTTTATAATAAGGATGTATTGCATGATTTACCAGTTTGTTTGTCGTGTTTTTTATTATTATTAAACTAACGTCCGGTTAAGACGGCCTCTCATGTATGCGCTGTATTGCGTTATGAAGTGCGGGAGTGTTTTGCGAGACTGGTATATTTGTGTTGTGTCTTCTTGTATAGTGGAACTTTTGGAACTCTTGCACTTTGTTATAACACTGAAGCATGCCACCAAGACACCAAGCAATACAACCCTCCCAGTCAAATTATACTGACAACGGACGAACCAGTCGTCCCACTCCCGGTATGCTGAGCACTAAGCAGGAGCAGAAACTACCACTTTTATAGACTTTGGTGTGTCTTTCTCACAGGGACGAGTGCTCAACCGAAAGCCCAAAGTGAGGCGTTGTCAAGGGAGACGTTAGGAGTCAGACGTCAGTTAGGTAGAAGATAAAAGATAAGATTATACACTTTTTACCATATTATCGCCTTTTACGATCATGAAATATGTGCAGCAGGTACAATACTAACACCCTACCTGCAGTACAAATTAACAAGGTACGACTGAACATGTCATTTTACCAATAATTGTGATAAGATAAATAATTTGCCAGAGCTCATATAATCTTATCTTGACAATAAGTCTAATAGACTCATCCCAACTCTCGGCAAGGTTCTTTGCCAGAATGTTGTAGAGCATACCAATAATACAAAATCGGCAAAGGAGCTTTGCCATTTACAGTGTATAACAAGGTTTCGGCAAGGTACTTTGCCAAACCTATAAAACGTTGGTATTTATAGATAATTGTCAAGATTAAACTATCTGAGATACAGTATTATGTCAATCCTATGTCACTCTAGTTCGGCAAAGTAGTTTGCCACTAAATATTCACAAGAACCATTTAACATAGGCAAACTCGATTCGCCAAGTATTTAGCACGAGCTGCACAGCCTACCCAACTACTAGATCCCAAAATGGCCACTGCAAGCTTTCCTGACCCGAAACGATACAGGACAGACGATTCTATCGATGTATTCTGCAACAAATGTGACGCCAAGATTACAAACAACAGGTTTTTGGACTGCGCCGTCTGTAAGCTTCAATACTGTTACGTCTGCACAGGACAGAAAACAAGCGTGTTACGTCTACTGGAGGCTGGCGATCAGGAAGGCTTCACATGGTCCTGTAACTGTTGTAAAGGAACAGAAGCAACACTTCTTAGAATAGAAAGTTCACTCACACAGTTGAAACATACCAGTGAACATAGAATTACGAAAATTGAAGAAAGAATAGAAACAATAGAAGAAAGGCAAGACAAGCACGAAAACCAAATATCGGCAAAAATGGAAAATCTGAAACTTTCTATGAAGGACGAGATAATCCAAGAAATAAAGGGCGAAATGACGGAAATGATAGATAAAAGGAATCGGGAATTACAAGACCGAAAGAGAAGGGACTCTAATGTCATCATCTTCAATCTGCCTGAATCAAAACAATTGTGACTCTGCTAATAGACAAGAGGAGGATCGAAGGAATTTTCAAAAAGTAGCTGATTCTATTGGTGTTTCAAATTTGGACACGACTGCAATTTTTAGATTAGGACGGCCCGACCAAACTAACAAAAAAAAAAGACCTCTTAAAATGCATCATTTAGATTAATAAGATTATCAGCGAAGTAGTAACCCTACTCTAGAAAATTCAAGAGAGATCAAGTATCACAGTACAGATAAGTTCCAAGAGAATTCAAAAAGGTACATCGGTGATACGCTCGAGTGCATGACTATTCACGAGTCGAGCTGTTGAAGTCAGGACTGTAAAATGCAAAATTACGTGAATCAAAAAGAGTGTACATGCTCATGAAATCCAGAATCGCCAACTTAAGATCAGATGTCGTGGATAGTCTCGAAATTATTAAAGTTGCGCCATAACACTGAGGTTTATCTCAAGCCATCCCAATGACCGGTCAATGGAGACAAACATTAGCCCCTAATGTACAGACGTTTCTTCTAAACATGAATCGGCATATAATCAAGACGACCGTCATCTATCATCAGATGGAGAGCCCATCTTTAGTATAACTGCTCAAGACACTATTCTGGATAGCTAACAGCCCCGCGATTCTCCAGTCGTGGGATAGAGCATAGGAAACTACTTTTATGGAGGTTTTTTAATACAGTAACAATTGCCAATGACAAAAACAATCGTCCTTCGACCATCCTTGTTTTTTACTCAAACATTGACACGTTAACCCCAAGCAAGCGAATAGAATTAGAACAAATAATTTCTCAGAAATCACCTGACGTAATTGGATTAACAGAAATATATCCAAAGTCGTCATCTACAGTATACGAAGAGCTATACAACCTGGCGGGTTATGATTCCTTCAGAAATGGAAACGGAAAACGCGGAGTCCTTATTTTAACCAAATCAATCCTTCAAGCAAGTCCAGTACATGTGCCGGTTGAATTTGACGAACATGTTTGGTGTAGTATCAAACTATTAAAAATGATACACTGCTTATTGGAAACGTGTACAGAAGTCCAAATAGCGATTCCAACAACAATGATAAATTATTAGAGCTATTATCAGCAACAGAACAACTAAACTTCAGTCATATACTTATCACTGGTGATTTTAACTATAAAGAAATAGTCTGGAGCACTTTATCAACTACAGTCTCTGCACACCATCCAGCTACATATTTTGTAGAGAAAACGAAAGACTTGTTTTTGCATCAACATGTACTTTCCCCAACAAGATACAGAGACAGACAAACTGCTAATTGCTTGGATTTAGTTTTTACCAATGAGGAAGGTATATGGTACAATATTGCACATATGCCCGGCCTAGGCCGAAGTGACCACTTGTTATTGGTTTTTAATCTGAACTTGTACAGTGATTGTAATTCGCATATTATTGAAAAAAGAGACTTCTTCAAAGGAAACTACAATAACATACGTGAAGGCCTACATAATACTGATTGGCAAGCGTTGCTATACGGAAAAGGTACCGAGGAATCATGGGAGATTTTCGCTGAAACCATATCAACATTAGTAGTAAATAACATACCAGTGAGCAAAATCACCATGGATCGTCCAAAGAACCGCATTCCTCTAGACGAACAAGCACGCAAAAACATCAAGAAAAAACAAAGGAAATGGTATAAATATCAACATTGCCATACAACAGAAACTGGGAAAATTATAAAAGAGCAAGAAATCATGCAACAACTTCGATTAGAGCATCTAAATACCATTTCGAACAGAATATCGCCAATCAAATAAAGGAGAACCCGAAGCAGTTCTGGAAATATGTGAGGACTAAATACCAAAATAAAACGAACTGTAGGAAATTTGGAGATCTCAAACGGCTTAATATGTAGCGACAGCAGAGAAAAGGCTGAACTGCTCAACGAATACTTCTGCAGTGTATTTACTGTTGAATCTGATACAGATCATCTACCCCATTTTAATGATAGAAATGTAGACACTCCACTGCTAGATATTAACATCACAAAAGAAAAAATCAAGTCGGCGATTTCTAAGTTAAAACCAAATTCTTCTGCTGGCCCTGATGTATTCCATCTCAAACTGTTAATTGAGACATCCTATGAAATTGTGGAACCTCTCGAAAACATTTTTTATAAATCCATCATTGAAGAGAAACCAAACGGCTGGAAAAATGCTTTGGTAACACCAATTCATAAAAGCGGTTCAAAAAAAAAAAAAAAAAATATCGCCCTATAAGTCTTACTTCCGTTCCTTGCAAGATATTACAGCGAATTATTAAAGACGAAATAAGAACGCATATGGAACGGAATGGCTTTTTTTTCAACCTGCCAACATGGATTCACAAAAGGGAAGTCGTGTGTGACTCAACTTATTGAAGTTGTTGACTATGTCACGTCAGAAATGGAAAAAGGAAACAACGTTGACGTTATTTACCTCGACTTAAGCAAAGCCTTTGACAAAGTACCACATGGTCTATTACTACTTAAGATGGAAAAATATGGTATAAAAGGAAAAATTCTCGGATGGATAAAAGATTTGTCGAAGTGTATGAAGCAGCGAGTTTTTTATGAACGGCGAACTGTCTGTTCAGCATGACGTGACAAGCGGCGTCCCCCGGGGAGCGTCCTCGGGCCGATTTTGTTCTTGATATTTATCAATGATATGCCTGAAGTTTTAAATTCGGTCGTGAAAATGTTTGCCGACGACGCTAAGCTGATGAAGGGTATTGGATGTGTCAGAGACAGACTAGACCTACAGAACGACGTCGACAATACTCATTAAATGGTCTGAGACATGGAACATGGAATTTAACACCAAAAAAGTGCAAACACATGTCTCTTGGAAATTTACATCAACATGACAACTTCTGCTACAAAATGGGCACAAATTGAAGAAATAAGCAAATGTAGTTCGGAAAAAGATCTTGGTGTTAGATTCGATTCTCACCTCAAAATTTAGTCAACATGTAAATAATTCAGTCTCTAAAAGCCAACCGAATTACAGGGATTGATATTCAAAACATTTAGCTATATAACAACAAAGACATGATTTTTTGAGCCAACTGAATTACAGGATTGATATTCAAAACATTTAGCTATATCAACAAAGACATGTTTTTGAACCTTTACAAAAACTCTTGTCAGGCCTCATCTGGAATACAGATCATGCGTTTGGAACCAAATTTCCATTAAGGACCAAATTTTGATTGAAAATGTCCAGAAAGACGCAGCTTACAAAAAGGAGTGAAGATCGTTTTTACACACTGACGTGTCGGAAAGAACACAACGTCGTCTCAGATCTAACTAGGAGTATACCAAGTCTTCAATATCCGGAGCGGAAAACGAGCAGATTATTGTCCGAGGTTCTACGTAAAATAATCAATCGAGTATCTGATATTATAGACAAGACCAAGAAGCTTCTTTAAAGAATGTCGCCTGATTAATCTGTCAACCATATGGGCATACTTCAAAGAAAGTGATTCTGAAGAGCGGAGGTAAAGAGTTGGTTGAATGCTCCATACAAATAATAGAAATTCAAACATGTAGAATCTGTGGTATACAGATGAACATGTTTACCTGATAAATATTTGGTATCTGCAATGACTCTGAACCTCATGTATGTCACGCCTGAAAAGCACGGACATCTTGCACAATGAGCTGTACCCTCTAAATTCAATCCTACAGATGTTGTTAATGGGTTTAATGTTGATTGGACAACTATTGTATACAAGGATACGCCTCCAGAAGCCATTGAGCTTACAACGGTGTTAAATTTACATAATTACATAATTAAGATTAGTTATATTGCTAAAAATTACATGAAGCTTATTACTATATCTTTCAAAATGACTGCTGAATGGGTAATTCCATTTTGGGTAGAAGAAAAATCTGTAAATATTAAAAGTGTTGGTTGGTTGATTACGTTATAATGCCCTTTTCACAGAAATTGTCATTTTAAGAACGGTCTATCTTACATTATTGCTTTGTGGGATGCCTTTGGTTCGGGTGGCTGTGATATGATCAAGAGTGTCTTTTGTAATGTTGGAAACATTTAGTGCGTTCTCACTGAAACATGTTACCAAATGTACATTGGGAAAACATCCCAGTCGGTCATATATACTGACATCGGCTATAGTAGTCGTCTCACTCTCTTTCTGTTGAATGCTAAGCAAGAGCAGAAACAATGAACATGCATATTCTGTAAAAAACAACTTATTTTAGCGCAAGGCGAACATCTGTAAAATTATCATTTATCAGCGCGGATATAAAATAGCGCAGTTTGATGGTTCAATACCGCTAATAAGAACGTTTACAGTAAAGAGACGTGTCTCGTGGAAGTAACAGTTCCCAGAGCCTTTCTAAACGGTCAACTCAAGGCGGCCAAAAGTGAGGTGGTGTCAAGGAAGACGTTAGGAAGAAAAGAATATATAAAGCCCAAAGGTCGCCTTTTATGATCATGCAAAAAGGTAGAATTAAAAAACGCTATAGCGACACAGAAACCAGCGAAATTAAAATATTGTCTTAATGAAAACCACACAAAATACTTATCTACATGTAATTACTAATAAAACAAAGCAATTTTATCATACAATAAACCGGTTTTGAAAATTATGGTAATTAACTTATTAATTAAACATTAATTACAAGAGGTAGCTTTATTATATAAAGAATTCTGTTCAATGACGGTATGACAAATATGTACACAAAATTGTATCGAAGTGCATAAAGAATTGATGATTTTATAGCATGATACCAAATTAGGATGAAAATATATCAATGTTGCAGTTTGTCAACCATCTTGTCCGCTATCTGGAATATTTCAATTTCCCAATGATGCCACGGTGGCATCATCCAGTTTCTGATGGAGGACATGTTAAAGAATATTTCTGTGCAAAAAACATTTTATGCGAACTATTTTTTTAGGTTGGGTGGGAAAATCACCATTTGGCACCTGGACTTTATGAACCGGAGTCTATGTACGGGAGTACCAGAGTCTATGTACGGAAGTACCAGAGTCTATGTACGGAAGTACCAGAGTCTATGTACGGGATTACCAGAGTCTATGTACGGGAGTACCAGAGTCTATGTACGGGAGTACAAGAGTCTATGTACGGGAGTCTATTACGGGAGTAACAGAGTCTATGTACAGGGGAGTAACAGAGTCTATGTACGGGAGTCTATGTACGGGAGTCTATGTACGGGAGTCTATTACGGGGGAGTCTATGTACGGGGAGTCCTATGTACGGGAGTATATTACGGGGAGTCTATGTACGGAGTACCAGAGTCTAAGTACAGGAGTACCAGAGTCTATGTACGGGAGTACCAGAGTCTATGTACAGGAGTAACAGAGTCTATGTAAAGGAGTAACAGAGTCTATGTACAGGAAGTACCAGAGTCTATGTTACAGAGTTAAACAGAGTCTATGTAACGGGAGTACCAGAGTCTATGTACGGGAGTCTATTACGAGAGTCTATGTACGGGAGTACCAGAGTATATGTACAGGAGTAACAGAGTCTAAGTACAGGAGTAACAGAGTCTATGTACGGGAGTACCAGAGTCTATGTACAGGAGTACCAGAGTCTATGTACAGGAGTAACAGAGTCTATGTACGGGAGTACCAGAGTCTATGTACAGGAGTACCAGAGTCTAAGTACAGTAGTACAGAGTCTATGTACGGAGTACCAGAGTCTATGTACAGGAGTACCAGAGTCTATGTACAGGAGTAACAGAGTCTATGTACAGGAGTAACAGAGTCTATGTACGGGAGTACCAGAGTCTATGTACAGGAGTACCAGAGTCTATGTAAAGGAGTTACAGAGTCTATGTACGGGAGTAACAGAGTCTATGTACAGGAAGTAACAGAGTCTATGTACGGAGTACCAGAGTCTATGTACAGGAGTAACAGAGTCTATGTACAGGAGTAACAGAGTCTATGTACAGGAGTAACAGAGTCTATGTACAGGAGTAACAGAGTCTATGTACAGGAGTAACAGAGTCTATGTACAGGAGTAACAGTGTCTATGTACAGGAGTAACAGAGTCTATGTACAGGAGTAACCAGAGTCTATGTACAGGAGTAACCTATGTACAGAGTAACAGAGTATATGTACAGGAGTAACAGAGTCTATGTACGGAGTACCAGAGTCTATGTACGAGGAGTACCAGAGTCTAAGTACAACGGAGTAACAGAGTCTATGTACCAGAGTCTATGTACGGGAGTACCAGAGTCTATGTACGGGAGTACCAGAGTCTATGTTACAGGAGTAACAGAGTCTATGTAACGGGAGTACCAGAGAGTACAGGAGTTAACAGAGTCTATGTACGGGAGTACCAGAGTCTATGTACGGGAGTACCATATCTATGTAAGGGAGTCTATATCGAGAGTCTATGTACGGGAGTACCGGACTCTAAGTACAGGATTATATGTACGGGAGTACCAAAGTCTATGTACGGGAGTGGGAGTCTATGTACGGGAGTAGTACCGGAGTCTATGTACGGGAGTACGAGATCTAGAGTCTATGTACGAGAGTACCGGAGTCTATGCACAGGGCCATGTATAGTTTCTATATGAAAAATAGCCAGAAATATAACATTTTATATGTATTTCTGGCTATTTTTTCATATAGAAACTATACATGGCCCCGTGGTCTATGTACAGAAGTACTGGCGTCTATGGTAGCTACACGAGGCTGTATATGGATTAATCAACATGAATTGCTCCTTGAAACATATTACACCTAACATAAACACAACCCTTTTAACTTAATATATACTGAAGCCGTTCTCGGTGTTTATATCTTGAAATGTTGACTAAACTTTAGCTGTCAGTTAGCGGCATGGTAAACTTATTGCAAGATTCGATCAGATATCATATTAACCTTCCTATTGGATCAAGTGGAACTTTCCGTTGCAATCAATAATCAATCAATTATTTCATCCCTTAAAGATTATAATTATTATTTACATTACAAAAGTGATCAAAGTTCTGTATAAAAGGTTGTACAATTTGTCCTATCATCCTCGATAATCCAGGGCTCCCGATCACTTGCGATCTCTACACGTGTACCCTTCTGTCTATATACAAATACAAGTTTTTAAACGACTTTTTCAATTTTATTTCACAGAATATAGGACGTATATGAGATAAATCTTTGACAGAATCGTGCATTTATGTAAAAAAGTTATCCCTCAAATACAAGACTGTTACCAGTGGCGTAGGAAGATGAAACGTAATGGGGGGCAAAGGTCTTCAATATTTTGTAACTAACCCTCCCTCCCCCCCTCGCCGCACCTACAGGAGGAGATTAATTCAACTCCCAACCATACCAAAAAAAAATATGCTTTATGTCCATTTTTCATATATCATTAAATTTAATCCTTGTACACATTTATAGACAGTGGGGTCGCTAAAAGGAAATTAACGAATACGCAAATTGGCCAAATTAGCGTGTGAGCGCCGAAGGCGCGGGATTTTGGTGTTTTAGGGGTCTGAGGGTGACCCCCGGGAAAAAAATATAATTTAAAATGGCTGAGATGAGTTTTACAATGTATTTTGATGATTTTGTGAGGGCCCGAAAGCGCGAGATTTTGGTGTTGGGGGGGGGGGGGGGGGAGGGGCGGGGTCTCCCCCGGAAAAAAAATATTACGATTTAGAATAGCTTAAATGAGTTTTGATGAATTTGCGAGCGCCCGAAAAGCGCGGATCTTTGTGTTTGGGGGTCCGGGGGCTCCCCCAGAAAAAAAAAAACGATTTAGAATGGCTTAGGTGAGTTTTTACGATGCATTTTGATGAATTTGTGAGCTCCCAAAGGCGCGATAATTTGGTGTAAGGGGGTCCGGGGGTCTCCCCGGTAAAAAAAATACGATTCAGAATGGCTGAGATGAGTTTTACGATGTATTTTAATGATTATAAAGCGTTCTTAACATGGTATTTTTCGATTTAAAGCTACCTGCATTTAGATATGATAATTGTGTCGTCATAATATTATGCTACCCTACTCGATCTGAATACACCGGCTTCACACCATCGGCATATTGTTGTGTAACATCAAAAATAAGACATAAACAGATTGATCTTTTAAGAGACATTTTTTTAAAAATAGTACATAGACACTGTAGTGTACCCGATCTGGAGTGGACACTTCAAGATGGCGGCTGGTTCAGAACGAAAAAGGTAGGTGTCGATTACAAAGTGAGGTTTCTGCAGAAATATGGAGCCGATATTTCCATAGCACGGCTAGATTTTGAGAGAATTTGACAAGGAACACGCACATCTATGGAAAGCCATAGCTGCCTTATATTATAAATGTCCATTATATGATACGATTTCATCATTATATGATACAAAATCATTATTATATGATACGATTTTTCATTATATAATAGGATATTGTCATTATATGATATGACTCTTCATTATATGATACGATATCGGCATTATATGATATGACCTTGTCATTATATGATACGATATCATCATTATGTGTTACGATATAGTCATGATATGATATGACTTATCATTATATGATACGAATTTATCATTATATGATTCAAGTTCATCATTATATGATGCGATATTGGCATTATATGATACGAGTTTTAATTATATGATGGGATATTGACATTATATGATAGGATACTGTCATTATATGATGCGAATTCACTATTATATGATACGATATTGTCATTATATGATACGGATTCACTATTATATGATACGATATTGTCATTGTATGATACGAATTCACCATTATATGATACGAATTCACCATTATATGATCACCATTATATGATGTGATAACATTATATGAGGCGAATTTAGTGTTATATGATACGATATCATCATTATATGACGGGATTTCGTCATTCTGATAAACTGACATTATATGACGGGATTTCATCATTATATGATACCATTTCACCATTATATGCTAGCAAAATATGCTAATGAGAAGCGTTCACGTGACCAGGGCCGGAACAATTTTTCCGGATAAATTCACCTGTGCACATGCATCAGCGTCCGGAGACAGAGGCGGCTCACCTGACAACTGAAGTTGGTAAGTTTTCTCGTCATTTATTGATTACAAGGAACATACTTCATAACATAACATTAAAAATCCAGTTTATGTTTAACCAACTGAGGGAGTATACGCGTCTTTTTAGGCTTTGAAATCAAGCCGCCGGTAGCTTTCTGAATCCAAAATGGCAGCGCCCAGATACAAGAAAAGTGTGAATATGAAGGCCCACATGGTTTTTGGCGGTAAATTTATTTGAATAGATATACAGTTGTTCATGCAGCATCGGACCTCCTCGAGGAGCGGATCATTTCATCGAATAAAAGTTGATTAAACCTCAGAATAATCCTCAAAATTTTAAATGATAAGATTGTTAAAATGATTGTATTAAATTCCCTATGAAAATCACACTCGCGATCGTAGGCCTATCCCACAGAGCGAGTGTTACATCCCGGTAAATCTGGACCATAGTAGAGGGACATTTAAAACATGTTTTGATTAGGTTAGACGGTCCCTTTCGGTTTCCTCTCAAGGATTTCGTTCATTTTTTGATATTTTGATTAGGTAGAGCGCCTTCGGGTATTTTCGGCCTTCTGCTTTTTCGGCCCCTTTTTTGACCAAATAATCGGGCGTCAATAAAAGATGTTAACATTCTAAACAAACCATATTTTATTTTTGTCCTAATACTCAATAGGATATTAATTATAAGAAGCTTTATAAACCAAATCAAAGATGAAATTCTTGTATAAGCATTTTTGTATGAAAACAAAGCAAAATGATAAACAAATCTGATATTTGCTTTTGAAAACTTTCCATTATGTAATCACAGTGTACGAACGGAAGTGTATAGTATTTTTAGCTCATATGGTAGCTGAAAATTGTTATACCTTACATGTATTTGACCCCAATAAGCACCCTCGTCCCTATAAGCGACTTTTTCCCATTTTGAGGCCTCAATTTTACTTTTTCAAATTAAATGCACACTGAAAATATGAAAACCTAGCTCGAGAAACTCTGGCCCTTACACCCTCATTCAAGGTCACAGGGGTCAATTAAACGACTTCTTCTTGATAACCAAAAGGCCTATATTAGGCCTGTTATATGCTGGGATGAAGGGCTACAAAGTTTGTTCAAATGAATGACCTTGACCTTCATTCAATGCCACAGGGGTCATATAGCCTAAAATCTCTAAACTACTTCTTTTTGATAACCAAGAGGCAAAGCGGCCTCTAATTTTCTTGGGCATGATATACATTTTTCTTCACTCTCCTATTTTTTAAGTATGAACCATGTATGATTACCAGATAGCAGGTGAATGATTCGGACCCATTTGTCCCTTGTTTTGTATTACACTGTATAAACATTATTTGGATTACTCTTATCTGTAGAAATGGTATGCTCAATATGTTTATTGCACTTCTTTGCAAATACAAGAAAAACAAGCGCATTCAATGGAAAAAACCTAAATTGATCCAAACCTGAATTATAAGTCTTCTATTTTTGTCATCATTTCATGAAATTTAATGTAAAAGGTACCGTTATGTAAAACTTAAGTATATAACAATCCATTTAAAGTTAGTTTAATCTGCCACATTATTCAAAAATAATTTTATGACAAAAGCATTACCTGTTACAGGAGGGACATGCTCCAAATGATTCAGTAAACAAGAGGCCCAGAGGGCCTGTATCGCTCACCTGGTTTGTTATGCCAAGTAATGATCTGAATATAAGTTCATTGTTTTCTTTTCTGAAGGAATTTTAATATTAGCCTCTCTAAAATCCCCTATTGGGCCCCAACCCTCCTGCCCCCATTTATACAAGTTCTGTTCCCCTTCCCCCCAAGGATGTTTTGGCAAAATTTGGGCAAATTCTAGGACAAGTGGCAATTTATAGATACCTCTATTTCCCCAATTGGGCCCCGCCCCCTGCCCCCGGACCAAGCCAAACTTTTATACAAGTTCTTTCCCCTTATGGCCAAAGTTACATTCCATTCAAACTTATGACTATAGCGATTTAAAAGATTTACCTCTAATTCCCCTATATGTTGGGCCCCGCCCCTCCTGTCCCCCAGGGGTCAGAGCCAAAATTTATACAAGTTCTGATCCCCTTCCCCAAAGGATGTTTGTGGCCAAATTTGGTTACATTCCATTCAGGAACTCTATGACTAGTAGCGATTTAAAGAATTTACCTCTATTTCCCTTATGGGGCCCCGCCCCTCCTGCCCCCCGCCGACCAGAGCCAAAATTTATACAAGTTCTGTTCCCCTCCCCCAAGGATGTTTGTGGCCAAATTTGGGTTACAATCCATGTAGAAATCTATGACAAGTAGCGATTTAAATGATTTACCTCTATTTCCCCTATTGGGCCCCGACTCCCTCCTACCCCGGGGGACCAGAGCCAAAATTTATACAAATTCTGTTCCCCATCCCCCAAGGATGTTTGTGGCCAAGTTTGGTTACATTCCATTCAAAACTCTATGACTAGTAGCGATTTAAAGAATTTACCTCTATTTCCCCTATTGGGCCCCGCCCCTCCTGCCCCCGGGGGACCAGAGCCAAACTTTATACAATTTCTGTTCCCCTTCCCCCAAGGATGTTTGTGGCCAAATTTGGTTACATTCCATTCAAAACTCTATGACTAGTAGCGATTAAAGAATTTACCTCTAATTAACCTATTGGGCCCCGCCCCTCCTGCCCCCTGGGGGTCAGAGCCAAAATTTATACAAGTTCTGTTCCCCTTCCCCCAAGGATGTTTGTGGCCAAATTTGGTTACAATCCATGCAGAACTCTACGACTAGTAGCGATTTAAAGGAAATGTTGACGGACGGACGGACGACGGACGACGGTCGACTGACGCCGCGCCATGACATAAGCTCACCGGCCCTTCGGGCCAGGTGAGCTAAAAACTGTTGCCATGGTAACCAAATGCAATATTTTTTTTACAAATGTTCTAATTTGACATATTGATCTTTGGTACAATGTAACTGCCAAATAAATAATATCCAAAATATATGCCATATTTTCATATTCATTTTTCAAGATTTTTAAAACTGAAAGTGAGAGAATTCCGTAGAATGTCTCATATACATTGTATACACATATGTATGCGGATGTTTGTAAGGAGTTCCTCTAATGATATACTCTTATACAAATCACTGTATTTGCAAATAACATCTTTCAATTATCTGCAAACATCTGCTGTAGGAACTGATTCCAAAATTATCACTTTGATTTGGAACAATATCATTAAGCATTTGCATACATTCTTCACTAAAATTTGGTTGAATAGTTTCAAATATTGGCCGATTTCTTTCAGCTTGGGGAAGCCGAACAGCTGCATCTTCATGATTCTGCAACTCTTCTTCGAAAATGACTGGATCTAGACCAGATGTACCAAGAATTTGTTCAGACATCCATAAAGCTACAGGGTGAATCTGGTGGTCCTCATTCTGTGATTAGACCAAGCTTCATTAAAAAAAAAGACAGCTTCTTATTTATTTCTTCAAGGTACACATAGTTAAGAGCAAACAGATGTACATCACTTAAAGGATCCAAAATGCCTTGATCCTCCATAAAGTAGAAAAGATTGTAGAAAAAACAAAGAACACCTTCAAATACATCACGCCGCAACCTCTCAATCCGCTGGTTATGAGTGCTTGCACCAGTTATTATCCCATTTTGACCCTTCTTTTGAAGCATATATTCTGCAATGGAGATATTTTCTAAACCCTTGTCAGTTCTTACACGATCTGGTATACCATACCTTTCAACAGCTGACAAAATGCACTGGAAGACAGTATTTGATGTGTTATTTTCTGTGCACTGTAGAAACATTATCATTCGACTGAATCCGTCAATCCCGCCCACGACTATGAATCTCCATCGAAGAAGTTTGTGATTTGTATCAATGTGCCACAAAGAGTTAGGTCGTTGCACAATGTAAGTGCGTCTGTGAAGTCGCCTTCGCCTTCTTTGTTCAACACCTAGTTTATCAATTCGATGAATACAGTCACGTAAGCGCTCTCTTTGAATTTTAATTCCCTTCTGGGCTAACATTTGTTTCAACATATTTTCCCCTGATAATGGATATTCATTTAACAGTGAATTTAATTCAATATCTAGATCTGCATCATTTATTTCCGAGTAGTTGACTTTTTTTAGCCCAAAGTAAGCATGCGGCGAAAAATTGTTCTTTCAGACATAGTCAATAATTTTGCAATGTCGCACACTCTAAATCCAATGTCAATTAGATTTACTAACAACTCGTTTGGAAGGTTGTACATAGGAGCACCTCCAATATGTGTAGTGCAATTTCTCACCGGTTTGTCACCTCCATATTTCAAGCAGTCAATGCGTAGTTTCATTATGTTGGATCTGTTCTTGACTCCTAATTGTTCCATATCAAATAGGGATAAATGCTGAACTATGTCAGGAGTTATCTTTTCTCTCTCAAAGCTTTCTGCAATTGCTTCACCTAGTCCTGTTCTACAAATTATTTCCTTCATCTCATCTGCCATGTCTGTTAGTTGTGTTTTGCCTGAAAAATAATTGTTCAAGATATTAAGTTATCACTGACTCACATGAAGTTGAGCACTTTATTTTTGTCTCGCCTTTGATAATAGTTAAGGAGGGCGAAACTGGGATGTTGCTTTTCCGCAAATGGCAGTGGTAACAGCGTCAACATTAAAGTTAATTACATTTGATTGAACTGAAACTTGGCATTATTTAATATTAGTCTTTGCATCAAGCACAAGGTATGGACAAAAACTGAGAAAAGTATCGTAACCAGTTCCGGTATAATTTGGGCGTTCAAGCCTACTTTTGACAAAGCTAGTTACATTCAATTGAAAAGAAACTTGGTCAAGTTAATCTGCATTAGTAAGAACACATGGACAAAGATTGAGAAAAATATTTAAATCGGTTCTGGTATATAAGGTGCTAAAATTTGACTTTTTTTGGATTTTGAGGACAAGTGTTATCAAATTCCAATTATACTGAAACTTGGTCAAGATACAAATTTCCATTCATTAGAACACCATAGACTACAACTCTTTCATATGTACATATGTAGGATAGAGCTATTCCACCCGAGGGTACAGAAATTTGGGTCAGAACCGAGGCTGTACCCGAGGGTGGAATAGTTCTATCCTACATAATTTACATATGTAAGAGTTATTTTCTCACATTGCTTGTCGAATATTTGCACGAAAGGTGAGGCAGCCATTCTGTGACAAATTCTTAACTTCTTCACATTTTGACAGTAAAGTGGCTCAATTTCATTTGTACATACATCAGAAACAATAATGTTTTACAGTGCATGAATTCTATGTCATTTCTTATGTTTATAAAGCATCAACTGCATCATACATGTTTGACCAATGCCTTTATGCCTAACTACTTTTCACAGCTTAATTTATCTAAACTAGCAGGTTTCAATTGATTACTGACGAAAAAATAACATGTCCAAATTTTGCCCTGTTATGGCACATATAACTTTAACATGGGATCAATCTTGTGAAGAAATATTTTCCCTGTTTTTCTTTTGTCAATTAGACTTTAACATTGCAAAGCAGGATAAACAATGTACTAGGCGAGTTGAATAATAATATCATATGTTATTCTTGCTATTAGCCACCAGGTTGGCAAAAATTAGGAGAGAGATTGGGTTTGCTCAAGATGGTGAGACCCCTACATCGTTTCTTTGTTCCATGTCCCTAAACGGTATAGAAATTCAGAAAAAATATGCAACTTCCAAGCCATGTTTATTGTTTTCAATAGAATGTGACTGGTACTCATTAAAATTAATGATTGTATACCACATGCATTTTCATTTCAAAAATGGAATCCGTCATGAACATGAAAATTGTAAAGTATCGAATAATTAAATCAAAACATGTTTTTAACTGTGGTCCAGACATGTTTTAACTGTGGTCCAGATTTAACCGGGATGTAGGCGTAAGCTTACACTCGGTCGTCTGTGCGATCCGATTTTCACAGGGAATTTAATACAATCACTCTAACAATCTTATCATTTAAAATTTTGAGGATTATTCTGAGGTTTAATCAACTTTTATTCACTGAAAGGAGGTCCGATGCTGCATGAACAAATCTATTCTAATAAATTTACCGCCAAAAACCATGTGCATATTCACACATTTCTTGTACCTTGGCGCTGTCATTTTGGATTCAAAAAGCTACCGGCAGCTTGATTTCAAAGCCTAAAAAGACGCGTATACAAAATGTACTCCCTCAGTTGGTTAAACAACATAAACTGGATTTCGAATGTTATGTTATGAAGTATGTTCCTTGTAATTAATAAATGACGAGAAAACTTACCAACTTCAGTTGTCAGGCGAGCCGCCTCTGTCTCCGGACGCTGATGCAGGTGCACAGATGAATTTATCCCGAAAAATTGCTCCGGTCCTGGTCACGTGAACGCTTCTCATTAGCATATTTTGCTAGCATACAATGGTGAAATGGTATCATATAATGATGAAATCCCGCCATATAATGTCAGTTTATCAGAATGACGAAATCCCGTCATATAATGATATCGTATCATATACATGTAGCACTAAATTCGTATCATATAATGATGATATCACATCATATAATGGTGAATTCGTATCATATAATGGTGAATTCGTATCATATAATGACAATATCGTGTCATATAATAGTGAATTCGTGAATTCGTATCATATAATGACAATACCGTATCATATAATGGTGAATTCGCATCATGTTATGACAGTATCCTATCATATAATGTCAATATCCCATCATATAATTAAAACTTGTATCATATAAAACCAATATCGAATCATATAATGATGAACTTGTATCATATAATGATAAGCCATATCATATAATGACAATATCGTAACATATAATGATGATATCGTATCATATTATGACAATGTCATATCATATAATGCCGATATCGTATCATATAATGAAGAGTCATATCATATAATGACAATATCCTATCATATAATGAAAAATCGTATCATATAATAATGATTTTGTATCATATAATGATGAAATCGTATCATATGATGGACATTTATGATATAAGGCAGCTATGGTTTTCCATACACATCCATTCCTCCGGATCCATCATTACGTTTTATGGTTGTATCACTGCTCAGAAGTGGGCGTAAGTTGCGATTTTAAAATCGAAGCGTAGCAATCATTGTAAACATGCGATTTTCGGACGTTTTGATGCTTATAATTTATACCGAATGATTCATCACGTATGTCACAAAATGGCGTTTCTACTTAATTCTGCCAAAGCACAACTTATTTGGTCAACTAATTAATTAGTTATCGATGTTTAAAGAATTTCGCATTGACATGGAGTGGACCCTGAAAATTTACGATCTTTTAATCACGGAGTGGACTCGAAATTTTGGGTACGGAGTATACTTTTTAGATACGGAGTGGACAATTGTAAATGATAATAATTACATCCATTCATGTGCACGGTATGATATTCATATGAGTTGCATTAAATTACTTTCGTTTAACAATTATTGTATTAATTAATAATTGATGTTTGTAGGGACCATGAGTTCGATGCAGTAGAAAGGGCAAGAGGTGCGAAGTAACGAAGAAAAGGAAACGTGAGCAAGCCAGATGAACCTTCACGAAAGCCGCTTTTTAGTTAGGGAATTTAACCGAGCCCACGACACCAAAATCCTTTCACATGTTAGATGTGGATTCAATCTTTAAGACTGTGAATGAGAGTATTTAGGTCCAAATCGCAAAGACAGCGATACTTTTTTGTGAAAAACAATAATCAGTGTTGATCGATGCTATGAAAGAATAAAACAATTTCACTTGTAAAACAACTTGGTTTCTTTATCAAGTAAATCAACATACATGAACATGAATGATTATGATTTTTGCACAACAGCACCTAACCGAAAAAAAACTTATCAGAGAACTTTCTCTTCTTGAGTCATTAAAAACTCTGTTAAATATTTCGTAAAACTATGAAGTAATAAAATGTTTCAAAGCCATGCTAAAGTATATCATTATGATTCACTATTAATGGTGATGACATTATGAACAATGATTATAATACAAAATGATATTATGTGAGAATAAACACCAAAAGTCGGCGAGAGCTCCACTGTAAAAAACTGAATTTATTTCTGACTCCTGGTTACGTAAATTCTGAAAATCAAATAAAAACAAAAAATATCTTTTAAGCACAGACAGTCATCAAAGTGAACTTGCGTCAAAAATAGAAATAAAACACTAGCTATACTTCAATAATAAAAACATCTGTTCTGCAAATGTTCCAACCAAATACATGTATGTAGACATGGGTTAGGATGTTCTCACGCAACGTGTCTTAAAAGTCCAGGGGCGCACCTGTACTGCTTGTTGTAGTATCGACATGGATATTTCACAAAGTGATGGACACGGCGCCTCTGCTATCGGCCCTAGTAAAATGTTTGTCACAGTTCGGACACTTTAATGCTTCCTGTCAGTGGCTCTCCATGTGCCTCTTGAGATTACAATTGCCCAGTCCACTCCGTATCCAAATGTGTCCACTATGTATCCAAAAAGTATACTCCGTACCCAAAATTTCGAGTCCACTCCGTGATTAAAAGATCGTAAATTTTCAGGGTCCACTCCATGTCAATGCGAAATTGTTTAAACATCGATAACTAATTAATTAGTTGACCAAATAAGTTGTGCTTTGGCAGAATTAAGTAGAAACGCCATTTTGTGACATACGTGATGAATCATTCGGTATAAATTATAAGCATCAAAACGTCCGAAAATCGCATGTTTACAATGATTGCTAGCTTCGATTTTAAAATCGCAACTTACGCCCACTTCTGAGCAGTGATACAACCATAAAACGTAATGATGGATCCAGAGGAATGGATGTGCGTGTTCCTTGTCAAATTCTCTCAAAATCTAGCCGTGCTATGGAAAAATCGGCTCCTTATTTCTGCAGAAACATCACTTTGTATCCGACACCTACCTTTTTCGTTCTGAACCGGCCGCCATCTTGAAGTGTCCACTCCAGATCGGGTACACCACAGTGAAAAAGACATGTTTGCCCCCTCCCCCCCCCTGCCCTCCCCCCCCGTGGACTATCCCGCATATACGTGTATGGGAGTGTCCCCAACCTGTCTATGTTTCTCTATACCATGTACATTATAAAGATATATAGGTAATTCTTGAGAAAAATAAATTAAACTGAATCAAATCGCTATTAATTACAAGATACATGAAACTTTATTTAGTGTTGCATACACATGTATATGTACAATCACAGGCGTTTGGCTCTATATATATAGACTTTTTTTCTCTATCACAGACACATGCATAATTCATTGAATAAACCTAGCTCAAGTCGTATTAATTAAAAAATAAGCAAAATAATAGAAATCAGAAAGTAACTTATGTGGACTCCACGAGCCCTATATATTTGGATAAATCCTAGTGCCCTCCATCCTCGATCGATTCTCCAGGAGTTACCAGCTTTCATTGACGTGAATACATATTAAAACGACTGTGATAGTATCCCCTGGAATGTCGAGGATGTGTGTCCTATTTTATCTATAATAATAATAATAATAGACTTTATTTAGAGTCGATAACACTCAGAGAGTCAGAGACTCACAGAACAGTGATTATTGGGATACATGTAGGGGGTGTATTTGAATTTGGAGAGTTTTATATTTTTAGAAACACTTTCTGGTAGATCTAGATTTGGATACGTTCTACAAGTAATATAAATGTGAGTAGGGTACACGCGTGAAGTTGTGGAATGATAACTGTTCACAGTCGATATGTGCCCTTGCACGATTAGACTGGTCACATGACAGAAACGAAGACTATTATTGGTTCACATTTCGAATTTCCATTCAAATCTCTGCCCATTTCTCCGAGATACTCTCAACCATACACACGCATTTTGCATCGATCCAAGAATCATCATGATGGAGTCTTTCACCGCTCTCTTCATCGCCATGGAACTGATGTTCCATAGCATCGGCAATGCTATCGTCCGTGGCAAGGTATGTAATCTAAGTTTTTGTTCCTAGTCTTAAAATTATTGTCTGAATAAGAAAATCATGGGATTAGCCACAAGTTCTTACAACTTTCAAAGCTTTCTCCAATCAACATGTTAATTAATATTTACAAGTTAGACACATAGTTATACATAGTAAAAATGATTGTCCTTAAACTATTTGTTAAAAGACGTTCTTTAACGATAAGTGGCCATTTTAGGGGTCTAAATCTAGATCCATTCTAAGTTCAAAGTTGTCTTGTTGCTCTCAGCATAAACACACGTACAATGATTTTTTTAAACAAGAAAGATTTTTTCCTGAGGTTGATAAAAATATCTTTCTGGGTTTAAAATCCCAGAATTTACTCTTAGACTTTGCTCCAGTCGAAACAATACTGTAGTAAACGAGGCCATTGATAGACGATTTAATCAGATGAATTGGGAGCATGTTTGGATGAAGGGCTACATGTACATCAAGTTATCAATGAATAACCTTAACATTCCATGAAGGTCACAAGAGTAAAACAGAAAGAAAAAAAAACATCTTTTAGTAATTTTCCTGTCTGTAGCCTAGTACCTCTTTAGACGCCACATCTCCCGAAAACAATGTTGAAAAATAAATACACACGGTGGATTTAATTTAGATATACATACGTTACTATGCGTAGTAAACGAATCCATTCATAAATCAAACTTTTCTTAGATCTGACTTTAAGGGGAATAACTCGCACAGGATTTTTGTCTCAAGGGCAGTGGCAGATAAATCTGTAATATGCAAATTAAGCAAAACATGTTTACCTAAAATGGAACAGGAACTGCTGTATCTAGTGTCTCACAGTCTGCCATGAAGCTGACAGGAACTGCTGTATCTAGTGTCTCACAGTCTGCCATGAAGCTGAAGAACTTCAACCAAGACTTTTGATTTGAAGTTAATCTATTCATTATTGCTACATTTCCCTTAGTGAGCCTATAAAGTCACCATGTACACATGTAGGTATATATGTCTGTGACAAACTTTTGTACCAATTACAATCTCAGGGACCTGGCACGAAAATTTTTAACCAATAGTATACATATATATATATTATAGTATCAAGGGTATGATCTCGGCGGACGAGAAAAACGGACCTATTTTTTTAAAAACCGTGATTATTTCAATAAATGGGTTCTATACAACATTGACAGATATCTTACCTTAAAGAGAAATAATTTATATTTCCATTGAGTGCTTGATGAACAAAATTGGCCAGGTATTGACGAAGTTATGGCTTGATGAATCGGGAAATCTACGAAAAATATTTTTTATTTTTTTTTATTTTTCATTTTCCAAAAAAAATGGGGCACTCCAGGCCTTGCATGGGCACAGAGAAATCCGAATCTTTGAGTTCATTTCCTTGAGTTTAGGCTAGAAAATTATTTTATCATATACTGCTGTAGTTTAAAGTACGTCCTTTATTTCTAAATTATGTCTTCTAGCTACATGAAATAGAAACTAAAATAAAAAAGCAGAGCTGATCGCTCTTCCCACGCCATGCCTGATTCATATTATTATGCATCATATTAATTTAATTACATTAATTCTTATTTTAGTTTCTGTGATCTTGCTTTCATCTTTGAAAATAAAACAATCAATACAAAAGCATTCTAAAGTTGGAAGGAGATAAATTCTATGTATTTATGTTGTTGGCATGATATGAAGTCAAAGTAAAAAATATAAACAATGAATGTGATGTCAATAATTAGAAAAGAATATAGGTTATCAGATTATCTATGACGCATGTAATTTTAAGTCAACCACATCGATCGTTTTCGTCATTTGCGTTTATAGAATCGAACAAATCTTTAAACGTCCATTCACTCTGGCATTCTGTTACAGTAACTGGAATAACAACATTTCTGTCAAAAGTTCTCACAGTCGCAACGTAAATACCCGTCATATTTTCATTAATTTTTAGCTCACCTGGCCCAAAGGGCCGGTGAGCTTATGTCATGGTGTGGCGTCTGTCGTCAGTTCGTCCGTCCGTAAACATTTCCTTTAAATCGCTACTAGTCATAGAGTTCTGCATGGATTGTAACCAAATTTGGCCACAAAAAACCTTGGGGGAAGGGAAACAGAACTTGTTTAAATTTTGGCTCTGACCCCCTGGGGGCAGGAGGTGGGGCCAAAGAGAGGAAATAGAGGTAAATCCTATAAATCGCTACTTGTCCTAGAGTTCTACATGGATTGTAACCAAATTTGGCCACAAACATCCATGGGAGAAGGGGAACAAAACATGTATAAATTTTGGCTCTGGCAGGAGGGGTGGGGCCCAGTAGAGGAGATAGAGGTAAATCCTATAAATCGCTACTTGTCCTAGAGTTCTGCATGGATTATGACCAAATTTGGCCACAAACATCCCTGGGGGAAGGGGAACAGAACTTGTATAGATTTTGGCTCTGACCCCCAGGGGCAGGAGGGACAGGGCCTAATAGGGGAATTTGAGGTAAATCCTATAAATCACTACTTGTCATAGAGTTCTGTATAGATTGTAACCAAATTTGGCCACAAACATCCTTGGGGTAAGGGGAACAGAACTTGTATAAATTTTGGCTCTGACCCCCTGGGGGCAGGAGGTGGGGCCAAAGAGAGGAAATAGAGGTAAATCCTATAAATTGCTACTTGTCCTAGAGTTCTACATGGATTGTAACCAAATTTGGCCACAAGCATCCATGGGAGAAGGGGAACAGAACATGTATAAATTTTGGCTCTGACCCCCCGAGGGCAGGAGGGGCAGGGCCCAATAGAGGAGATAGAGTTAAATCCTATAAATCGCTACTTGTCCTAGAGTTCTGCATGGATTATGACCAAATTTGGCCACAAACATCCCTGGGGGAAGGGGAACAGAACTTGTATAAATTTTGGCTCTGACCCCCAGGGGCAGGAGGGACAGGGCCTAATAGGGGAATTTGAGGTAAATCCTATAAATCACTACTTGTCATAGAGTTCTGTATAGATTGTAACCAAATTTGGCCACAAACATCCTTGGGGTAAGGGGAAAAGAACTTATATAAATTTTGACTGTGAGCCCCCGGGGGCAGGAGGGGCAGGGCCCAATAGGGAAAATATAGGAAAATCTTATAAATCGCTACTTGTCCTAGAGTTCTGCATGGATTGTGACCAAATTTGGCCACAAACATCCTTTCTAGAAGGGGATCAGAGCTTGTATAAATTTTGGCTCTGACCCCCCGGGGCAGGAAGAACGGGGCCCAATAGGAGAAATAAAGGTAAATCCTATAAATCGCTACTTGTCCTAGAGTTCTGCATGGATTGTAACCAAATTTGGCCACAAAAATCCTTGGGGGAAGGGGAACAGAACTTGTATAAATTTTGGCTCTGACCCCCTGGGGGCAGGAGGTGGGGCCAAAGAGAGGAAATAGAGGTAAATCCTATAAATCGCTACTTGTCCTAGAGTTCTACATGGATTGTGACCAAATTTGGCCACAAACATCCATGGGAGAAGGGGAACAGAACATGTATAAATTTTGGCTCTGACCCCCGAGGGCAGGAGGGGCGGGGCCCAATAGAGGAGATAGAGTTAAATCCTATAAATCGCTACTTGTCCTAGAGTTCTGCATGGATTATGACCAAATTTGGCCGCAAACATCCCTGAGGGAAGGGGAACAGAACTTGTATAAATTTTGGCTCTGACTCCCAGGGGCAGGAGAGACAGGGCCTAATAGGGGAATTTGAGGTAAATCCTATAAATCACTACTTGTCATAGAGTTCTGTATAGATTGTAACCAAATTTGGCCACAAACATCCTTGGGGTAAGGGGAAAAGAACTTATATAAATTTTGACTGTGAGCCCCCGGGGGCAGGAGGGGCAGGGCCCAATAAGGAAAATATAGGAAAATCTTATAAATCGCTACTTGTCCTAGAGTTCTGCATGGATTGTGACCAAATTTGGCCACAAACATCCATGGGAGAAGGGGAACAAAACATGTATAAATTTTGGCTTGGCTCTGGGGGCAGGAGGGGTGGGGCCCAGTAGAGGAGATAGAGGTAAATCCTATAAATCGCTACTTGTCCTAGAGTTCTACATGGATTGTGACCAAATTTGGCCACAAACATCCCTGGGGGGAAGGGGAACAGAACTTGTATAGATTTTGGCTCTGACCCCCAGGGGCAGGAGGGACAGGGCCTAATAGGGGAATTTGAGGTAAATCCTATAAATCACTACTTGTCATAGAGTTCTGTATAGATTGTAACCAAATTTGGCCACAAACATCCTTGGGGTAAGGGGAACAGAACTTGTATAAATTTTGGCTCTGACCCCCTGGGGGCAGGAGGTGGGGCCAAAGAGAGGAAATAGAGGTAAATCCTATAAATCGCTACTTGTCCTAGAGTTCTACATGGATTGTAACCAAATTTGGCCACAAACATCCATGGGAGAAGGGGAACAGAACATGTATAAATTTTGGCTCTGACCCCCCGAGGGCAGGAGGGGCAGGGCCCAATAGAGGAGATAGAGTTAAATCCTATAAATCGCTACTTGTCCTAGAGTTCTGCATGGATTATGACCAAATTTGGCCACAAACATCCCTGGGGGAAGGGGAACAGAACTTGTATAAATTTTGGCTCTGACCCCCAGGGGCAGGAGGGACAGGGCCTAATAGGGGAATTTGAGGTAAATCCTATAAATCACTACTTGTCATAGAGTTCTGTATAGATTGTAACCAAATTTGGCCACAAACATCCTTGGGGTAAGGGGAAAAGAACTTATATAAATTTTGACTGTGAGCCCCCGGGGGCAGGAGGGGCAGGGCCCAATAGGGAAAATATAGGAAAATCTTATAAATCGCTACTTGTCCTAGAGTTCTGCATGGATTGTGACCAAATTTGGCCACAAACATCCTTTCTAGAAGGGGATCAGAGCTTGTATAAATTTTGGCTCTGACCCCCCGGGGCAGGAAGAACGGGGCCCAATAGGAGAAATAAAGGTAAATCCTATAAATCGCTACTTGTCCTAGAGTTCTGCATGGATTGTAACCAAATTTGGCCACAAAAATCCTTGGGGGAAGGGGAACAGAACTTGTATAAATTTTGGCTCTGACCCCCTGGGGGCAGGAGGTGGGGCCAAAGAGAGGAAATAGAGGTAAATCCTATAAATCGCTACTTGTCCTAGAGTTCTACATGGATTGTGACCAAATTTGGCCACAAACATCCATGGGAGAAGGGGAACAGAACATGTATAAATTTTGGCTCTGACCCCCCGAGGGCAGGAGGGGCAGGGCCCAATAGAGGAGATAGAGTTAAATCCTATAAATCGCTACTTGTCCTAGAGTTCTGCATGGATTATGACCAAATTTGGCCGCAAACATCCCTGAGGGAAGGGGAACAGAACTTGTATAAATTTTGGCTCTGACTCCCAGGGGCAGGAGAGACAGGGCCTAATAGGGGAATTTGAGGTAAATCCTATAAATCACTACTTGTCATAGAGTTCTGTATAGATTGTAACCAAATTTGGCCACAAACATCCTTGGGGTAAGGGGAAAAGAACTTATATAAATTTTGACTGTGAGCCCCCGGGGGCAGGAGGGGCAGGGCCCAATAAGGAAAATATAGGAAAATCTTATAAATCGCTACTTGTCCTAGAGTTCTGCATGGATTGTGACCAAATTTGGCCACAAACATCCATGGGAGAAGGGGAACAAAACATGTATAAATTTTGGCTCTGGCAGGAGGGGTGGGGCCCAGTAGAGGAGATAGAGGTAAATCCTATAAATCGCTACTTGTCCTAGAGTTCTGCATGGATTATGACCAAATTTGGCCACAAACATCCCTGGGGGAAGGGGAACAGAACTTGTATAGATTTTGGCTCTGACCCCCAGGGGCAGGAGGGACAGGGCCTAATAGGGGAATTTGAGGTAAATCCTATAAATCACTACTTGTCATAGAGTTCTGCATGGATTGTAACCAAATTTGGCCACAAACATCCTTGGGGGAAGGGGAACAGAACTTGTATAAATTTTGGCTCTGACCCCCTGGGGGCAGGAGGTGGGGCCAAAGAGAGGAAATAGAGGTAAATCCTATAAATCGCTACTTGTCCTAGAGTTCTACATGGATTGTAGCCAAATTTGGCCACAAACATCCATGGGAGAAGGGGAACAGAACATGTATAAATTTTGGCTCTGACCCCCGAGGGCAGGAGGGGCAGGGCCCAATAGAGGAGATAGAGTTAAATTCTATAAATCGCTACTTGTCCTAGAGTTCTGCATGGATTATGACCAAATTTGGCCGCAAACATCCCTGAGGGAAGGGGAACAGAACTTGTATAAATTTTGGCTCTGACTCCCAGGGGCAGGAGAGACAGGGCCTAATAGGGGAATTTGAGGTAAATCCTATAAATCACTACTTGTCATAGAGTTCTGTATAGATTGTAACCAAATTTGGCCACAAACATCCTTGGGGTAAGGGGAAAAGAACTTATATAAATTTTGACTGTGAGCCCCCGGGGGCAGGAGGGGCAGGGCCCAATAAGGAAAATATAGGAAAATCTTATAAATCGCTACTTGTCCTAGAGTTCTGCATGGATTGTGACCAAATTTGGCCACAAACAACCTTGGGGGAAGGGAAACAGAACTTGTTTAAATTTTGGCTCTGACCCCCTGGGGGCAGGAGGCAGGAGGGAACGGCCCAATAGGGGAAATAAAGGTAAATCCTATAAATCGCTACTTGTCCTAGAGTTCTGCATGGATTGTAACCAAATTTGGCCACAAACATCCTTGGGGGAAGGGGAACAGAACTTGTATAAATTTTGACTCTAAGCCTCCGGGGGCAGGAGGGGCAGGGCCCAATAGGGGAAATAAAGGAAAATCTTATAAATCACTACTTGTCCTAGAGTTCTGCATGGATTGTGACCAAATTTGGCCACAAACATCCTTTCTAGAAGGGGATCAGAACTTGTATAAATTTTGGCTCTGACCCCCGGGGCAGGAGGGTAGGGGCCCAAAGGGGAAATAGAGGTAAATCCTATAAATCGCTACTTGTCCTAGAGTTCTGCAATTATTATGACCAAATTTGGACACAAACATCATTGGTGGAAGTGGAACACAACTTGTATAAATTTTGGCTCTGACCCCCAGGGGGCAGGAGGGGCGGGGCCCAATAGGGGAAATAGAGGTAAATCCTATAAATCGCTACTTGTCCTAGAGTTCTGCATGGATTGTAACCAAATTTGGCCACAAACATCCTTGGATGAAGGGGAACAGAATTTTTATAAATTTTGGCTGTGACCCCCCCGGGGCAGGAGGGGCAGGGCCCAATAGGGGAAATAAAGGTAAATCTTTTAAATCACTACTTGTCCTAGAGTTCTGCATGGATTATGACCAAATTTGGCCACAAACATCCTTGGTAGAAGGAAATCAGAACTTGTATAAATTTTGGCTCTGACCTCCTGGGGGCAGGAGGGGCGGGGCCCAATAGGGGAAATAGAGGTAAATCCTATAAATCGCTACTTGTCCTAGAGTTCTGCATGGATTGTAACCAAATTTGGCCACAAACATCCTTGGGGGAAGGGGAACAGAACTTGTATAAATTTTGGCTCTGACCCCCTGGGGGCAGGAGGGGTGGGGCCCAATAGCTGAATTAGAGGTAAATATTCAAATTCCTTCAGAAATGAAACGATGAACCTGTATCCAGAACATTATTTGGCATTACATACCAGGTGAGCGATACAGGCCTTCTGGACCTCTTGTTTCAAATCATCTTCACGCTGAGAGATTACACCCACCCAAAAAAAAACCTCCCATATGGTTACATATCTCTATTCTTTTTTTTAGCTCACCTGGCCCGAAGGGCCGGTGAGCTTATGTCATGGCGCGGCGTCCGTCGTCCGGCGTCCGTCGGCGTCCGTCGGCGTCCGTCTGTCCATCAACATTTCCTTTAAATCGCTACTAGTCATAGAGTTCTGCATGGATTGTAACCAAATTTGGCCACAAACATCCTTGGGGGACGGGGAACAGAACTTGTATAAATTTTGGCTCTGACCCCCCAGGGGCAGGAGGGGCGGGGCCCAATGGGGATATAGAGGTAAATCCTTTAAATCGCTACTAGTCATAGAGTTCTACATGGATTGTAACCAAATTTGGCCACAAACATCCTTGGAGGAAGGGGAACAGAACTTGTATAAAGTTTTGCTCTGGTCCCTCGGGGGCAGGAGGGGCGGGGCCCAATAGGGGAAATAGAGGTAAATCCTTTAAATCGCTACTAGTCATAGAGTTCTGAATGGAATGTAACCAAATTTGGCCACAAACATCCTTGGGGGAAGGGGAACAGAACTTGTATAAATTTTGGCTCTGGTCCCTCGGGGGCAGGAGGGGCGGGGCCCAAAAGGGGAAATAGAGGTAAATCCTTTAAATCGCTACTAGTCATAGAGTTCTACATGGATTGTAACCAAATTTGGCCACAAACATCCTTGGAGGAAGGGGAACAGAACTTGTATAAAGTTTTGCTCTGGTCCCTCGGGGGCAGGAGGGGCGGGGCCCAATAGGGGAAATAGAGGTAAATTCTATAAATCGCTACTTGTCCTCGAGTTCTACATGGATTGTAACCAAATTTGGTCACAAACATCCTTGGGGAAAGGGGAACAGAACTTGTATAAATTTTGGCTCTGACCCCCCAGGGGCAGGAGGGGCGGGGCCCAATAGGGGAAATAGAGGTAAATCATTTAAATCGCTACTAGTCATAGAGTTCTGAATGGAATGTAACCAAATTTGGCCACAAACATCCTTGGGGGAAGAGGAACAGAACTTGTATAAATTTTGGCTCTGGTCCCTCAGGGGCAGGATGGGCGGGGCCCAATAGGGGAAATAGAGGTAAATTCTATAAATCGCTACTTGTCCTAGAGTTCTGCATGGATTGTAACCAAATTTGGCCACAAACATCCTTGGGGGGAAGGGGAACAGAACTTGTATAAAGTTTGGCTCTGATACCCCAGGGGCAGGAGGGGTGGGGCCCAATAGGGGATTTAGAGGTTAATATTAAAATTCCTTCAGAAAAGAAACAATGAACCTGTATTCAGAACATTACTTGGCATTGCAAACCAGGTGAGCGATACAGGCCCTCTGGGCCTCTTGTTTCCTTATGATATTCTAAAAGCTGAATCATGTGACTTACTCATGTCATCTCGTGTAATCTCTCAGCGTGAAGTTGGTTTGAAAACAATTTGATCATGGAAATGGAGGATTATACAACTCTTTCATCTGTGTATATGAATGATAGGGATATTTTACCTTCTGGTTCACATTTAAATATGATCCTAGGGTAGATTATCCCCAACTTCTCTCTTACACTTATGTAATTGATATCAATTAATCTTATCCATACGAACATATCTGATCAATCTGTTCAGCGTACTAAAAAATCTGCAGAATATTGTGTGTCTTTATTTGTTTACTGAAACTTCTGTCACTCTTGTTTCTTGTAGGCTGTGTCCTTCCGCGGCTTTAGCCTGGTGAGCCGAGTAGCAACATCGCTTGCTATTGCGGCTGGCCAGCGTCTGTCTCTGTCGGAGGCCGTGGTAAGATGTACTACATTTTAACTCTAAAGTGTAGAATATGTTATTTTCTACCGTGAAAATATTTTCTCTCAGCTGTAATATTGTAGCTTGAAAGACTTCTAGACATATAATGATATCATCTTTAAAGCGTATAGTCAGGCTGGGTACGTACATATACATATACCATATACAGTTTTCTGTGTATAATTGGAACTCCCAATTTCAGACCAATACAATTAAAATGCATATATCTTTATTACATGTATCACTCCATTTAATAAGGATCTGGCAACATCCCATTAGGGGTCACGTTCTCATAACCATTCGAATTGTCAAGTCAAATTGCTGCTTCCAGAATCTGGGAAGTGAATTTTCTCTATAGCTATCGATGTAACCGGATTTGTATTTTAATTACATTGATTTGACACCAATCTGATATTATTGTCAAGTAGGCAATCATTTGGATTCATGTTTAAAATGTAATACAATTTTCATGTTTGGAGAATTTATTTGACTTCGTGGTTTTCGAAAATGTCATAGTATTGATATGTACTGTAAAAGTAATGTCAATCAAGGTATGATATAGAAACCATACCCTTTCATATAGCATGTACTGTATGGATACATGAAGAATAGGGATATTCTGAACTCTGGATCACAAAATGTATGTATTGTTATACAATGGGCTATGCAAATAAATAAAAATTATTATATTAACATATTCAAGAATCTTAATAATCATATATATATTGGTGATATGAGTTAACCATGTGCACATAAACATATCAGATCATTGTTTTAGGCCAGATTCTCACTTCTATGTCTACCGATATTGTGCATTATGCGTCTTTGTTTGTTTACTGAAATGTAGCTTGTCTTCCTACAGGTTGTGTACTTCACCGCTTCGTTTGACTGCAGAGGGGAGGATAGCCCTAGCCTTGCAGATGTCGAGGAACCAGCTACACCACCCGCTCCGGCCCCTGCGTCTGTCCGAAGGTCTGGCCGTGTGAGGAGGGCACCAGCCTGGCACAAGGATTACATCATGTGATGTCAAAATCAAATGTATTGTAATATCCTTGTAAAGTCCATGGACTGATGTTGCTTGAGGATGTGGTAACCCCTCAATAATTGTCCCAACCCCAATCCCTCACCCAAAAATGTAGTCTCTTAATTAGACATGCAGTAATACGACTATGAGGTTGTTTAAGGTATACATTATATCTGAAAAGGTTTTGAGCGATTATCCAGAAACTTGACAGGCATACTCTTGGGAGTGTGCATAAAGGGTTTTTTTGAGATAGAAATTCCAAATCCCCCCCCCCCCCCCCCCCTCTCCCCCCCCCCTCCCCCCCCCCCAACCAGTATGTCTATGTTACCAGATTAGATCGGCCGCGATGGTGATATACGGAGGCCTCTAATTGGTCGATATTTATACGTCGCTGAAAAAAAAAAAGACAAAAAACTAGTACTTAAGGTTTTAAAGTTTATTTTGGTGTTATTTGAGGTACTCATACAGTGTGTATGCAATGGTTCCAATTACAATCAGTGCTTGTGTTCAATGTTATAATTTTGACTCAACTGAAGTGTACAGAAAGTAGTCTTATAGGTTGTTTTTTTTTTGTCCCACTGGCCCTAACAATAACTCACATTACCCTGCCCATATATCTCCCTAGCACAAACACAGCACACATTTATCTTTAACATTCTAACAACTATACTTTCTACATGTACACTCGCAGTTGACCTGTTCCAAAACATTGCAATAAAAATTATTTGATTTGATTAGTTTTATGTCTTTATTTAACAGCAAGGGGTCATTTATGTTACATGCCAAAGGGTCAGAAAGGGGAAGTGAAATGATAAATCGCCAGACCAGAGGTCAGTACATCGGCACAACTGCCCCCAAAAATTGGAATCGTCTCCTTAGTTAATGTTCATTGGACTATTCCTGGCACCAGTAAAAATTCGGAAAATGATGTAATACACATAAATGTTTTTTCAAGATGGAGGACTCTTCCACCCATGGCCACTGAAATTCAACATGCGTTAGGAGACACCGTTGAGTTGGGACCATAACAGGATTATTTCAGACATATTATAGCTTAGGGCGATTGACTAGAACTTTAGAAGAAGTTCAGTTTGCCCAATAAGCCCCCCCCCTTGCTTCCACTCCACTCCACCTCCTGCCTTTCCCCCCTCCCCGCCCTCCTTCCCCCCAACACCCACCCCCCATTGTCAAATGCATTCCCCCCTCCCCCCCCCCGCCAGCCAAAACCACCCCCCCCGTACGCCCCTGCAGTCCGGCCCTGAAATACTAGCACCCCAAACTCCTCCACCCTCCCCCCCACCCCCCCACCCCCCCCCCCCCCCCACCCCCCCCCCCCCTCCCTCCCCGCTCCCCCCCCCACACCCCAACAGAAACTTTAGAAGAAGTTCAAAGTTTGCTTATAAGATGGTGGTTTTATCTTAAATATGTTCGCACCCCAGCCCCCCTCTATAGGCCCCCCGCCCCACCCTACACCCCCCCCCCACCCCCGCTACCCCCACCTCTAGCCCCCCCCCCTCCCCCAGTGTCCCCCCCCTCCCTCACATCCCGATCCAGCCCCCGCCTACCCCCCACCCCCCTTCACCCCCGCCCCACCCCAGCCCCGCCATTTTTTTTAACAGCATCTACTATTTCTTCACTAGTAATTCGACCGTTCGGTATATTGTCATATAATGGTATATCAGTCCAGACTGGAATTTCAAATTCGTCTTCAGTATTAGTAATCATGGAGCTCATCAATTGGCATGTCAACTCTCATTGAATTATCTATTTTATAAATTCTATTTAAGATATCTCAGAATGCTTTCGAGTCATACGTGGAGGTCTTCCTCATTTTGTTCTCAGTTTTTTCTTGGAACTTTCTAAAATTTGCATTAATTTTTTTTATTCCCTACTTTTCTTGATTAATTTTTTACGATTCTCATTATTATCAAGGATTTTGTACCGTTTTTTAGCTTAATGGAATTCCTTTCTTTTATTTGCGCATTCGCGTGTAAAAAATATTAAACTACATGTTTACTACTATGTTTACATAGCTTCAATTATTTTTTGGAAAAAGGATTAATTAGCATTTATTTGAGAGCTTAGGCCGACCTCTGCCCTTCTCCGCTTTAGGCCCATGTAAATAGTAAGGTTTGTGGTATTGCAATTCTGTAAATCACAAAATGGGGAAATTAAAACAAAACTTAAATTCTAAATATGACAGTTATAGACGTGAAAACCATCAATAAACGTCCTTAGTATACTTAAGTTATTTTTTGAAAAATGTGTTTATAGAATCCGCAGAATGCAGCATTTTGCACCATTTATTCGAGAGCGGCCCCCCGACCCCTCGACTGATTTTCCAAACCGGAATCCTTCCCTGATTATTCTTGCATTTTCCTTAACAGTAAAAAAAAGGCTTAACAATTAGACATACTCTTGGGTGAAACAAAAAAAAATCTTTTTAACATCAGAAATCAAATAATTGGAAAAACATGTATTTTCATTAGCTACTTAAATCTCTTATGTCGATAAAACATGTTTTCAAATTGAATTAAAGATAGATTGTAGAGTGACCTCTATACCTCATGTACACCTACAAAATAATGTAGAAACATCAAATGGAAACATTTTCACCTCATCAACAATTCTGGCTCAATATCTTGTTGGGATATCAATGACCTTGGAGGGATATCTGTATGGAGACCTGGGCTGGTGAAAGTTCTACATAAAAATACAAGGTTTTATAGCATTTTAAAAAATCAATAAAAACAAACGAACAAACGAAATAGTGGAAGAATAATAATATCTTTTAGAAACTCCATATTCATGTACATATTATTTCATGTTGTTATCATATCATCAATATGTACTCTTCATTTTGGAGGAAATTAAAGATAATAATAATAAAAATATCCATAGAGATATCTGATAAATTAGTCTCTCTTGTAGAATGTGGATAAAACTTGATAAATGTTTCTTTGGTCGAAATAAGCAAATTTATTTGTGTGGAGTGCCTCATCAGCATATGATGATAATAATCATCGAGGTTGAAAATGAAATTTCAAAATTTAGTCTTGATGGCGATACTATTCTTGCGGGTGATTTGGATGCTAGAACGGGAAGACTACCAGATTTCAAACATAACGATGACATTTCTCCGCATGTCTCGCCATTTTTATCTGTTTACACTATAGTTCGCGAGACAATAGGTTAAAGTGAACAGTCGGGCAAGGATGGCTAAAGTCGGTAAAAATGGTGTGAATGTATCCAGTATAATTTCTTATGAAATGGAAAAATAAAATCTCTCGCCAAAATCTGTCTGCGTACGAAGAAATTAATTTAAAGTATAGGAATCCTAATACATGTACGTCCTCCCGGCTAACTATGTCCGTAGTTATATTTACACGCAGCCTCGCTTTCAATGCTTTCAACTTTCCTTTACTTTAATGGTCAGAACTGGGAAACGTAAGCAGAACTTGGCCGTCGTATTAATATGTGAGAACTTTTGGAAGGCCAATGAACGCATTTAGACTGGTTTTCTTTGCCCGACTATTCACTTTAAGTGACCAATGCTCAAGGTCGCCAACTGGTAAATTTGTGTATCTTTTCTAGGCTATGGATATTAAATGGGAGGTTTTGGGGTGATTTATTGGGTAATTTTACTTGTATAAAGCACAATGGTTGTAGCGCTGTAGACTATGCAAGTCTACTTTCCTAAGTAAATTATTTTGTCGTTGAAGAACCAACTTGTCGGATCATGTTCAAACAATTACGTCTTTGGATTGTAAAATATCAAATAATCCTGTATTTTTCCCATACAATTTTATTCAATCATATGTAATATTTAGTGTCATATCCCACAGATATGAAATCATACCATTGGGGTGATATTAAAATTATGTATGATGGAGAGCTAATTGAAGTTTTGGGAGATGTAACAATTAGAGACGATATAGTGGAACTCCATACTATGAATATTCTAATACTGAGGAAGGAATAGAGAACGCGACTTCTCTAATTACAAACATGTATGAAAAGCTACCAAAACAATGTATGTCTGTTAAAATTAGAAAAACCGGTAAATGCAAGCGAGTGAATTAAAAGGACCCTTTGGACTAATAAGGAATTTTTCAGCCTTCGAAAAACCGTAAATAATCTTTGGTAGTAAGCTTAAAAAGTCAAGATACGACTCCCAGCTTAGGTTAAAATTCCTCTATTATACAAAACAACTTAAAAGGATGAAGAACTAAAAAGAGAGCTTTCAAACAAACAATACAAGACAAAATCAACAGAATATCAATTAAGGATTCTAAACAATTGTTGGCAGCAAGTACTTAAAACGCAAAAAGCAGTGATAACTGTGTAGATCCCCCTAATATTGGCAAGAGTTTGTTGCACATTACAAAAACTTGGGGAATAAAATCTTGTACTTGGGGAATCAAATCTTGTACCCAGATCTATACCAAATTTAGAGAGAGATATTGAGCTGCAACTTGACCACCTAAAAACCCAGTTGTTACGGGGCGCCAAATGGGACACTTTTAATTATAATTTTGTACACGAAATCCAATTTTGTGTAGACAAAAATGAATTTTGTTCCACAAAAATGAGTCAAGATTAAAGTGACTAAATCATTAGATTTACATATATATTTCTTAGGGTTTTTGGACATCCTACAAACGTTCATGTACCTGAAATTAAAAAGTTTTCAAAATTACAACATTTTATTTGAAATATTGACAGTGTTTATCAACGTTAAAATATCGCCAAACACAACAAGAAACTAACGGAAAGAGCCGAGTGCAGCTTTGAGTTAAAAATCGGGATCGCTGAAAATCTCATCCGGCTAATGGATATAGATGTAAATAATACCACTATACGACAAGTAAATCGGTATGTACGTAAAGAGGATATGATGGAAATATGACAAGAAGTGAGAGGCATTTTCACCCGTGAATTATGTATATATTGTACGTTGTACATGTATACATGTGTACATGTACTTTATTTAGCAAACATATAAATTTTACATAGGTCAACAATGAATGTGTAAGGTATATTTTTTTGCTTTGAATACATAAAAATACACATACAATTTAGATAGGTTAGGTTGTTTTTTTAAAAATGCTCCATCGCTGACAAGTGGTATTTTTTCACAATCAAAAACAGGAGCAGACGATTTAGTGTTTTTCTTCAGTTACAAAAGTTACTTACTTTACACTATTACCACCATTAAAAAATTTGAGCTTCTAATTTTACTTCAAGTTAAAAATATGAAAAATAATTAATTGTATCCTAACAAGGACATAGTCATTCAGATCCCCCGCCAATGGAGATATCAAAGCTAAAGTAAGTTTGATTGTAGAGACTTATGTGTATGAAAAAAAAACAAGAAAAAGTACAAAAAATGAAAACCTAAAAATAGCAAAAGGTACTACTAGACCATAAAATGAATGTGTCTATAAAGTGGAAATATCTCTGCTGGTTTTAGAGTTATGCTCCGGAAATGAACCTGCTACAAAAATATGATATTTTCAGCAATGTTTCTATGGTTACAGAAAAAAGCACAAAAAGTGAAAACCTATAAATAGCTAAAGGCACTACTAGACCATAAGAACAATGTGTCTATGAAGTTTCATGGAAATATCTCTGCTGGTTTTAGAGTTGTGCTCCGGAAACGATTCTTACACAAAAATCTGCCATTTTCAGCAATGTTTCCATGGTTACAGAAAAAAGTACAAAAAGTGAAAACCTTAAAATAGCAAAAGGCACTACTAGACCATAAGACTAATGTGCCTATGGAGTTCCGTGCATATATCTCAAACGGTTTTCCAGTTATGCTGCGGAAACGAACCTGGAACAAAAATATGATATTTTCAGCAATGTTTCCATGGTTACGGAAAAAGTGCAAAAAATGAAAACCTAAAAATAGCAAAAGGCACTACTAGACCATAAGACCAATGTGTGCATGAAGTTTCGTGGAAATATCTCTACTGGTTTTAGAGTTATGCCCCGGAAACCATTCGTACGGACGGGCGGAACCCATTTGTATATCCCCCGCCAACTTCGTTGGGCGGGGGATAAAAAATCCGTGGCACTATATCCTATATTGAATTAAGTACTGATTGCGCATGCACCAAAGGCAAAACAAATTATTTTATACTATTTTTTGTGTTAATTAGACATATGTACACGATTGAACACCAATTATTGTTCAAATGATCAAGTTTATTTTAGACTCAATATTTTTCCGTGTTATAATGTAAGTCACTAACAAACTCACTGTGTAACTAATATTGCACGGCTTTAGGTAAGCGTATTAGGCTCACATACGAAAATATTTTTAGGAAAGCGAAAATGTTTTATTCGGCGGCCTCCAGATAATTAAGCGGTGGCCGCCACTTAATTATCTGGCGGTCGCCACTTAAATTTCTGGCATATACATATGTGGCGGCCGCCATATAATTATATGGCGGCCGCCACTTAATTATTTGGCGGCCACCACTTAATTATTTGGCGGCCGCCACTAAATTTATCTGGCGGCCGCCAAGTAATTTTCGCACGTGAGCCTAATAAGAGCGCAGCTCTCTGCGCGGCCAAAGGCCGCGTAGAACGAAGCTCTACTAACCATAACACGTGTGTGAGCATATAGATTCCAATACATTCCAGTACCCCTTGGACTTTGAAATCGTGTCCCGCGGGAAAAGTCTCGCGCCTCCATGTAGTTAAATTTTTAGAAATGCAATGATCTATTATATCAAATTATTGCTAATTTGATCTAATTTATAACAATATGACGAATGTAATATAATAATGGAAAACTTAAATTTAAATATATTAGTTGTACCATTGAAATACATATATGTTTTAACAGTACATGTATGTAGTCACAGTCCATGTCTGTAAATGTGGCCTAGCCTTAGGGACCTGTCGTCGTGTCGCGTAACATGTTGTCGAGACATTGATGAAAGCTATTTAACCAAACAGTTACACATGACTATGATTTATCATGTCTGCTAATGATGTAACTTAGAATGACTCTGTGATTAAGATTGATTTATAGATATTACTCAACACAAGCATGTAGGGCTATTTAAAGGCAAGCAAACCATGCATAGAGCGTCAACTTTCCCCCAGTATTCGACCATGAATACTGGGCCATACTTTGCCATGCGGAATAAAGTACTGAAACCACAACTCAGCATTTGACTTATACTCAACTTTACTCTACAACATCTACACCTCATCGACATAAACAGCCACAAAGAAAAGATTTACTTCAAATTTTCTTCACAGTTTTGTTGAAATAATATCAAAGCGGGGCAATAAAAATAACAGAAGGCTACGCTGTTTCTTTCAATATTTTCATATTTTTCAACATCTCTAAGATATTTATTTTACTTATGTCATAGATATAATGGAATTTTTAATTAATTTTACTGCGATTGGGAAAATACTGACTGAATTTGGGAAAATACAGTGCTGTTTTTCAATTGTGAATGGCTCCCTACCGGACCCTATAAAGGCCTGGCAAAAACCCAGGGAATATTGACCCAATGTTACAGCGAGTAGCATATTAAACTTCACGTAACCATGTAATAGCCAATGAGAATAATGGAAAAACTACATATCTGATACATTTATATTATGAAATTTGTAAGTGAAATAAACGATGAAAAAAAAACTTAAGTGTTATTGTTTATTATACAGTTATTTGACTATGTACATTTATTTACAAGGAAATATAGGACACAATAGTACAGACAAGTTAGCAAAGAAAGATAAACATAACAGATTTCCACATCATATCAAGGTTTTCCGAAGGTGTTCTCCAGGTAATCCACCCATCCTTGTAAACTTCTGTTGTCAGATGGGGGCTGAAAAGTAAAACTTAGTGATAAAACATCACAAGGGCAAATATGATGTCAGTTAGAGGACAGTTAGACAGCAATCTTAGACAGCATTTTGACATATAAATTACTTCTTTTAAGAGTTAAACAGTGGTTTATAATGCTTTTCGGTGTCATTATTAAATGAGAAACTCAACAAGAGGCCAATGGGCCTTAACGGTCACATGAGTTCGGATACAGAATGAAACGCAGACATAGAAACACTATATGCTGGCCCATCAGGCCCAATTGAAATCAATCAGTGATTTTATAAAATTGACTTTTTAATCTTTGAAGAGTATTTGGTTTTATCAAATCTGTGAATTTAGAAGAAGATTTTTTTTAAATGTTAGTCATTTTGACCCTGTTTGACCCCGCCCCTCTGGTCCCTGGGGTTCGAGGACCTATAAGGATGTGTTAAAATGCATGAAGCTATATCTCAGGCTAATAATTCTTACTGAGTTTTATTTATTTCCTTCAAAAAAATTGAGCACATAATGCTCATAAATGTGTTTTCCCTATATAAACTATCATAAACTTGACCCCCTCCCCAGGGGGAAACATGAAACCTCAGGGTCATATAATTCACAATTTTTTGAAGGACCTTAAGACCCTTCCATCTATGAAGAGTATTTGATTCTACCATTTCTAGAATTTCAGAAGAAGATATTTGAAGTATTAATTATTTGACCCCTTTTGGCCCCACCCCTCAGGCCCCTGGGGGGCTGGGACCACAATTTTGGTTGACCTTTGGCCACGGAAGGTTTTTGCAAAATCTCAACAAACTTGGTTCAGCAGTTTTGGAGAAGAAGTCAAAAATGTGTATTGTTTATCGCCATACGACGATGGACAAAAGGCGATTAGAATATGTAGGTCAGTTGAGACTTCGTCTCCGGTGACATTAAAATGTGTTTTTCCTATATAACCTATAGTAAACTTTACCCCCTCACCAAGGGGAAATGTGAGACCCAAGAGTCATATAATTCAAAATTTTTGTAAAGGAACTTTAGACCTTTCCATCTATGAAGAGTATTTTATTCTACCATTTCCAGAATTTTAGAAGAAGATTTTTGAAGTTTTAGCCTATTTGACCCCTTTTGGCTCCACCCCTAAGGCCCCTGGGGGTCAGTAATGGAAAATTTGTTAATAGGATTCAATGGCCATCTCATACTGGTAATTCTGACAACATTGGACTCTTTTCCTATTACAGATGACCAAATTATGCTCAAAATGTGTTTTCTCTATACATAAACTTGACCCCCTCCCCAGGGGGTAACGTGAGACCCTAGGGTCATATAATTCACAATTTTTGTAAAGGACCTGGACCTGTGATTGGAGAAGATTTTAGTCTATTTTTAGACACATATTTAAATGAGAGGTCGTTTTGTATATTATACAAGGCATTGGTTCGTCCTCACTTAGAGTATGGCGCAAGTATATGGAATCCTCATTAAATACAGGATATAAATTTGTTAGAAAATGCGCAGAGACGAGCAACAAAGTTGTAACCAGGGATGAAAGATACCGCATATGAAGTAAGAATGAAGAAGCTTAAGTTGCCACCATTGAAATATAGACGGGATCGAGAAGACATGATCGAGGTCTTTACAATTTACGATTGTACAAGGGTTCTTTGACAAACAAGGTTCTGCTGGTCTGGTTAAAATAATATGTAACAAAAGAACAAGAGGGAATTCATACTGTTTGGAAAAGGCAAGATCATGACTGGACATAAGAAAATACTCTTTTTCACAAATGGTTGTGAATAATTGGAACTCGCTACCAGAAGAAGTTGTACTGGCACCAATATGCTCAACACCTTTGAAAACAGGCTGGATAAACACTGGCAACACAAAGGCAGGAGCTACATCACCAACACAAACAATAATCACATCATACCATCTGGAAGTGACAAGAGAATTAAACTTATATACAAAGGGGATTTAGATCTGAATACAGAGGCCTAAAGGCCTGCGTTCAGTATCAACTAAGTAAGACTAAGTAACTTTGATCCCTTTTTGGCCCCTTCCACAGCCCCCTGGGAGGTGAGGGCCATATAATTCACACTTTTTATTGGCCTTATGCCTTAGAAGGTTTGTGCAAAATTTCATTGAAATTGATTCATCGGTTTAGGAGAAGAAGTGGAAAATGTAAATTGTTTATGGACATACGACACACGATGGACAACGACGGACAAAAGGCAATTAGAATAGGTCACTTGCGACTTCGTCTCATGTGACCTAAAAAGTGTAATTCTATTATTTAATGAATAACAGTACAAACTCATAAATATATTTTTCAGTTTGCCTACATTTAATCTCATACAAAAAATATGTCCATTATCTGATGTTGGGATAAGACTCCAAACTATTTCTGTATTTATCTTCTGTTTACACTAAAACATGTCTATAACAAACAGGTTTTTAACAAATTCATGGTTATAACGCAGTGATTTTCATTCCCCATCAATATTCCTTAAAATTGTCTGTAATAAGTGTATATCAAACTATGCTTACAATGAAGTGATTTTGGTGGTCCTAAGAGATTCCTTATAATTGTGGTTTACTGTATATGCAAAGTTTAATAGTACACAGTAGAATAATATCCATCAAATAAATAAAACTCTTACTATCACATCTTCTTCCTTCACGTCTGATGGTAAGTTGGATGACTTTTGTAGAGTTATCTCCCCTGAGAATGGGTAGGATTTGGGTACATGTAGTGTACACATGATGGAGCCACCTCTGCCCACTAGTATACGTAGCTGGTTCTCATCCTGGATCCAGTCTATAGCATGTCTACAATGATAGGATATTATAGTAATCTGGAATATCTACTAGTAACACAATATATCAATGGAATTTCACTCTCTGGAATACATCATTTCTGCAATCTAACCAAGTATAGTAAAATATACTATAGTAAAATATAGTAAAAGATGATGAAACAGCCTTATGTTGAAACCAATCATCACTATTGACTTGGCCAATCATTAATATTGTTATACAAAAGTACATCATTGTTGATTGGCTTAGCAAACTCTTATCAGTAAAAAGTAATTTAATGATATACCCCAGAGCTGTATCTTAACTTCTTACACCTCTCCAAATGTAAAAGCAATATGATCCTTGGTTCCCAGAGCATATATAATCTGAACTTCTTTGGATACAACTCTCCAGTTGTTAGAACCAATCTGATCCCTGGTTACCAGAGCCCAATCTGAACTTCTCTGGATACAACTCTCCAGTTGTTAGAACCAATCTGATCTCTGGTTCCCAGAGCCCAATATGAACTTCTCTGAATACAACTCTCCAGTTGTTAGAAGCAATCTGATCTCTGGATCCCAGAGCCCAATCTGAACTTCTCTGAATACAACTCTCCAGTTGTTAGAACCAATCTGATCCCTGGTTACCAGAGCCCAATCTGAACTTCTTTGGATACAACTCTCCAGTTATTAGAACCAATCTGATCCCTGGTTACCAGAGCCCAATCCGAACTTCCCTGGATACAACTCTCCAGTTGTTAGAACCAATCTGATACCTGGATCCCAGAACTCAATCTGAAGTTTGCTGGATACAACTCTCCAGTTGTTAGAACCAATCTGATCTCTGGTTCCCAGAGCCTAATCTGAACTTCACTGCCTACAACTCTCTACTTGTTAGAATTAATCTGATCCCTGGATCCCAGAGCTAATCTGAACTTCGCTGGATACAACTCTCCAGTTGTTAGAACCAATCCGATCCCTGGTTCCCAGAGCCCAATCTGAACTTCTCTGGATACAACTCTCCACTTGTTAGAACCAATCTGATCCCTGGTTACCAGAGCCCAATCTGAGCTTCTTTGGATACAACCCTCCAGTTGTTAGAACCAATCTGATCCCTGATTACCAGAGCCCAATCTGAGCTTCTTTGGATACAACTCTCCAGTTATTAGAACCAATCTGATCCCTGGTTACCAGAGCCCAATCTGAACTTCTTTGGATACAACTCTCCAGTTATTAGAACCAATCTGATCCCTGGTTACCAGAGCCCAATCTGAACTTCCCTGGATACAACTCTCCAGTTGTTAGAACCTGTAGTATAATATATATAAATGATAAGAATTTTAGACTTTGAAATTTGGACTAATATATAATTATCTACATATATCTTTCAGGTATGAAACACATGTGCTTGACCTACACAGTGTAACATACCTGAAAGATATATGTAGATAATTATATATTAGTCCAAATTTCAAAGTCTAAAATTCTTATCATTTATATATATTATACTACATTCGTCGCCATGTTATACATTATATCAAATTAGATATAATTTGATATAATAAATTATAAAATTTCTAAAATCTGTGTAGGTCAAGCACATGTGTTTCATATTTACAATAGTATATGTACGTGCATGTAAAGTCTATTGGAAACCAACCTCTGTTAGGGTCATTGTATTGCTACTAATTACATAGCCATGTTATTAATTATGTTACATGATAAGTTCTAATGAGTAAACATGTTTCCCTATGTAATGCAGATGTTACATGATAAGTTCTAATGAGTAAACATTTTTCCCTATGTAATACAGCATCTGCGTCGGGTCAACTGTTCCAGGTATTGGCTTTCATACCCAAATATTGACATATGTTATCCCGATGTACTGCTATATTAACTCGCCAATAATCTCTGTACAGAGTCGATTCCTAAGACTCCAATAAACGTATCGTACCATCCACTGAATCTGCGTTGGAGTTCTACATCTATACACACCACAACAACCTACGAAACTACACGAAGGTATAAACATCATATTAATGTAGTATAATATATATAAATGATAAGAATTTTAGACTTTGCCTAGGAGATAGTGGGAGATATTTTATTTAATATATCTATACTACAAACCAACCTGATACCTGGATCCCAGAACTCAATCTGAACTTTGCTGGATACAACCCTCCAGTTGTTAGAACCAATCTGATCCCTGATTACCAGAGCCCAATCTGAGCTTCTTTGGATACAACTCTCCAGTTATTAGAACCAATCTGATCCCTGGTGACCAGAGCCCAATCTGAACTTCTTTGGATACAACTCTCCAGTTATTAGAACCAATCTGATCCCTGGTTACCAGAGCCCAATCCGAACTTCCCTGGATACAACTCTCCAGTAGTTAGAACCAATCTGATACCTGGATCCCAGAACTCAATCTGAACTTTGCTGGATACAACTCTCCAGTTGTTAGAACCAATCTGATCTCTGGTTCCCAGAGCCTAATCTGAACTTCACTGCCTACAACTCTCTACTTGTTAGAATTAATCTGATCCCTGGATCCCAGAGCTAATCTGAACTTCGCTGGATACAACTCTCCAGTTGTTAGAACCAATCCGATCCCTGGTTCCCAGAGCCCAATCTGAACTTCTCTGGATACAACTCTCCACTTGTTAGAACCAATCTGATCCCTGGTTACCAGAGCCCAATCTGAGCTTCTTTGGATACAACTCTCCAGTTGTTAGAACCAATCTGATCCCTGGTTACCAGAGCCCAATCTGAACTTCTTTGGATACAACTCTCCAGTTATTAGAACCAATCTGATCCCTGGTTACCAGAGCCCAATCTGAGCTTCTTTGGATACAACTCTCCAGTTATTAGAACCAATCTGATCCCTGGTTACCGGAGCCCAATCTGAACTTCTCTTGATACAACTCTCCTCTTGTTAGAAGCAATCTGATCCCTGGTTCCCAGAGCCTAATCTGAACTTCACTGCCTACAACTCTCTACTTGTTAGAACCAATCTGATCCCTGGTTCCCAGAGCCCAATCTGAACTTCTCTGGATACAACTCTCCACTTGTTAGAACCAATCTGATCCCTGGTTACCAGAGTCCAATCTGAACTTCTTTGGATACAACTCTCCAGTTATTAGAACCAATCTGATCCCTGGTTACCAGAGCCCAATCTGAGCTTCTTTGGATACAACTCTCCAGTTATTAGAACCAATCTGATCCCTGGTTACCAGAGCGAGCCCAATCTGAACTTTTCTGGATACAACTCTCCTCTTGTTAGAAGCAATCTGATCCCTGGTTCCCAGAGCCTAATCTGAACTTCACTGCCTACAACTCTCTACTTGTTAGAACCAATCTGATCCCTGGATCCCAGAACCCAATCTGAACTTCTTTGGATACAACTCTCCAGTAGTTAGAACCAATCTGATCCCTGGTTACCAGAGCCCAATCTGAACTTCGCTGCCTACAACTCTCCACTTGTTAGAACCAATCTGATCCCTGGTTCCTAGAGCCCAATCTGAACTTCGCTGCCTACAACTCTCCAGTTGTTAGAACCAATCTGATCCCTGGTTACCAGAGCCCAATCTGAACTTCGCTGCCTACAACTCTCCAGTAGTTAGAACCAATCTGATCCCTGGTTCCCAGAGCCCAATCTGAACTTCTCTGGATACAACTCTCCAGTTGTTAGAACCAATCTGATCTCTGGTTCTCAGAGCCTAATCTGAACTTCACTGCCTGCAACTCTCCACTTGTTAGAATTAATCTGATCCCTAGATCCCAGAGCTAATCTGAACTTCGCTGGATACAACTCTCCAGTTGTTACAAATCTGATATGTGGTACTGTGACATGGTTCACTGTAAACAAACTAAAGCACAGCAGGGTACTCTATAGTTTGTCTTACCTGTCAGAAACATTCTTCATTTCCTGGACAAGTGGGAAGAGAGTATTCCATCTGTCCTGCATCTTGGTGACAAGCTGTCGTAAGTCATTATTGGATAAGCCCTCGGATATGATGTCCTCAGTGTGTAGACTACAGTCTCCTGACTAAAGAACAATGAGATAGAGTGATACAATCAATCATATGTATAGACTAGACAACTTATGATACAGTGCTGCAATGTCATGTAAACTAGTGTCTTATAATTCTGTTCTTAAGTAAAGCTAAACACTTGAATTCTAACAGTCCTAGATACTAAATTAAAACATATATATGTATACCAAAACACAAAGTAACCAAATGAATACAGTGACAAGTACAAATGAAATAAAAGTAATAATATAAAATAATACAACGTACCTGATAATACCTAATAAAATTCCAAACAGACGTTGGTACAATTACAATTACCATTAATCAGTACCACCTCCCGATAACTTTAACATGATTTTGTGATATCACATATCAAAAGAAGGGCCTATTGTATAATTATTAAAAATAAAGGGGACATTTTCTGATAGACTATTTCATGAATGCCTGATTTAGAATCTAATTCTAGTATATGTCCCCATTCAGAGAGCCCTAATTTAATCATGCCCTTTTCAGATGTTAAGCTACATGCCATTCACTTAACCGGCTAGGGTATAATCCCTGGAATGGATGTGAAAAGGTCTTGGGTTATATCCCATTTGGGTGGGGTTTCGTTCTGTTTCCTCCCACTCTAAAACCCTTGGCATGCTTACATCTGGATCATGAAAAGTGATTTGTATAAGTGATATAACTAACTTTTTTTGTATGTAATTGACTTTTTATATTGATAAGAATTTTCATTTACTTTTTAAATCCGTAAATGTTGATCTTTGTGAATATACTTTGAAATAGAAATTCTGAAATTAAGTAACCGCGAATCCAAGTTTGTTTATAGAAACCTGTTTCATGATTGAGTATGTACGATATAATGCACACATTTTATTCGTACCTCCTTCTCAGCCTTGGTGAGGTGCTCCAAGTCGAAGTTATCCTGCTCCACACGGGCTGTAAGGAACATTCGGGGGATGTCCTCTTTATCCTCATCATTCAGCAACTCTAACACCAAATGGCCAAAGTCTGATCGTTGCTTTATACTCACTTTACTCTGTTGTTTCATGAATGTAAGCATTTCTTTATGTCTACAAAAAGGGATTTTGTGTAATTATGGCAAGGTGAAAGGTGAATTAAATGTCAAATTACGACAATATTAGATTTCTGTATGGTAACTAAAGCAGAGTTTCAAGTCATCAGGTGAGGCAGATGTTGCCTATATGTAATTACACTATGGGATCTGTGTGCTGGTGTTAAACAAAACTGTCATGTGTGATATAAAGATAATGAAGGTAACAGTCACTGACCTGTTCAGTTTGTCCTCTAAGGCCTTCACCTTTGACTTGAGGCTGTGGTTGTCTTGGATCTGATGCTGCTGCTGGGCTTCCCAGGTGATACGCAGTCTCTGACATGTCTCTTCCAGACTCTGCTTTTCCTCACGGACCCTGTTGATGGTTGTCTCACAGAGCTCTATTGATGATGTTATCTTTGCAAGCTTCTCCTCCTACAGATAAATATATTATCCTGATGTTTTCTTAAGGAGCAACCACAACAGATTCTTTTATGGAATGGAAATACAACACAAGATTCTCAGTGTAAATAAACCATGAAACGGATACATTTTGCCCAGTAATAATCATGATCGAACAAAGATGCTACCAGTGGTTGCTTGATATTTACTTTTTGAAGTCATTCCTAAAATAACAATAAATAACTAAAGACACAGTACATTTAATCATGATATCGTATATTATATAGCTAATGAACTTCTGATCCATTGATTGCTTACTTGTTGTTTCTTCTGGTTATAGAACTCTGTCATACAAGTGAGTCCATCACCCAATCTAGAAAGAACTTCTCTGTGTTTTGTTTTCAAAGTTTCAAGCTTAGTTTTCTGCAAATAGATAGTTGACAAAGTAAATAGTGACAAAACAATGAACAATTTAACAATATGCCAAAAGACTTCGAAGAAAGATTTCTTAAATCTTTTTTTTTTTTTTTTTTATAATTATCTTTTTATTCGTGATTTTCATTCAGTACAATTAAATATACAAATACACTCAATAGACTCTCAAACACATACATACTTACGTAAAAAACATACACTCATATATTTAACACATGCATATACATTCACATACATACAAATACAAAACTTAAATTTCTAGTACATACGTAGAAAAAATTATACGAATTAGGAGTTTGGAGATGAGGGGAAAAATTATATTGTACTGAATATTAAGGAAAGGAATCAAAGACAGGATTAGAAGAAAAAGAAAAAGTGATAGAGTTATAAAGAAAGAAAAAGGAAAATGAAAAGAAAGAAAAAAGAAAAAAAAAAAAGTTAAGAGTCTAGGTAGGATGGAGACGGAGGAACAATTATAACTGTATAAAAAATCTTTAATCAAAAAAAAAAAAAAAAAAAAAAAGGAAAAAAAAGCTATTTCGGCTTTGTGCAGGGAAAGGGGAAGGGGGGGGGATAAAATGAAATAAAATAAACAAATTATAAATATGGATTTAAAAAGTTTAATAAAGTAAATGTGTGACAAAGTGCAATTATAACTTGATTAGTTTTTCCCATTTTCTCCATTCATTTTCAAATTTAAGTTTTACTTTTTCATCTTTACTATTTGAAATATATTTTTGAATTGTATAATGGTCTTTAATTGTGTTGATAAGAGCGTTGATGCTTAATGAGTTGTGTAAACATCTCATTCTGTAAATGTATTGCTTTATAATTATGATAATTTCATTGTCCACTCTATTACTATGGAGATAATTTTCATGCAAGAGTCCAAAAAGAAAGGATTTTTTATTAACAGAAAAGGGAATTAAGAGAGCTTGTAATAATGTGTCAAAACTTTCAAGTAATCCTTGCACTTCGTCACACTCCCATAACAAGTGTGTAATAGTTTCAGGCTCAGTATTGCAGAGTACACAAAGAGGGGAGATAACTACTCTGATTTTAAACAAAAATGAATTTGTTGCCAAAATATAATGGATTAATCTATATTGGAACCACTGTAGTTTAGCATTTGTTGTAACATTAAATGGAATTTTATATATTTTACACCAAGTTTCATGATCTATATTGTTAAAAATTGCATTCCATTTTCTAGGACCGGACGGTATTATATCGGACTTGTTTAAAAAGTTATAAAACAGTTTTGATCCTTTTCTATCTTTGAGAAAGAGTTGCAGATTAATAGGCATATATGGATAATGAATTTGTTTTCTTTGTAAAATCATATGAAGAAATTAGTTTTTTGGTAGCTGAAACAAGACCTTGGTACTGTAAAAAATTTGTGTTAACTTGGTAAATCTGAATAAATTCTTGATATGTGTAAAATAAACTTCCTTCTACACTCTTAACAATGTCATTTATGATACACACACCTTTCTGATAATAGTTTTTATAGAAGATTATCTTCCTATCCACCTTAATATCACTGTTATACCAAATAGGAGCCATCAAAATGTTTTCCTGACAGATTTTCTCGTTATATATTTTGAGCTTAACATATACCACGATTTAAAAACATCACTCCAGAATTTATTTTTACATTTATTTTCACACATCTTTATATATTCCGAACCACAATTTGAAAGAAGATCAATATTGATAAAAGTTTTTAGAATTGTCTGCCATTTCTCTTTAGTCTGATAAAGTCTTCTTACCCATGTAAGTTTAAGAGAATTTATAAAAGCTATGGTATTTATCATTTTCAATCCTCCATTTGCATAATTTTGTGTGGTTGTCTCCCTTTTAATTTTGTCAGGTTTCCCATTCCATAAATAGTCAAATAATACTGAATTAAGTTTGCTTATAAATTTATTATCTGGATTGGGAAGAGATATAAAAAGATGATTGAATTGTGAGATAAGTAGGGATTTAATAATGTGAATTTTTCCTATAGGTGTTAAAGATCTTCTTTTCCATACTTTTAACAAAGATTTTAGTCTGATTAGTTTTTTGTCAAAGTTAAGTTTTGGCATTTCATGGAGATTTACACTAAAAACAATACCTAGCAATTCGAATTTTTCCTTCCCCCACTGTAATTTAAGTTCTGGTAAAAAAGAGTCTTCACTATATTTCTTGCTACCAATCCAAATCACTTGCGTTTTATCAACATTCATTTTAAGTCCAGAAATTTTTGCAAATCTATTAAGTTCCATAATTGATTCTTTTAGAGATTTCTCCGAACCGTCGAGTATAAGTGAAGTATCATCTGCATACTGAGATAACAAAATAGGACAATTTTCAACATTTACTCCTTTTATATCTTTATTATTTCGCAGTTTTATAGCTAGAATTTCAGCACAAAGAATAAACAAATATGGTGCGATAGGATCCCCCTGACGGCAGCCCCTCCCAATACCAAAGAAAGAAGAGATATTTCCACCCTGATTAATAGCAGATTGTACATTACAATGTAGAGTTTTAAACCAGTTTATAATACTATTTCCGAAACCAAATAAAAGAAGAACTTTTTCTATAAATAGCCACGACACCGAATCAAAGGCCTTCTCAAAATCAATCATCAAAAGCATGCCTGGTATGTCATTTTCCTCAGTATAATGCATAATATCATATATTAATCTAGTATTTACTCCAATATAACGCCCAGAAATAAAACCAGTTTGATCATCACTTATTAATTTATTAAGAACGGTTTTTTATTCTATTAGCAATAGTACCAGATGCAATCTTATAAACAATGTTTAAAAGTGATATAGGTCTCCAATTTTTAATGAAATGCCTAGGTTTATCTGCTTTTGGTATGCAAGTTATAATTCCTTGTCTCTGTGTGATAGAAAGTTGCCCTGAACGGTAGCCAAAATTTATTGATCTTACAATAAAATCCCCCAATTTTCCCCAGAAACATTTAAAAAATTCTGTAGTAAATCCATCTGATCCTGGACTTTTATTATTTTTCATAAATTTTAAAGTTTGTCCTGCCTCTTGATATGAGATTTCCCCTTCCAAATGATCAGATTCTTCTTGAGATAACTTAGGCATTTCATTATAATTAAGATAGTTTGATAAATTCATATTTTGTATATTATCTTCTAGATCTGTATTTTCCGGAACACCATAGAGAGTTTTATAAAATGAACATACTTCCTCCAAAATATCTTCTTGTTTTGTTAATACCTTGTTACTTGGAGTCTGCAGTTTTGGTATTATTTTTGAGGTATAGTTTCTATTTTCCAAACTGAAAAAATAACTAGTTGGTTTTTTCCCCTTCTTCTGCCCATTTTACTCTTGATCTTATAATACTACCTTTTATCTTATGTGATCTTATCCTCTCTAAATCCTTTTTCTTATCATTTAATTCATCTAAATTAGTGTTTTCCTGTGCCTCAAGTTTTTGTATCTCTTTCTTTAGATTATCTTCTCTACAGTTTTCTTGTTTTTTTCTTATATGATGCATATGAAATTGTACATCCTCGGATTTCCATGAGCAAGGTTTCTAAAAATAGTTGATCATCAATAGAAAATTGAATCTCGGAATTAGCAATGTTTTCAATATTATTTAAAAGATAAACTGGTAAACAGTATTGCTTTTTCACTTTGCTAATGCAATTATTAACTAAATGCAGATAATCTTGGTCATACAGAAGAGAATTATTAATTTTCCAAGTACCTTTACCCCTTTTGAATTCATTTATTGTAAGAGATATATTTGGAAATGAATGATCTGATCTATACCCAGAATCTATGCCTGACTGGTCAATACTTGGCAGTAAACTCTCTGAAACAATGAAAAAATCAAGACGTGCTTGTTTCACTGGATTTTTTTTTCCTCCAAGTATATCTCCTAACATTTTCGTGTTGTTCTCTAAAGACATCTATAAGACCAAAGTTTTCTATTATATCTAATACTTTTTCCCTGGCTTTTGGATTATTTATATTCTTGTATGTATTATCATAATCAAGAGTTGGATTTAAAACAAGGTTAAAGTCGCCACAAACAATAACATGATTATGGCCAAAGTCTTCAATAACATCGGAGATTTTTGAATAGAAGTCTGGACTATCCTGATTAGGACCATAAAATATTAATAAGTGCAATATGTGCAGAATCGATTTCTATGTCTAAAGCTAAAAAATTTCCAGATAAATCTTTCTTCTCCTTGTGAACTTTAAACTCAAAGTTACTACTGAAAAGAATTGCTACTCCACGCGCATTCCCCACGAAAAGACGAAAAATACGATTCGTAACCCCATTCATTCCTAATAATTTCTTCATTGTCCGCAGTAAAATGTGTATCTTGTAGACAAAAGATATGCTTATTCGTGTCTCTAAGATAAGAAAATACATCTTTACGTTTTATTCTATTCGAAAAAGACCTTGCACATTAGCCGAGACTAGCCTCACACCTTCCACTTTGACTTTCTTATGCAATACTTAAGTTCCACCGTTTCCAGCCTAAAAGAGTAGGGAGATGAAAGATTACAGAAAGAGGAAAGAAATACAAAAAGAGAGTTTAAAAACATTATCAAATTGGGCGACATCAAAGACTACTACCTGACATACATGTACGACAGATTCTTCCAAAAAAAACCCACGGACACACACATGGCCATCTGACCATGTTTCACTCACACCGCAAAGATGAATTATGATATCAGTGTCAACCAGACGCCTTCATAACACAATGTTTCTTGACTACAAGCCTCAAGCGCTGAGCCGTACACATGCCATTCACCGGCGGCTAGGGTGTAATCCCTGGAATGGATGTGAAAAGGTCTTGGGTTATATCCCATTTGGGTGGGGTTTCGTTCTGTTTCCTCCCACTCTAAAACCCTTTGCATGCTTACATCTGGATCATGAAAAGTGATTTGTATAAGTGATATACTATAACTAACTTTTTTTGGATGTAATTAACTTTTTATATTGATAAGAATTTTCATTTACTTTTTAAATCCGTAAATGTTGATCTTTGTGAATATACTTTGAAATAAGAAATTCTGAAATTAAGTAACCGCGAATCCAAGTTTGTTTATAGAAACCTGTTTCATGATTGAGTATGTACGATATAATGGACACATTTTATTCGTACCTCCTTCTCAGCCTTGGTGAGGTGCTCCAAGTCGAAGTTATCCTGCTCCACACGGGCTGTAAGGAACATTCGGGGGATGTCCTCTTTATCCTCATCATTCAGCAACTCTAACACCAAATGGCCAAAGTCTGATCGTTGCTTTATACTCACTTTACTCTGTTGTTTCATGAATGTAAGCATTTCTTTATGTCTACAAAAAGGGATTTTGTGTAATTATGGCAAGGTGAAAGGTGAATTAAATGTCAAATTACGACAATATTAGATTTCTGTATGGTAACTAAAGCAGAGTTTCAAGTCATCAGGTGAGGCAGATGTTGCCTATATGTAATTACACTATGGGATCTGTGTGCTGGTGTTAAACAAAACTGTCATGTGTGATATAAAGATATAAAAGGTAACAGTCACTGACCTGTTCAGTTTGTCCTCTAAGGCCTTCACCTTTGACTTGAGGCTGTGGTTGTCTTGGATCTGATGCTGCTGCTGGGCTTCCCAGGTGATACGCAGTCTCTGACATGTCTCTTCCAGACTCTGCTTTTCGTCACGGACCCTGTTGATGGTTGTCTCACAGAGCTCTATTGATGATGTTATCTTTGCAAGCTTCTCCTCCTACAGATAAATATATTATCCTGATGTTTTCTTAAGGAGCAACCACAACAGATTCTTTTATGGAATGGAAATACAACACAAGATTCTAAGTGTAAATAAACAATGAAGCGGATACATTTTGCCCAGTAATAATCATGATCGAACAAAGATGCTACCAGTGGTTGCTTGATATTTACTTTTTGAAGTCATTCCTAAAATAACAATAAATAACTAAAGACACAGTACATTTAATCATGATATCGTATATTATATAGCTAATGAACTTCTGATCCATTGATTGCTTACTTGTTGTTTCTTCTGGTTATAGAACTCTGTCATACAAGTGAGTCCATCACCCAATCTAGAAAGAACTTCTCTGTGTTTTGTTTTCAAAGTTTCAAGCTTAGTTTTCTGCAAATAGATAGTTGACAAAGTAAATAGTGACAAAACAATGAACAATTTAACAATATGCCAAAAGACTTCGAAGAAAGATTTCTTAAATCTTGAATTGAGCATTAATATGATATATACTGAACCTGTTTCGATATTAAACCTATAAATGATATTACCTTTTCTGTGATGGCGTGTAATTTTTCTTCAATAAGCTTTAAGTTGTTTTGAAGGATTTCATACTCTGAAAGAAAAAAAATATGTATGGTTATAAAAATATAGCATCAAATTAAATCAATACATTAAATTGTATTTGTCAATATATTCTGGTCAGAATACACAAAAATCACTATCCATTTGTACAATATACATAGATGTACACCTGTACAAAATTAATTTGTAACATGACCCAAAAGGATATACTGCAATAATTAAGTAATACTACATCATAATAATTACAATAATCATGATTATTATTGATAATCAGAAACAAGTTTATCATTAAGAGCTGTAAGTATTTAACTGATTGTTTGGCTTCAGCAATCAAAACAAGTGGCTCCATTTCTTTAAATTCCACAAACGATTCTGTTTTAGTCATCCACAAAGTTTTTGTCTAGCATTCTCTCAAAAATTCAATATTTTTATCTTGTACTATTTCATATCATTCAAATTTGTGAATAACTAGATGTTAAAGGGGACCACTTTACACTCGTGTTAGTCAGAGTTTACAGGTTCACTCACCTCCTACTGTTAGTCAGAGTTTCAGGTTCACCACCTACTGTTAGTCAGAGTTTACAGGTTCACTCACCTCCTACTGTTAGTCAGAGTTTACAGGTTCACTCACCTCCTACTGTTAGTCAGAGTTTACAGGTTCACTCAACTCCTACTGTTAGTCAGAGTTTACAGGTTCACTCACCTCCTACTGTTAGTCAGAGTTTACAGGTTCACTCACCTCCTACTGTTAGTCAGAGTTTACAGGTTCACTCACCTCCTACTGTTAGTCAGAGTTTACAGGTTCACTCACCTCCTACTGTTAGTCAGAGTTTACAGGTTCACTCACCTCCTACTGTTAGTCAGAGTTTACAGGTTCACTCACCTCCTACTGTTAGTCAGAGTTTACAGGTTCACTCACCTCCTACTGTTAGTCAGAGTTTACAGGTTCACTCACCTCCTACTGTTAGTCAGAGTTTACAGGTTCACTCACCTCCTACTGTTAGTCAGAGTTTACAGGTTCACTCACCTCCTACTGTTAGTCAGAGTTTACAGGTTCACTCACCTCCTACTGTTAGTCAGAGTTTACAGGTTCACTCACCTCCTACTGTTAGTCAGAGTTTACAGGTTCACTCACCTCCTACTGTTAGTCAGAGTTTACAGGTTCACTCACCTCCTACTGTTAGTCAGAGTTTACAGGTTCCACTCCTACTGTTAGTCAGAGTTTACAGGTTTACTCACCTCCTACTGTTAGTCAGAGTTTACAGGTTCACTCACCTCCTACTGTTAGTCAGAGTTTACAGGTTCATTCACCTCCCTTACTGTTAGTCAGAGTTTACAGGTTCACTCATCTACTACTGTTAGTCAGAGTTTACAGGTTCACTCACCTCCTCCTACTGTTAGTCAGAGTTTACAGGTTGACTCACCTCCTACTGTTAGTCAGAGTTTACAGGTTGACTCACCTCCTACTGTTAGTCAGAGTTTACAGGTTCACTCACCTCCTACTGTTAGTCAGAGTTTACAGGTTGACTCACCTCCTACTGTTTGTCAGAGTTTACAGGTTCACTCACCTCCTACTACTGTTAGTCAGAGTTTACAGGTTCACTCACCTCCTACTGTTAGTCAGAGTTTACAGGTTCACTCACCTCCTACTGTTAGTCAGAGTTTACAGGTTCACTCACCTCCTACTGTTAGTCAGAGTTTACAGGTTCACTCACCTCCTACTGTTAGTCAGAGTTTACAGGTTCACTCACCTCCTACTGTTAGTCAGAGTTTACAGGTTCACTCACCTCCTACTGTTAGTCAGAGTTTACAGGTTCACTCACCTCCTACTGTTAGTCAGAGTTTACAGGTTGACTCACCTCCTAATGTTAATCAGAGTTTACAGGTTCACTCACCTCCTACTGTTAGTCAGAGTTTACAGGTTCACTCACCTCCTACTGTTAGTCAGAGTTTACAGGTTCACTCACCTCCTACTGTTAGTCAGAGTTTACAGGTTCACTCACCTCCTACTGTTAGTCAGAGTTTACAGGTTCACTCACCTCCTACTGTTAGTCAGAGTTTACAGGTTCACTCACCTCCTACTGTTAGTCAGAGTTTACAGGTTCACTCACCTCCTACTGTTAGTCAGAGTTTACAGGTTCACTCACCTCCTACTGTTAGTCAGAGTTTACAGGTTAACTCACCTCCTACTGTTAGTCAGAGTTTACAGGTTAACTCACCTCCTACTGTTAGTCAGAGTTTACAGGTTCACTCACCTCCCACTGTTAGTCAGAGTTTACAGGTTCACTCACACCTCCTACTGTTAGTCAGAGTTTACAGGTTCACTCACCTCCTACTGTTAGTCAGAGTTTACAGGTTCACTCACCTCCTACTTAGTCAGAGTTTACAGGTTCACTCACCTCCTACTGTTAGTCAGAGTTTACAGGTTCACTCACCTCCTACTGTTAGTCAGAGTTTACAGGTTCACTCACCTCCTACTGTTAGTCAGAGTTTACAGGTTCACTCACCTCCTACTGTTAGTCAGAGTTTACAGGTTCACTCACCTCCTACTGTTAGTCAGAGTTTACAGGTTCACTCACCTCCTACTGTTAGTCAGAGTTTACAGGTTCACTCACCTCCTACTGTTAGTCAGAGTTTACAGGTTCACTCACCTCCTACTGTTAGTCAGAGTTTACAGGTTCACTCACCTCCTACTGTTAGTCAGAGTTTACAGGTTCACTCACCTCCTACTGTTAGTCAGAGTTTACAGGTTCACTCACCTCCTACTGTTAGTCAGAGTTTACAGGTTCACTCACCTCCTACTGTTAGTCAGAGTTTACAGGTTCACTCACCTCCTACTGTTAGTCAGAGTTTACAGGTTCACTCACCTCCTACTGTTAGTCAGAGTTTACAGGTTCACTCACCTCCTACTGTTAGTCAGAGTTTACAGGTTCACTCACCTCCTACTGTTAGTCAGAGTTTACAGGTTCACTCACCTCCTACTGTTAGTCAGAGTTTACAGGTTCACTCACCTCCTACTGTTAGTCAGAGTTTACAGGTTCACTCACCTCCTACTGTTAGTCAGAGTTTACAGGTTCACTCATGTTAATCAGAGTTTACAGGTTCACTCACCTCCTACTGTTAGTCAGAGTTTACAGGTTCACTCACCTCCTACTGTTAGTCAGAGTTTACAGGTTCACTCACCTCCTACTGTTAGTCAGAGTTTACAGGTTCACTCACCTCCTACTGTTAGTCAGAGTTTACAGGTTCACTCCTGTTAATCAGAGTTTACAGGTTCACTCACCTCCTACTGTTAGTCAGAGTTTACAGGTTCACTCACCTCCTACTGTTAGTCAGAGTTTACAGGTTCACTCACCTCCTACTGTTAGTCAGAGTTTACAGGTTCACTCACCTCCTACTGTTAGTCAGAGTTTACAGGTTCACTCACCTCCTACTGTTAGTCAGAGTTTACAGGTTCACTCACCTCCTACTGTTAGTCAGAGTTTACAGGTTCACTCACCTCCTACTGTTAGTCAGAGTTTACAGGTTCACTCACCTCCTACTGTTAGTCAGAGTTTACAGGTTCACTCACCTCCTACTGTTAGTCAGAGTTTACAGGTTCACTCACCTCCTACTGTTAGTCAGAGTTTACAGGTTCACTCACCTCCTACTGTTAGTCAGAGTTTACAGGTTCACTCACCCTACTGTTAGTCAGAGTTTACAGGTTCACTCACCTCCTACTGTTAGTCAGAGTTTACAGGTTCACTCACCTCCTACTGTTAGTCAGAGTTTACAGGTTCACTCACCTCCTACTGTTAGTCAGAGTTTACAGGTTCACTCACCTCCTACTGTTAGTCAGAGTTTACAGGTTCACTCACCTCCTACTGTTAGTCAGAGTTTACAGGTTCACTCACCTCCTACTGTTAGTCAGAGTTTACAGGTTCACTCATCTCCTACTGTTAGTCAGAGTTTACAGGTTCACTCACCTCCTACTGTTAGTCAGAGTTTACAGGTTCACTCACCTCCTACTGTTAGTCAGAGTTTACAGGTTCACTCACCTCCTACTGTTAGTCAGAGTTTACAGGTTCACTCACCTCCTACTGTTAGTCAGAGTTTACAGGTTCACTCACCTCCTACTGTTAGTCAGAGTTTACAGGTTCACTCACCTCCTACTGTTAGTCAGAGTTTACAGGTTCACTCACCTCCTACTGTTAGTCAGAGTTTACAGGTTCACTCACCTCCTACTGTTAGTCAGAGTTTACAGGTTCACTCACCTCCTACTGTTAGTCAGAGTTTACAGGTTCACTCACCTCCTACTGTTAGTCAGAGTTTACAGGTTCACTCACCTCCTACTGTTAGTCAGAGTTTACAGGTTCACTCACTCCTACTGTTAGTCAGAGTTTACAGGTTCACTCACCTCCTACTGTTAGTCAGAGTTTACAGGTTCACTCACCTCCTACTGTTAGTCAGAGTTTACAGGTTCACTCACCTCCTACTGTTAGTCAGAGTTTACAGGTTCACTCACCTCCTACTGTTAGTCAGAGTTTACAGGTTCACTCACCTCCTACTGTTAGTCAGAGTTTACAGGTTCACTCACCTCCTACTGTTAGTCAGAGTTTACAGGTTCACTCACCTCCTACTGTTAGTCAGAGTTTACAGGTTCACTCACCTCCTACTGTTAGTCAGAGTTTACAGGTTCACTCACCTCCTACTGTTAGTCAGAGTTTACAGGTTCACTCACCTCCTACTGTTAGTCAGAGTTTACAGGTTCACTCACCTCCTACTGTTAGTCAGAGTTTACAGGTTACACAGTTACTCTCCTCCTACGTTAGTCAGAGTTTACAGGCCACTCACCTCCTACTGTTAGTCAGAGTTTACAGGTTCACTCACCTCCTACTGTTAGTCAGAGTTTACAGGTTCACTCACCTCCTACTGTTAGTCAGATTTTTACAGGTTCACCCACCTCCTACTGTTATGAGTTTAAGTTCATTCATACTCTACTAAATAGAGTAAATAAGAATTTATATCATCCTTAAGCATTAGAGGCCTCTTTGCCTCTTGGTTATTAAAAAAAGTCGTTAAAGATTTTAGCCTAGGTTTGACCCTGTGACCTTGAATGAAGGTCAAGGTCATTCTTTTGAACAAACTTGTAGCCCTTGATCCACATGCCACAGGCCCAACATCAGGTCCCTAGGCCTTTTAAAGATTTAAGCCTATTTGACCCCTGTGACCTTGCATGAAAGTTAAGGTCATTCATTTGAACGAACTTTGTAGCCCTTGATCCCAGTATGCCACAGGCCCAATATCAGGTCCCTAGGCTCTTTGGTTATTAAGAAGAAGTTGTTTAAAGATTTTCACCTATTTGACCCCTGTGACCTTGAATGAAGGTCAAGGTCATTCTTTTGAACAAACTTGGTAGCCCTTGATCCCAGCATGCCACAGGCCCAACATCAGGTCCCTAGGCCTTTTAAAGATTTAAGCCTATTTGACCCCTGTGACCTTGCATGAAAGTTAAGGTCATTCATTTGAACGAACTTTGTAGCCCTTGATCCCAGTATGCCACAGGCCCAATATCAGGTCCCTAGGCTCTTTGGTTATTAAGAAGAAGTTGTTTAAAGATTTTCACCTATTTGACCCCTGTGACCTTGAATGAAGGTCAAGGTCATTTATTTGAACAAACTTGGTAGTCGTTTATCCCAGCATGCCACATGCCCAATATCTGGTCTCTAGCCCTCTTGGTTATTAAGGAAAAGTCGTTTAAAGATTATAGCCTATTTGACCCCTGTGACCTTGAATGAAGGTCAAGGTCATTCATTTGAACAAACTTGGTAGCCCTTGAACCAAGCATGCCACATGCCCAATATCAGGTCCCTAGGCTGTTTGGTTGTTAGGAAGAAGTCGTTTAAAGATTTTTACCTTTTTGACCCCTGCGACCTTGAATGAAGGTTAAGATCATTCATTTGAACAAACTTGATAGCCCTCTATCCCAGCATGCCACATGCCCATTATCAGCTCTCTAGCCCTCTTGGTTATTAAGGAGAATTGTTTAAAGATTTTAGCCTATTTGACCCCTGTAACCTTGAATGAAGGTCAAGGTCATTCATTTGAACAAACTTTGTAGCCCTTGATCCCAGCATGTCACATGCCAAATATCAGGTCCCTAGGCCTCTTGGTTTTTAAGAAGAAGTTGTTTAAATATTTTAGTCTTTTTGACCCCTGTGACCTTGATGAGGGTCAAGGTCATTCATTTGAACGAACTTGGTAGCCCTTGATCCCAGCATGCCACAGGCCCAATATCAGGTTCCTAGGCTGTTTGGTTTTTAAGAAGTCGTTTAAAGATTATAGTCTATTTGACCCCTGTGACCTTGAATGAAAGCCAAGGTCATTCATTTGAACAAACTTGGTAGCCCTCTATCCCAGCATGCCACATGCCTGATATCAGGTCTCTAGCACTCTTGGTTATTAAGGAGAAGTCGTTTAAAGTTTATAGCCTATTTGACCCCTGTGACCTTGAATGAAAGTCAACGTCATTCATTTTAACAAACTTGGTAGCCCTCCATCTTAGTATGTCACAGGCCTAATATCAGGTTCCTAGGCCTCTTGGTTATTAAAAAGAGGTCGTTTAAAGAATGAAAGTCAAGGTCATTCATTTGAACAACCTCGGTAGTCCTTTATCCCAGCATGTTACATGCGAAATATCTGGTCTCTAGGCCTCTTGGTTATGAAGCAGAAGTCTTAACAAGTTATTTCAGCCTATTTGACCCCCATGACCTTGACTGAAGGTCAAAGTCATTCATTTGAACAAACTTGGTAGCCCTTCATCCCAGCATGCTATAAGTCAAATTTCAGGACTCTAGGTCTCCAAGTTTTGGAGAAGAAGTTGTTTAAATGGAAAAGTTGACGCTGGACGGCCGGACGACAGACGCTGCACCATAGCATAAGCTCACTTGCCCTTCGGGCAGGTGAGCTAACAATGATATTTATCTTCCATATAAAATCACTATAGTAATTGCCATCATTACAAATGTCAACTAAAAGAAGACTTTTAACAAGATTTCTAAATTTTTCAAATGTGTTATAAAAGTTTGAGTTATTATGGTTTGCTACAAAAAAAAAGAAGATTATATTTTTAATTATAATATTCAATTTGTAAAGGAGAAATGTCAATTTGGCCCCTTTGGTGGCCACCATGACCGATAAGCAAAACAAATAATATTGTGTACAGTAAACTAGCCAAAGTCTATACAATAGATTTCCTTTTCTAATATTAGATTATGAACAAGGACATAGTCATTCAGATCCCCCGCCAATGGAGATATCAAAGCTGAAGTAAGTTTGATTGTGGAGACTTATGTGTATGAAAAAAAAAAACATGAAAAAGGAAGTTGAGCTAAAGAAAGATGGAGTATAATTCAAGTAGAGCGGGGCTGCAATTGTTGAATCAGATATACAGCCTTGACATTTATATTAGACTATATACACAAAGATGGGTGGAGTTTTGCAAAGTAACATTTACCATTTACCATGATATTTTCAGCAATGTTTCCATGGTAACGGAAAAACAGCAAAAAATGAAAACCTAAAAATAGCAAAAGGTACTACTAGACCATAAAATGAATGTGTCTATGAAGTTTCGTGGAAATATCTCTGTTGGTTTTAGAGTTATGCTCCAGATATGAACCTGCTACAAAAATATGATATTTTCAGCAATGTTTCTATGGTTACAGAAAAAAGCACAAAAAGTGAAAACCTAAAAATAGCAAAAGGCACTACTAGACCATAAGAACAATGTGTCTATGAAGTTTCATGGAAATATCTCAACCGGTTTTCCAGTTATGCTGCAGAAACGAACCTGGTACAAAAACATGATATTTTCAGCAATGTTTCCATGGTTACGGAAAAAGTACAAAAAGTGAAAACCTTAAAATAGCAAAAGGCACTACTAGACCATAAGACTAATGTGCCTATGGAGTTCCGTGCATATATCTCAACCGGTTTTCCAGTTATGCTGCAGAAACGAACCTGGTACAAAAACATGATATTTTCAGCAATGTTTCCATGGTTACGGAAAAAATACAAAAAATGAAAACCTGAAAATAGCAAAAGGCACTACTAGACCATAAGAACAATGTGTCTATGAAGTTTCATGGAAATGTCTCTGCTGGTTTTAGAGTTGTGCTCCGGAAACGATTCTTACACGCCATTTTCAGCGATGTTTCCATGGTTACAGAAAAAAGTACAAAAAGTGAAAACCTTAAAATAGCAAAAGGCACTACTAGACCATAAGACCAATGTGTCTATGAAGTTTCGTGGAAATATCTCTTCTGGTTTTAGAGTTATGCTCCGGAAACGAACCTGGTACAAAAATATGATATTTTCAGCAATGTTTCCATGGTTACGGAAAAAATGAAAACCTAAAAATAGCAAAAGGCACTACTAGACCATAAGACCAATGTGTGTATGAAGTTTCGTGGAAATATCTCTACTGGTTTTAGAGTTATGCTCCGGAAACCATTCGTACGGACGGACGGACGGAACCCATTTATATATCCCCGACAACTTCGTTGGGTGGGGGATAATAAGTAGATTAAGTACCGGTACCTGCTTCTTCTTTTGTTGTCCATGTTTCTGGGTCTTTGTTCATAGATATGTAGAAATTTAGTCGACTTTCCATATTAGGCACATACACTTCACCATTTGTTTCTTGCTGAAAATACCCCACAACAAAATTTGTACAACATCATAATATATATCCAATGAATGGTGATTAAGTCCATTTTATCAAATTAATGTTACAACTGTTGTTCATGTGTTACTATATATATATAGTATTCAAACATTCCTCAGCATATCATAATCAATGACTTTGAGAAATCACACTGCTTTTTTCATATGCTGAGTAGTTAACCTGAGATAATGGAGCTCGAGGGAAGTTGCTGAACATTTTACATATTTGTAAATTAATCAGTAAATCTAAAGGCTGTAAATAGGATTATAAATGCTGAACATATTATTCCATGTATGTTATCAGAATAAATCTATATGTAACAATAGTACATATAACTGTACGTACTGGCATGGTTAAGTTGCAAAATGACAGAGCACTTGCATTGACATCGACCCTTACAGCGGAGCACTTTACATGGACAAGCTCCAATCACAAGCTGACATTGCAGATAGGGGTTGTTTCGTCCATCTTATTCTTTAATAACTACTCAATCAAGGCTGTTAGCATAAATTGCAGTAGGCATTGGATCTCTCAATGCTTTAGAAGTATACATGTATATGTACATTTTGTATCTACTAACAATGAACTTGCTTTGTATGTTGATATGTATTAATTAGAACAGCATGAGCTGAAATGTTGAGTGCTTATCATGGTTAGTTTGGGTATTACCTTTAGAAATTCTGACATATCCATTAAAAAGTCTGAAGCAACATATTCCTCTTTCATAGGGAGGAACTCTTTTCCTTTAATCTCTTGATATCTGAAAAGAAGCAAATGAAACTGTAATCAATACTTCATGTAAAGTTAATTTTACATATACCATTATAGGTACATTAATATTAAATATATATGAACACGTATTTTCAAACTTTACTGATCCAGTCGATAATTTTTTTTAAAAATTTTTCCAAAGTTTTCAGTATGTAAAAGCTACTTCTGATATCAGCACACAAGTCATTCATCATCTTCATTCATTCACCATCACCATCATCTTCATTCATTCATTCATTCATTCATTCATTCATTCATCATCATCATCATCATACACCATTATACGTATACCAACTCAATACACATCATCACTCAGCACTAATCATCATCATTGTCGTTGTCATCATCATCAACTTACATTTACACCTTGTATACCCTAAGTTCCTAACTCAATACTAATCATCATTCATCAGTAATCATCATATTAATATTAGTAGAAAATATATTTAATTATCATCATCACCACTCAATAAACTTCATCACTATACATGTAGCTACCCGTTATGCACATTAACACCATCATTCATCACCATTATACATGTATATGACTATATGTAGATTTATGCATCCATATTCACACATTGAATATGTTTAATTTAATTTTACAACAGTTTTGTAAAGTGAAAATTGCATGAAATATAACTTTAACTAAAAAAACCTATACATGTACATGATAATCTATGAATTGTTATATAGTAATTACGGTACATGTATATTGTAAATCTACTGTAACTCTTATATGTAGCTATATCAATATGAATATTCTATGCCTCAATATTTCTTCATTCTTTTTATATTTAAAATAAACAGATAACCCTTAAGAGGTGGAGGTGATTTTGTGTACACCGTCCACTGTCACTGTATCGATCATCAACTTGTGTTAAATATTGTAATATGCAGTACATAGACCTACAGTGTACTGACAGTATATTCTTCAACAATGCAAGAGCATTTGAGAGGTACAGTACCCGACGAGATTCTTTCATTAAAAAAATATTAATTCAAGTCACAGGAGTTTGACGTTCTGTCAATAACTATAGTAAAAATATATAAAAAAAAGATTATGTATTTTTTCTATATATATATATATATATATATACAGTATCCAAAGTCACATTCTTGCGTGATTACAAAATCACACTCTCGCGTGATTACAAACAAATAACGCTTGGAAAATTTCAAAATGATAACATTAGTGAAAGATAAACCTTCCAATTTATTCTTACCTGAATCTAACAATTACATTTTGTCATGAATCTTAAGTTAAAAGCCGTATTAGGTGAGCAGTTGGAATTTTCCGCCTGCAAGGCAACGGAGAATGACGTTCGACGTTGAGATACAATTTGTAGCGGCAGTCACATATTTTTGCGGAAAGAAAAAGTAGAAGTATTCTTTGTTCAATATTGTTTTTCTTGTTATAAACTCAATGCCAGTAATTCAGCAAAGCTATGATTCTAATAATTAATAATTCTATAAATGGTTTAGAACTAGCAGTGCAGTTATTCAGCGCACACAATAAGCTAATACAAACCCATGTCAACATCGATAAGACTTATGGGTAAGGGGAGATCGCTGTTGGAAATCCTTTATTTACCTGGCATGTTTCTTTTTAGTTACACATTTGAAAAAAACATCAAACGAAAGAATGGATTAACTGCTGCTCTCTCAGATAGGCTTTGCCTAAAATCATATTACTAATATCATATTGTTTCCCAAAGTACCAGATACGGATTAATGACATCGACATGTGTTATTGTGTGGCAATCGAATTATACACACCGAGATTGATATTCGTCGAGATCCATCCTGACTTCATAAAAACCGCCTTTCTCGTTAACTGATCAAACCGGAAGTAAATAAGCAGAAGTAAAATGTAACCGATAAAATATTATCATCCCGAAAGTCATAAATTAAATAAAGATATAATATTTTATTAACTCTGTGAACGTGTAGGCATAATTTTCGCCTAATATAGAAATATTGCAACTTTTGTGCTAAATTATTATTGATTTTTCCCTCTAAAATTACTTTATTTGCTACCCGTGCTTAATTTATCGACTATGTTAGTTTCAACTTCCTGTCAAAACGAAACTAAACGTTATGTTGACGATAGGCATGGTTTGTATAATTTGATACGACTTATAACATGGAAAGGACACACGGAAAGAAACATCACAATAAGAAAAAATCTCATCGTGAGTGTGATTTAGATGAGGGTAGTGATGTCGAAGTAGATAGAGATGCACACAGAAAACACAAGAAACATAAAAAGAAACATCGTCATAAATCCAGTGATAGAGGTCCAAAATATACACACTATGTCGCCGGTACTAAATATATACAAATAGATTCTGATAGTGACAGTGACAGAGGAAGTAACCAAAGAAATCGATCAAGAGATGCTGGAGATAGACAGACATATAAAGAGTATTCACCGGAAATAAAACACAAAAACAAAGACAGATCTGACAGAAAGAAAGAGAGTGGTTCCAGGCAGAGATATTCACAACCACTCTCGGACTCTGATGATAATCACCGTAAAAGTGTCACAACTGAAAACAGACAATATGGTAGTGCTGAAAATCAATTTAAACGAAAGAGGCGGTCAAGTTCTGGTTCAGATTTTGACAGACAAGGATCGTCTCAACAGGGAAAAGCAGCTCAAAGTGGTAGTGAAAGTGATGGACCAAAGGAACAGTTTGACTTCAAAAGACACAGATATTCACTCAATAAAATATTCTTTAAGGATGATGATTTCATCAAAAGGTATTTTCATGCATCACAACAAGCTATATATTACCAAGAAATTAAGATGTTTATATTTTAAACACAAACTTTTCTCTTTGAATGAAAAAATGAGCAAATTTTGTTAGTGATCATGGTGGTATATTATTAAGCATTTGTTAATATGAAAAATGCAGTTACACGTATTAAAAAGTCGTCCTAGATTAATAGATACAATGAAATATAATCAATTACGAGTACTAAAATCTAGTTGTCCTGTGGATTTTTTTGTTTTTGATTATTTAAAGATGCTCCACCACTGTCAAATGGTATTTTTTCACTATCAAAATCAGGAAAAGACAATTTAGTATTTTACTTCAGTTACAAAAGTTACTTACTTTACACCATTACCACCATTGAAAAGATGGAGCTTCTAAGTTTACTTCAAGTTAAAAATATGAAAAAGAATTAATTGCATCCCGAAAAAATTCCGTGGCACTATATCCTATATGGAATGAAGCACTGATTATGCATGCACCAAAGGCGAAATGAATTATTACATTTTTAGCCCACCATCATCAGATGGTGGGCTATTCAAATCGCCCTGCGTCCGTGGTCCGCCGTCCGTCGTCCTTCGTCCGTCCGTAAACAATGCTTGTTATCACTATTTCTTAATAACTGCTGCAGGGATTTTGTTCAAACTTCACATGGAGGGTCCTCTTGGTCAATATTTGTGCCATACAGATTTTGAGGCTGATCGGAAAAACAAGATGGCGGCCAGGCAGCCATCTTTGATTTTGGCAGTTGAAGTTTATAATGTTATCGATATTTCTTGAGAACTACTGAAGGGATTTTGTTCAAACTTCACATGAAGGTTACCCTTGGTCCCTAGTTGTGCCATACAGATTTTGAGGCTGATCGGAAAAACAAGATGGCCGCCAGGCAGCCATCTTTGATTTTGGCAGTTGAAGTTTGTTATCGATATTTCTTGAGAACTATTGAAGGGATTTTTGTTCAAACTTCACATGGAGGTTACCCTTGGTCCCAAGTTGTGCCATACAGATTTTTAAGCTGATCGGAAAAAACGAGATGGCCGCCAGGCAGCCATCTTTGATTTTGGCAGTTGAAGTTTGTTATCGATATTTCTTGAGAACTACTGAAGGGATTTTGTTCAAACTCCACATGAAGGTTACCCTTGGTCCCTATTTGTGCCATACAGATTTTGAGGCAGATAGGAAAAACAAGATGGCCGCCAGGCGGCCATCTTGGATTTTTGATAGTTAAGGTTTGATATCCCTATTTCTCAAAAAGTACTGAAGGGATCTTTCTCAAATTTAATATGTAGGTTCCCCTAGGGTCCTTGTTTTGCATATTGCATTTTTGGACCAATCGGTGAACAAGATGGCCGTCAGGCCGCCATCTTGGATTTTGAAAGTTAAAGTTTGTTATGGCTATTTCTCAGATAGTACTGAAGGGATCTGTCTTAAATTTCATATGTAGGTTTCCCTAGGGACCTAGTTGTGCAAATTGCATTTTGGGACCGATCGGTCAACAAAATTGCTGCCAGGCAGCCATCTTGGATTTTTATATTCAAAGTTTGTTATCGCTATTTCTCAGAAAGTATTGAATGGATCTTTCTCAAATTTCACACATGTAGGTTACCCTAGGGCCCTAGTTGTGCATATTGTGATTTGGGACCGATTGATCAACAAGATGGCCACCAAGGAGTCATCTTGGATTTTGATAGTTGAAGTTTGTTACCGCTATTTCTCAAAAGGTACTGAAGCGATCTGTCTCAAATTTTATATGTAGTATGTTTGAAAAAGTTTAAAAAGTAGAGAAAAGATCCATCTTTCCTTTGTCAGATATAGATCATTCTTTGGTGGGCGCCAAGATCCCTCTGGGATCTCTTGTATTTTTTGTGTTAATTAGGCATATATATACACGATTAAACACCAATCATTGTTCAAATGATGAATATCATTTATGCTCTGTCGGCAGTGGAGCATCTACAGTCGGGCAAGAATGGCTAAAGTCGGTAAAAATGGTGTGAATGTATCCAGTATAATTTCTTATGAAATAGAGAAATAAAAACTCTCGCCAAAATCTGTCTGCGTACGAAGAAATTAATTTAAAGTATAGGAATCCTAAAACGTCCTCCCAGCTGACTATGTCCGTGTTACACGCAGCCTCGCTTTCAATGCTTTCAACTTTCCTTTACTTTAATGGTCAGAACTGGGAAACGTAAGCAGAACTTGGCCGTCGTATTAATATGTGAGAACTTTTGGAAGGCCAATGAACGCATTTAGACTGGTTTTCTTTGCCCGACTATTCACTTTAACTTTTAATGCATACAAATCAACGCTTTTATCTTAATTCAAAACATGCATGTCTATGCTACTGTCTATGCTACTGTCTTTTGTTGTCACCAGTGCTTTATTTGGAATATTGTCCAAGTACAAGTTCTGTCTGTAGATTAGTATCTTAATGTTAAATACATTTTCTTTATTTTTCAGAGGAAGTAAAGAGTATGATGATTTTTGGACTTTCTTCGAAAAGTACCAAGCATTCCAGCAGAAGAAAGGCAGTCAAGGTATATATATACAAATAGATCTAACCCAACATCCATTGTTTTATTCTTTTAATGAAATAAATGAAATCACAACATGTACAGTTTTAAGACTAAAAGTTTATGATTGCATTCAGACAGACTCATGACCACACATGTATCTTTGTATGATGTGTGTTTTTGTTCAGGAAAAAAGAAGCAGAAAGAACCTATCGAGAAGGGAAAGCTTGATCTCCCAAGAAATTACGACAAAAGATACAGGATAAATGTAGCTTTGACAAGTAAAGTTGTAGAAGATTTCCTCCATAAGGGGCGTCTAGTTGGTAAGAATGTGCTAAATATGACATGATTACATAATCATATACAATGTTCAATGGTTTCATACTATTTTTAAGTTTTCTTTATTAAATTTATCAGAGTTTGGAAGTAAAATTGTAAATACAAATGTAGTGGTAGGTTGTTATTGAAATAGAAAAATAAGAAACTTCATTTACCTTAAGTTTTAAATGATACAGATAAAATAATGAAAAGAGTTGTTTCTCAGACTACAATGTACATAAAATTTCTTTGAAAAATTAAAAGTCATATTTGTTTTTGACTGAATTTTAAAATAAACAATAATTGTTAATTGTGTACCTTTAATTTACATTCTATGACAGATGCTGATACTCCCAGAGAATTAACAGTAGAGAGGGTTCGTGAATTTAGGAGCATTTTGTTACACTATATAGATTTTGTCCAAAAACAAAAGGTAAAGTATAATATAGTTTTAAGTACTTGACAGTTTATATTACACCTTTTTATCCCCCCTCCCAAAATACTGTTAACAAATGTAAATGATTTCTTATTGCCCGCGGTACATGTGAACATTAATTGCATGCAGAAATATGTCTGTTTATATTTATGAACTATGTAAAAAAGTAATGCACAAAACTCTTGTCACATCTTGTACTAACTTTTACCAAGCAGTCATTGGAGATGTTTTGTGGTGTGGTAATTTTGATATTTACAATGCTATGAAATCTAAATCTTTTAGCAATATGATGAAGTGAACTTGATCATCCTTTGCCAGACACCACTACAACATATCAATATAATTTTATCTACAGTTTAACAAACTGAAGAAGATAAAGAAGGATCAGGAGAGCCTGCCTATATTTCAGTATCAACAGAGGATCCTAGATATGGTCAACCAGCACCAGGTCGTGGTAGTAGCTGGAGATACAGGGTGTGGAAAGTCTACACAGGTATAGTTATGAACATTTTTTTGTGTGTTTTTGTACCAATATGATATGTTGATAGCTAATCAAAAGATTTAAATTAACATAAAGTATACAGCCATTTATGATGCTCGAAATCAGCAGTCATATTCAATAGTTGGAAGATGAACATTATTAAACTATGCTTGTAGATAAATGTGGTATGCAGTCATGTATTGTTGAAGAATGTTATTAATAAGTATCCTGTGTCTGTATTGTAGGTACCACAGTATCTAATGGCTGCAGGATATACCAACATAGCATGTACACAGCCGAGGAGGATAGCCTGTATATCTCTCTCTAAGCGTGTTGGGTATGAAACCCTCAACGAGTACGGTTCTGAGGTGGCCTACCAGGTAACTATCACATGATCAGTATTGTGATCATATTATCATATTAACACCGCATAATTTGGTATATTTCTTCTAGGTCTCGCAAAACACACAAAATATGTAAAATTGAAAGAAATTTCTTTTTTACTGAAATTAAGCTACTATAGGATATACTAGATCTTTAACATTGTATTGTTTAATGTGCCCTGTATAGATGCACCTAAACATAGATTTAATTTTTGAAATCAATGTAACATAAGATCAGAGCTCTAGATCAGACTTGTCAGAAAATCCTTATTTATTTTACAGGTTCGCTTTGAAAAGACAAAGACAAGATTCACAAGGATTCTGTTCCTAACAGAAGGTAATGATCTGTAACATGGGTAATGCTTATTAAAGACAAGTAATTAATAATATAAATTAACTGGCATTACCAGCTTTATACTTATTTGATTTATTGGCTGCTGTTATGACAGTTGATCTTTGACCTTTGTGTTAATAAGACTGTTGTTGTGATGTATGAACTTTGACCTTAAAGTTTGTTATAAACTTTGCTGATATAAATGGTGTAAATATACTTCATATTTGTTCTTTTTGTTGGTTTGTTGCTGATATAGATGACCTTGACCTTTGTTCTATGTGTGGGCATGTTGATATGACTTCTGACCTTAACCTTTGGTCTTTTGTATGTCTTGTTATTGATCTCTAAACCTTTATTTATTCTGCAGTCCTGTAGGCATGGCAATCTGACCCATCAATCTTTTTTCTTACTGTATACATACTGTTATGGCTTCTGACCCTTCACTTTTGTTCTTTTCAAAGGCCTGTTGGTGAGATATATGACCTTTGACCCTTCACCTTTATTTTGGCTGTTGTCCGCTGACCCTTCACCTTTGTTCTTTTCATAGGCCTGTTGCTGAGATAGATGACAATTGACCTTTGTTTTTTTCTGTTGGCTTGTTGAAATGACCTTTGACCCTTCACTTTTCTCTATCTAGGTTTGTTGCTGAGACAGATGACCTCTGACCCCCATCTGAAGCAGTACAGTGTGATTGTTATAGATGAGGTTCATGAGCGACACATACACACTGATTTTCTTCTGGGCATTCTCAAGTGTATGTTACGTCACCGTGACGACATCAAACTAATCCTAATGTCAGCTACCATCAACATCCACCTCTTCAGTGATTACTTTGATCAAGCCCCAGTGGTCAAGGTGATAATTGATATGGCTTATTTGTTATTTGAAATATTAAATCTATAATTTAGCATGACCAATCCTTACTATTAGATCTGCTGAGTACTTCTTTTGTTTGTTTTTTATGTTCAAACTACGTACTTGTTAACTCATGTTTTATTAAATGAGCACATATCTTTTTGAATACATTCAAGAGTGATTTGTATGCAAATATGAATAGCAGAATCTATAATAAAAATGTGCATGTTAAGTGTGATAAGATAAAACTTATGTGTTGAAGTGATGTCTGACTATCACACTAACTGTTACAGGTTCCGGGTAGACTTTATCCCATACAGCTTGAGTACTGCCCTATACGGAGAGAGGAAATAAACTCCAGGGCAGAAAGACTTGATCCTAGTCCATACCTCCGTGTCATGCAGAAGATAGACCATAAGGTAAAAAACTTATGTAATAAAGAAAAATATATCCATGAAAATTTACCCATTAATATTTAATTTCATTAAATGAATACAAAATCAGCCAGATACCAATATCCCTTTTTTTCGAAAGTGAGATTTTTTAGCATTGCATAAATTGTGTAACAAAATTTAAAATCATTGAATGATAGAAACAAGTCATGTGTAAAGTATTTCATTCTCTTCTAACTAGCTATTTATATCAATTCTCCTATTGAATGGAGCTTTTATTTTTTTGTGCTTTAAATTGGCACTTTGCTGCAATGTTACTTAAAAAATTGTAACTATAATTAAAAGATTAAAGGTTATAAAATCACATTTGATTTCCTGATTGAGTATTATACAATCACTGCCAATGTATTACGTTTGTGTTGCTAATCTTAACTACACATAAATGTTTGGCAAGTAGTTAAAAAACACATTTGAGGTAAGCCTTGGTCAGTCTATGCGACATGCTGTGTGTAATGCATTAGATATTCTTACATTTATCAACAGTATCCTGAGAATGAGCGTGGGGATCTGTTGATTTTCCTCAGCGGAATGACTGAGATTATGACGGTATCAGAAGCTGCCAAGATTTACGCTGAGAACACAAAGAAATGGATCATTCTACCACTTCATAGCGCCCTGTCAATATCTGAGCAGGACAAAGTCAGTATACAAACACACAGCAAAGCGATTTAATTTACATTAAGAATGTTCATTTGTATTTGTAAAATAATTGTATAATGCTCAATGTATTTGTATATAAAATATTATCATTATTATTTGACCAAGTAAACTCTCAGGGGGCTTGAAAATTGAAAAAAGATTGAAACAGTTAATCATATTTGGCCTAACATTTCCCAGAATTATTGCACAGAGTAAGCCATTAGTGAGTAAGCCATTAGTCAATAAACAAAAGAAATCAAATAGAGATGTGTACAGTTTTCATAGACTAAGTCTGTATTTAATTCAGGGCAAGTGAAATGTTGCCCTCAAAAACAGGGATGAGTGCCTATAAAAGGATGGGGATGCTTATTAGATAGAATAAAGTATATGTTTTTTTCATATACAATAAAGAATTTTGTGATCAATACCTTTGAGATTTACCGAAAAAAAATTGAGATTTTTTTTGTTAACAATCAAGCTTTGTTTGGGTCTCAAGTTTGTGATTTTACATGTACATAATTCTTCAAATTATATATGTATAGGTATTTGATATTGCACCGGATGGAGTTAGAAAGTGCATCATATCAACTAATATAGCTGAAACCTCGGTTACCATTGATGGTGTTCGCTTTATCGCTGACTCGGGGAAGGTATGTATGGGTATAAAGTTTATTTTGGATACTTCATGCTCTATATTTGTGACATTTTTGTAATCATAAATTTTATATCATGAAATATCAATTCAATTTAGATTAATGATCAATTAAGACTGGTTTCTTCAAAAACAATTATCTTAAAAATACACTTAGTCTAGATTTAAATGACATAAGGGTCATTCCTGAACTAAGAATTTTGTGTTTTGAATAAAATTATATTATTATGTTCACTAATAATTATTGTCTTGATGATGGATAGGTGAAGGAAATGAATTTTGACCCCAAATATAAGATGCAAAAGTTACAAGAGTTTTGGATCAGCAGAGCCAGTGCAGAACAAAGGAAAGGTCGAGCAGGTATGTAATGGTTATGCCTGTGGGCAAATCACAGGTTTAAAACTATCATCTAGAAATACTGATGAAATCTTTTCTTATAAAACTATGACATTTTATATCATGTTCATTTATAACTTCTTCCCATTATACAAAATAATTTGTTCTTATTTAGTTAAAAAAATAACCTAAAAAGGGGGAAATAATTCAAAAGTTGATAATATTCTGAGTTTTAATGGGGTACATGTAAAGTAATATTGGGTAATACAATTTACTGTCAAAAGCTAAGAGTGTACAAATGATAATTAAGAGAATTAAATGTTTGATACTGTAGGCAGAACAGGTCCGGGTGTCTGTTATCGTCTGTATGAGGACAAAGATTACGACGAGTTCCAGGAGTTTGCGACACCAGAGATACAGAGAGTGCCCCTCGACTCCCTTGTTTTACAGATGATCTCTATGGGTTTGCCTGACGCCAGGAAGTAAGCAACAATTGGTTATGGAAGGCTTAGCGTTACTGCTAGATACATATGCCTTGAAATTAAGAATATACTATGTTGTTAATATGCATGTGTGAGTCTTTTGTCCTATCCTATTTTGATATATATGGTAGATCATGGTCAGACATTGTACAAAATGTATGTTGAGAAGAGCAAAGCTAGGTAAGGTGTCTTCACTAAGAAATGATAATTTTCAATTCTGTAACTATTCTGCCTTTTAGAATTTTAAACTGTTGAATATCATTTAACTAAAATTAACTAAGGAAAAACTAATAGTAATGTTATGATAAGATGTGTAAGTTTATATTATGTAAATATGTCTATGTCCCTACCATGGAATAAAGGTGAGGTATACATCATTATCCATGTCCATCCATGTCCATCATGTACTTTCCTGTTGTGTTGTGTCTGCCTTATTGCAATTTGATAAATGAAGTTGGGGATGTCTTCTATTTGTCCGAAAAACTCCACACTTGATGTCATGTGATAACGATTATTAAATTTCCATTTTAAAATTGATAGGTTTCCATTCCTAGAAGCTCCTGAGATGAGTAGTATTGAGAACTCCATCATTTTCCTGAAAGAGCAGGTCAGTTAAAATCCAGCGGAGTCAAACAATTTATGTTGGATATTTTAAAAAGCAAATCCAGAACACTATTTTCAAATTTTAATGAATCCCACTACTATATGTAGGATTTTCAAAATTTTGGTTTAAAATCATGACTATTTATGTGTTGCATAAAATGATATGATATGGTGATAAATAAATTTTAAGTTTCCATGTCTGAAAATCTTTGATTTTGATATCTTTTTTTTACTTTAAGGGTGCTCTAAGAGAAGATGAAAGCCTAACACCGATTGGTCAGATGTTGTCACGGTTACCTGTTGATGTTGTGATTGGTAAAATGCTCATCATGGGGTCTATATTCCATGTAAGGATTTAATGTTTGTCATTGAAATCAGAGGTTTTCACATACTGAGTTATCAAAGTTACAATCAGTTTTTCTTTGTGTATCTTTTTCTTGTATCTAAATAAAGTAAATGAAAAACCAACCACTTGTACTGCAGTAACTACATTAAATCAATGGAAGCATTGTTATAAATATGAAATGTTCCTTCCCCACAGATAACCGACCCTGTACTGTCCATCGCAGCGTCAATGAGTGTCCAGTCTCCATTCACCAGTAAAGCACACTCAGACCATGATGCAATTGTGAGTCAAAGTTCAACACCAAGGCCCAAAAAGGAAAAAAAAATTAAGTTAATGAGCCTTAAATATTATCTGTAATGCTTTCCTATTTCAAGTTAAGGGATTCCTTAAATTTTATGTGGATGTATTACAAGAAATAAAATGCTTCAATTACAAAAAAATTGAATCAATGTAAAGTAAAGTGGAATATAATTATTATATAATGAATATTGTCTGGTGACTCAAGTGTTTTGAAAAACAAAATGTATGTAAAAATTATCATAAATTTAATTAATTTTCTTGGAAAATTAACATCTGATAAACTGTTAGTAGTTGTTGCTTTAGTTTATAGTAAAATTACTAGCACATTTACTGTCTCATTTTGTCCTGTAGTCAGCACGGAAGCCTCTGGAGTCAGAACATGGCGACCCTTTCACTCTACTTAATGCTTTTGATGAATGGATCCAGGTAAGCGACATATTAAAACCAGTGTTGATAAGAATCTATGATATTTACACAGAAAAATTACAAACACTGTTTCGTAAAACATGATTGTCATGAAAAAGATCATTGATAGTAAGAAAAAAAGTATCATTTTGATATCAGAAATATAGTCAAGTGCACAAAGACTAGTATTGTGGCATGCTTAAACTATTTGAATTTGATATTATATATTGACTGACAAGTTAAGTAAATTTGAAAGGTGAAGGCTGAGGGTCGGGGGACAAGGAAGTGGTGTAGGAGGCGAGCACTGGAGGAACAGAGGTTTTATGAGATGACAAAACTGAAGGATCAGTTCAAACAGCTGCTACAGGTATCAAGTTTTATATATTCTTTTAACACAATGTTTATGAATACATATAACTATATGCATGTATTTATTAATCTGTGACAAATTATGAATGTAAATTAAGATAATTACATATTTCTTTTCTTAAGGATTGTCAATTAAGCTATTAGTCTGATTGCATATGTGTACTTTAGCATAAATACACAGTCTGTTTAGCCTAGCAACCATGGAAACCATAGTTAGCAGCTTGATTCTATTAAAAACCAAAATTGGGATGTAAATTTAAAGCTCAAACGGTTTGTAAAATTTAAACAGTTCATTTACATAGGTGGTAGTAAATAGATTACTTTTGGCTTATTGAAAATAAAATTGGTCTATTATAGAATTTCTTTGTACAAATAGTGCTTACAAAATACACTCTAATAAATTTACCTCTTTTTCAACCATCATGAGATGTTTATATTTCTGATCACTACCTCTGTGTCGTGTTTGTTTTATGATCATGGTTTATCTTACATAGGATCACAACCTGCTAGATTACATCACTGAGAGTGATCGTTTCTACACCAGTGACGAGAGACGCAGACAACACGCAGATAGGAAAAGACTAGGTCAATTAAAACGGGAGAAAGCTAATGAGTCAAAGAGGAGGAAAGTGCTGAAGCTTGAAGATGGGGTAAATGATAGAATATCATCACAATTTATATGTTTTCCGACCATGCATGTATCTAAAGTACTTTGTTATTACTTTTGTTTGTCCTCAGTTTTAACTTGACCATGACTTTTGTAGGACTACACCATCAGTGACGGAGAGGAAGATGATAAGGGAGAAGATATTAAAGACCTTGAGTTTCGTCTGTCACATGACATAGATAAGCTACATGTAAGTTATCTCAGAAAGAATGCCATTAAATGTGTAGCTAGCTTGCATGTCTGTGTTAAAACATACAGAATGTGCCACCAAATTGTCTTGTTACAATCACGTTAGAGAGTTCTTTATCCATAAAACATAGGTGATGTTAAATATACCGTATAATACCTACAGGTATGTTTACCAATTTAATTACAAAATTAATTGTGTGTTGAATACTTACATTTTTGTATTGATTTTACTTGTCAAACTTGCAGGAGACCTCCAATAAGAATCGTAACTTCAGTCGTCGTGATGTGAACCTGCTGAAGATTGTACTGTGTAGTGGTCTGTATCCACAGGTTGCCATAGCTGATGACTGTAACAGCTACAAGTTAGACTCCGAACAGTCCTTCCACACAAAGGTATAGATTCTCTTATAGTCTAATGTCAAGTCAAGCTTCAGACCTTCAAACATTGGTATAGGTTCTCTCATAGTAACATCAAGTCAAGCTTCTGTCCTTCCACACAAAGGTATAGGTTCTCTCATAGTAACGTCAAGTCAAGCTTCAGTCCTTCCACACAAAGGTATAGATTCTCTTATAGTAATGTCAAGTCAAGCTTCAGTCCTTCCACACATTGGTATAGGTTCTCTCATAGTAACATCAAGTCAAGCTTCAGTCCTTCCACACAAAGGTATAGATTCTCTCATAGTAACATCAAGTCAAGCTTCAGTCCTTCCACACAAAGGTATAGGTTCTCTCATAGTAACGTCAAGTCAAGCTTCAGTCCTTCCACACAAAGGTATAGGTTCTCTCATAGTAACATCAAGTGAAGCTTCAGTCCTTCCACACAAAAGTATAGATTCTCTCATAGTAACATCAAGTCAAGCTTCAGTCCTTCCACACAAAGGTATAAGTTCTCTCATAGTAACGTCAAGTCAAGCTTCAGTCCTTCCATACAAAGGTATAGGTTCTCTCATAGTAACATCAAGTCAAGCTTCAGTCCTTCCACACAAAGGTATAAGTTCTCTCATAGTAACATCAAGTCAAGCTTCTGTCCTTCCACACAAAGGTATAGGTTCTCATAGTAACATCAAGTCAAGCTTCAGTCCTTCCACACAAAGGTATAGGTTCTCTCATAGTAACGTCAAGTCAAGCTTCAGTCCTTCCACACAAAGGTATAGATTCTCTCTTAGTAACGTCAAGTCAAGCTTAAGTCCTTCCACACAATGGTATAGGTTCTCTCATAGTAACATCAAGTCAAGCTTCAGTCCTTCCATACAAGGTATAGGTTCTCTCATAGTAACATCAAGTCAAGCTTCAGTCCTTCCATACAAAGGTATAGGTTCTCTCATAGTAACATCAAGTCAAGCTTCAGTCCTTCCACACAATGGTATAGGTTCTCTCATAGTAACATCAAGTCAAGCTTCAGTCCTTCCACACAAAGGTATAGGTTCTCTCATAGTAACATCAAGTCAAGCTTCAGTCCTTCCACACAAAGGTATAGATTCTCTCATAGTAACATCAAGTCAAGCTTCAGTCCTTCCACACAAAGGTATAAGTTCTCTCATAGTAACGTCAAGTCAAGCTTCAGTCCTTCCACACAAAGGTATAGGTTCTCTCATAGTAACGTCAAGTCAGGCTTCAGTCCTTCCATACAATGGAATAGATTCTCTCATAGTAACGTCAAGTCAAGCTTCAGTCCTTCCACCCAAAGGTATAGATTCTCTCTTAGTAATGTCAAGTCAAGCTTCAGTCCTTCCATACAATGGAATAAATTCTCTCATAGAAACGTCAAGTCAAGCTTCAGTCCTTCCACACAAAGGTATAGGTTCTCTCATAGTAACGTCAAGTCAGGCTTCAGTCCTTCCATACAATGGAATAGATTCTCTCATAGTAACGTCAAGTCAAGCTTCAGTCCTTCCACCCAAAGGTATAGATTCTCTCTTAGTAATGTCAAGTCAAGCTTCAGTCCTTCCATACAATGGAATAAATTCTCTCATAGAAACGTCAAGTCAAGCTTCAGTCCTTCCATACAAAGGTATAGGTTCTCTCATAGTAACGGCAAGTCAAGCTTCTGTCCTTTATACAATGGTATAGATTCTCTCATAGTAACGTCAAGTCAAGCTTCAGTCCTTCCACAAAAAGGTATAGGTTCTCTCATAGTAACGTCAAGTCAAGCTTCAGTCCTTCATACATTGGTATAGGTTCTCTCATAGTAACATCAAGTCAAGCTTCAGTCCTTCCATACAATGGTATAGGTTCTCTCATAGTAACATCAAGTCAAGCTTCAGTCCTTCCATACAATGGTATAGGTTCTCTCATAGTAACATCAAGTCAAGCTTCAGTCCTTCCACACAAAGGTATAGGTTCTCTCATAGTAACATCAAGTCAAGCTTCAGTCCTTCCACACAAAGGTATAGGTTCTCTCATAGTAACGTCAAGTCAAGCTTCAGTCCTTCCACACAAAGGTATAGATTCTCTCATAGTAACATCAAGTCAAGCTTCTGTCCTTCCATACAATGGAATAGATTCTCTCATAGTAACGTCAAGTCAAGCTTCAGTCCTTCCATACAAAGGTATAGATTCTCTCATAGTAACGTCAAGTCAAGCTTCAGTCCTTCATACATAGGTACATTCTCTCATAGTAACATCAAGTCAAGCTTCAGTCCTTCCATACATCGGTACATTCTCTCATAGTAACATCAAGTCAAGCTTCAGTCCTTCCATACATAGGTACATTCTCTCATAGTAACGTCAAGTCAAGCTTCAGTCCTTCCATACATAGGTACATTCTCTCATAGTAACGTCAAGTCAAGCTTCAGTCCTTCCATACATAGGTACATTCTCTCAATGTGATAAATGGCGAGTCAAGCTTCAGTCCTTCCATACATAGGTACATTCTCTCATAGTAACGTCAAGTCAAGCTTCAGTCCTTCCATACATAGGTACATTCTCTCAATGTGATAAATGGCGAGTCAAGCTTCAGTCCTTCCATACATAGGTACATTCTCTCAATGTGATAAATGGCGAGTCAAGCTTCAGTCCTTCCATACATAGGTACATTCTCTCAATGTGATAAATGGCGAGTCAAGCTTCAGTCCTTCATTCAAAGGTACATTCTCTCAATGTGATAAATGGCGAGTCAAGCTTCAGTCCTTCCATACATAGGTACATTCTCTCAATGTGATAAATGGCGAATCAAGCTTCAGTCCTTTATACAAGAGGTACATTCTCTCAATGTGATAAATGGCGAGTCAAGCTTCAGTCCTTCCACACAATGGTACAGGTTCTCTCATAGTGAAAATGGCAAGTCAAGCTTCAGTCCTTCATACATTGGTACATTCTCTCAATGTGTAAAATGGCGAATCAAGCTTCAGTCCTTCCATACATAGGTACATTCTCTCAATGTGATAAATGGCGAGTCAAGCTTCAGTCTTTCATACATTGGTATAGGTTCTCTCATAGTAACATCAAGTCAAGCTTCAGTCCTTCCATACATAGGTACATTCTCTCAATGTGATAATGTCAAGTCAAGCTTCAGTCCTTCCATACATAGGTACATTCTCTCAATGTGTAAATGGCAAGTCAGCTTCTGTCCTTCCATACATAGGTACATTCTCTCAATGTGATAAATGGCGAGTCAAGCTTCAGTCCTTCCATACATAGGTACATTCTCTCAATGTGATAAATGGCGAGTCAAGCTTCAGTCCTTCCATACATTGGTATAGGTTCTCTCATAGTAACATCAAGTCAAGCTTCAGTCCTTCCATACAATGGTATAGGTTCTCTCATAGTAACATCAAGTCAAGCTTCAGTCCTTCCACACAAAGGTATAGATTCTCTCATAGTAACGTCAAGTCAAGCTTCAGTCCCTCCATACAATGGTATAGGTTCTCTCATAGTAACATCAAGTCAAGCTTCAGTCCTTCCACACAAAGGTATAGATTCTCTCATAGTAACGTCAAGTCAAGCTTCAGTCCCTCATACAAAGGTATAGGTTCTCTCATAGTAACGGCAAGTCAAGCTTCAGTCCTTCCATACAAAGGTATAGGTTCTCTCATAGTAACGTCAAGTCAAGCTTCAGTCCTTCATACATAGGTACATTCTCTCATAGTAACATCAAGTCAAGCTTCAGTCCTTCCATACATCGGTACATTCTCTCATAGTAACATCAAGTCAAGCTTCAGTCCTTCCATACATCGGTACATTCTCTCATAGTAACGTCAAGTCAAGCTTCAGTCCTTCCATACAAAGGTACATTCTCTCATAGTAACGTCAAGTCAAGCTTCAGTCCTTCCATACATAGGTACATTCTCTCATAGTAACGTCAAGTCAAGCTTCAGTCCTTCCATACATAGGTACATTCTCTCAATGTGATAAATGGCAAGTCAAGCTTCAGTCCTTCCATACATAGGTACATTCTCTCAATGTGATAAATGGCGAGTCAAGCTTCAGTCCTTCCATACATAGGTACATTCTCTCAATGTGATAAATGGCGAGTCAAGCTTCAGTCCTTCCATACATAGGTACATTCTCTCATAGTAACGTCAAGTCAAGCTTCAGTCCTTCCATACATAGGTACATTCTCTCATAGTAACGTCAAGTCAAGCTTCAGTCCTTCCATACATAGGTACATTCTCTCATAGTAACGTCAAGTCAAGCTTCAGTCCTTCCATACATAGGTACATTCTCTCATAGTAACGTCAAGTCAAGCTTCAGTCCTTACATACATAGGTACATTCTCTCAATGTGATAAATGGCGAGTCAAGCTTCAGTCCTTCCATACATAGGTACATTCTCTCAATGTGATAAATGGCGAGTCAAGCTTCAGTCCTTCCATACATAGGTACAGTCTCTCAATGTGATAAATGGCGAGTCAAGCTTCAGTCCTTCATTCAAAGGTACATTCTCTCAATGTGATAAATGGCGAGTCAAGCTTCAGTCCTTCCATACATAGGTACATTCTCTCAATGTGATAAATGGCGAGTCAAGCTTCAGTCCTTCCATACATAGGTACATTCTCTCAATGTGATAAATGGCGAGTCAAGCTTCAGTCCTTCATACATAGGTACATTCTCTCAATGTGATAAATGGCGAGTCAAGCTTCAGTCCTTCCATACATAGGTACATTCTCTCAATGTGATAAATGGCGAGTCAAGCTTCTGTCCTTCCATACATAGGTACATTCTCTCAATGTGATAAATGGCGAGTCAAGCTTCAGTCCTTCCATACATAGGTACATTCTCTCAATGTGATAAATGGCGAGTCAAGCTTCAGTCCTTCCATACATAGGTACATTCTCTCAATGTGATAAATGGCGAGTCAAGCTTCAGTCCTTCCATACATAGGTACATTCTCTCAATGTGATAAATGGCGAGTCAAGCTTCTGTCCTTCCATACATAGGTACATTCTCTCAATGTGATAAATGGCGAGTCAGGCTTCAGTCCTTCCATACATAGGTACATTCTCTCAATGTGATAAATGGCGAGTCAGCCTTCAGTCCTTCCATACATAGGTACATTCTCTCAATGTGATAAATGGCGAGTCAAGCTTCAGTCCTTCCATACATAGGTACATTCTCTCCATGTGATAAATGGCGAGTCAAGCTTCTGTTCTTCCATACATAGGTACATTCTCTCCATGTGATAAATGGCGAGCCAAGCTTCTGTCCTTCCATACATAGGTACATTCTCTCAATGTGATAAATGGCGAGTCAGGCTTCAGTCCTTCATACATATGTACATAGGTACATTCTCTCAATGTGATAAATGGCGAGTCAGCCTTCAGACCTTCCATACATAGGTACATTCTCTCAATGTGATAAATGGCGAGTCAAGCTTTAGTCCTTCCATACATAGGTACATTCTCTCAATGTGATAAATGGTGAGTCAAGCTTCAGTCCTTCCATACATAGGTACATTCTCTCAATGTGATAAATGGCGAGTCAGCCTTCAGATATCATATTTGTCATCATTGCAATTTTTTTGTAGAACAATCTGTAAGCCTATATCTATATATACTACATCATGATCATATTGTAATGTATTCATATTTTTGATATAAATATACACACCCATGGATAAATTTCATTGACTTCTGATTATCATATGTGATATGTTAATATCTATTTCTAATTTTTTCAGACTGTGGGTTGTCAATTTTGATAAATATCAATTTGACTCATAGGCAGGCCAACAGTTTCTTTTACTCCAGGTCTTGTGTTGATTGCTACAATATTTAAAGGGACAATTCAGTCTAAGAGAACATTAAAATTTGTATATATATCAGATAAAACAAGTTCTAATGGAAATTACATCAGTCAGTTTTACTGTGATATGCCTGAAACGCCTATGGTGGTGACACGTGTGTGAAACTTGCTCGCCGTCCGCCATTACACACTGTGGTCGAACTTCTTGTATGCCGAACCCTGTCCCTTGCTCGTAAAGTAATGCAACTTTTGGCTAGAACTGCTCAAATCGCTCTGAGATTAGTGTGTTTACCTTATTAGGTGAATTGTCTTGCCTAAAGATCATTTTATCACCTTCTCAGTGGTTATGTAGTTCATTTGTTTAACGTGCGTGACTTTGGCTCGGGTATGGGTACAGAGTTAATATTGCACCTGCTTAATCGTATTGATCAACGATTTGATATTTCAACGATATTAATTAAAATACTTAACAATGTCGTGGAATTTGTCAATGTTTTACGTTATATGTTTCATAAGAAATGTAGAACAATACATTTATGATATAGTTTGCTTATTGGTTATGTAAAAGAATTTGCCTGAGTGAATTGTCTCTTTAATTTTGATCCAGAGTAAGCCATTTCTTCTGCTCCATCCGACTAGTGTGTTTGCCTGCCATCCTGACCTACTACGAGTAGAAGAAGTGAAAGTAGACTCAAGGACACCCAGTGACCTTCAGGGGAAACTCAATCACAAACATCAGCTTCTCACATTTGTGTAAGTACAGACTGGTGTCAAGGGTATTTAAAATCTCCTTGTTAAAATCTGTATATTGTTTTTGATACTATGATCTCTGTATTCAGCTTCCATACATACATTAATGCCATTTGACATATTGGTGATATTTTATGACCTTGAGCCTCTTTAGATAAGTTCAATAGTGTAAGTAAGCATGTGGTAATGTGTTGCTAAAATTGACCTCTGTTACTCTGAAAATAGAAATATGCTTTCTTTCCTTTGCTCAAAATTGGTAGCCTTATATCAATTAGTTGCAGTAGATCTCTTTTTTCCTCGTGAGTGAATTGGAGGAAAAAGTTAGATGTTACTGCCATATATGTATGATGGGAATAAAAGACTGATAAAAGCTGACAAAAATGTCACTAAGATATCATCTCCAATTACCTACATTGATCTTTTGAAAAAACCATCAAATGAGATATTTTCAATAACTAAATATTTTAAGCTTACCATTTTAAGAAATAAATTGTTAGCAATTTTTCATAACATCATGTTTTAATTAACAGGTCGTTACTGGAGACCACTAAGCCATACCTGATGAACACAATGAGAGTGCCAGCCCTGCAGACCACCACTCTTTTCTCTAACTTCATCGACACAAACTCAGACTGCACAAGGTGTGTAAATGGAAAAACTGATTTTTCTTTGGCGTATCAGTCAATGTTATCAATAATCAAATCTCCTATCTATTTATACCCCTGAAGGAATTTTTAAAAGTTGGAACATACTAATGGAAAAGAGATGTTATGGAACTGTGATTGAGATTGATATCTATAATCCTTCAGCTTCAGTATGATAAAGAAATATTGCCTTGAGCGGCTACATTTAAACACTCCCTCGACTGAAATATCCTATACAAACTTTAATGACATCACATCAGAGTCACAAAAACATCAGGTTATTTGTTTGGTACCAATAAGATGACCTTATGGAAAATTTTGAGTGAAGAACGAATATATTTTTGTGTGTCTCTCTTTAGCAAGAAAATATTGTTGTGTGTCATGTTTGAAGATATTACTAGGTACTCTTTTCTGTGTTGACAGAAAGTTGATTTGAATTGTATCAATTTTAAGATCAATCTTGAGATTATATGCCCACACAATCCAAGTCTATCATTATCATATCACAGATTTCCAACCATAACGACCACCCACAGTCCTATCATTGATTTTATCTCAGACTGTGTATTGATTAATTCAATGATGAATGTCCTTCGCATTTGTACGACTTGTCACCAAAGGTCATGTATTTTTTACAAATCAATTGTTTTACTTCAGAGGTAAGCCTTCGATTTACCATAATTACAGCAATAACACAACATTGGCATTGAAACAAGTGTCATCATTGTGCCATCTCACATTATATAGTTCCAGTTATTTTATTATCTCCTTCCCTTCTTAAATGATCAGTTGATATTGATTTCAGACTTGTCTGTGATGGTTGGCTGGAGATCCGATTTCCTGAGCAGGAGTCTGCCCAGCTTATAATGTCTAGTGTCATCCAGCTACGAGCCACATGGCAGAATCTACTGACTCTCAGACTACAGGGTCAGTGGTCACATGATTGACTTACACTCAATTCTCTTTAACTGTGGTTTGGTTTCATTAATTTAACGTCCTATTAATAGCCACAGTCATTTAAGGACGTGCCAGGTTTGTTGATTGAGGAAAGCTGGAGTACCTGGAGAAAAACCTCCGATCACTGGTCAGTACCTGGCAACTGCCCCATTTGGGATTCAAACTCACGACCCTTTAATAAGGGAGTTTCAAGATCACAAAATGATGTGGGTAAAGTATGGTTTACCTTCATTAAGTCTCATCTTCTAGTGATTGACGTCACCAAAATCATGTCAAAATATGTCATCACAATCACCAGAAGGTGGGACTTATCGACACTAAATCATACTTACCTGTCGTTTTGGGCTCTCAAAACTGTGTTGGCTTTTGATTTTTTATGCAAATCTTCCAAATTGAATAAAAATCATTATAATTAACAAATTAATAATTTGGAATAAGCTCAGTCAGTTATATTATTTGCCACAGTTAATAGCTAATTAGCAATTCAAATATTTTTATATGCACATGAATATGAATACCTTTACATGTGAATTGATACAGGTTAACAATCAGTTCTTATGTATGTATAGACATTCCATGACTAAAATCTGAACTGTGAACATGATAAATGTGTTTAATGTTTCACCAAACAGATACATTCAAAAGTCTGGATACAGAAAAGAAGATCAGTCCAAGAGCACGGAAATTAGAGAAGCTTCTGGCTGGAAAGTTAACAGAGTATTTAGACAGTGAGGTTCCATACGCTGTCAGGCGTATCATGTCAGCTGAGCTGAAGAATATATACAAAGGACCAGGACAGGGTAGGTACTGGTTAATACCTGGGACACCTATATAAAGGTACAGAATATATACAAAGGACCAGGACAAGGTAGGTACTGGTTAATACCTGGGACACCTATATAAAGGTACAGAATATATACAGGGTAGGTACTGGTTAATACCTGGGACACCTATATAAAGGTACAGAATATATACAAAGAACCAGGACAGGGTAGGTACTGGTTAATACCTGGGACACCTATATAAAGGTACAGAATATATACAGGGTAGGTACTGGTTAATACCTGGGACACCTATATAAAGGTACAGAATATATACAAAGGACCAGGACAGGGTATATTTACAGGGTAGGTACTGGTTAATACCTGGGACACCTATATAAAGGTACAGAATATATACAAAGGACCAGGACAGGGTAGGTACTGGTTAATACCTGGGACACTATATTAAGGTACAGAATAATACAGTAGGTACTGGTTAATACCTGGGACACCTATATAAAGGTACAGAATATATACAGGGTAGGTACTGGTTAATACCTGGGACACCTATATAAAGGTACAGAATATATACAGGGTAGGTACTGGTTAATACCTGGGACACCTATATAAAGGTACAGAATATATACAGGGTAGGTACTGGTTAATACCTGGGACACCTATATAAAGGTACAGAATATATACAAAGGACCAGGACAGGGTAGGTACTGGTTAATACCTGGGACACCCTATATAAAGGTACAGAATATATACAAAGGACCAGGACAGGGTAGGTACTGGTTAATACCTGGGACACCTATATAAAGGTACAGAATATATACAGGGTAGGTACTGGTTAATACCTGGGACACCTATATAAAGGTACAGAATATATACAGGGTAGGTACTGGTTAATACCTGGGACACCTATATAAAGGTACAGAATATATACAGGGTAGGTACTGGTTAATACCTGGGACACCTATATAAAGGTACAGAATATATACAGGGTAGGTACTGGTTAATACCTGGACACCTATATAAAGGTACAGAATATATACAGGGTAGGTACTGGTTAATACCTGGGACACCTATATAAAGGTACAGAATATATACAAAGGACCAGGACAGGGTAGGTACTGGTTAATACCTGGGACACCTATATAAAGGTACAGAATATATACAGGGTAGGTACTGGTTAATACCTGGGACACCTATATAAAGGTACAGAATATATACAGGGTAGGTACTGGTTAATACCTGGGACACCTATATAAAGGTACAGAATATATACAAAGGACCAGGACAGGGTAGGTACTGGTTAATACCTGGGACACCTATATAAAGGTACAGAATATATACAGGGTAGGTACTGGTTAATACCTGGGACACCTATATAAAGGTACAGAATATATACAGGGTAGGTACTGGTTAATACCTGGGACACTATATAAGGTACAGAATATATACAGGGTAGGTACTGGTTAATACCTGGGACACCTATATAAAGGTACAGAATATATACAGGGTAGGTACTGGTTAATACCTGGGACACCTATATAAAGGTACAGAATATATACAGGGTAGGTACTGGTTAATCTGGGACACCTATATAAAGGTACAGAATATATACAGGGTAGGTACTGGTTAATACCTGGGACACCTATATAAAGGTACAGAATATATACAGGGTAGGTACTGGTTAATACCTGGGACACCTATATAAAGGTACAGAATATATACAGGGTAGGTACTGGTTAATACCTGGGACACCTATATAAAGGTACAGAATATATACAGGGTAGGTACTGGTTAATACCTGGGACACCTATATAAAGGTACAGAATATATACAAAGGACCAGGACAGGGTAGGTACTGGTTAATACCTGGGACACCTATATAAAGGTACAGAATATATACAGGGTAGGTACTGGTTAATACCTGGGACACCTACCTATATAAAGGTACAGAATATATACAGGGTAGGTACTGGTTAATACCTGGGACACCTATATAAAGGTACAGAATATATACAGGGTAGGTACTGGTTAATACCTGGGACACCTATATAAAGGTACAGAAATATATACAGGGTAGGTACTGGTTAATACCTGGGACACCTATATAAAGGTACAGAATATATACAGGGGTAGGTACTGGTTAATACCTGGGACACCTATATAAAGGTACAGAATATATACAGGGTAGGTACTGGTTAATACCTGGGACACCTATATAAAGGTACAGAATATATACAGGGTAGGTACTGGTTAATACCTGGGACACCTATATAAAGGTACAGAATATGTACAGGGTAGGTACTGGTTAATACCTGGGACACCTATATAAAGGTACAGAATATATACAGGGTAGGTACTGGTTAATACCTGGGACACCTATATAAAGGTACAGAATATATACAGGGTAGGTACTGGTTAATACCTGGGACACCTATATAAAGGTACAGAATATATACAAAGGACCAGGACAGGGTAGGTACTGGTTAATACCTGGGACACCTATATAAAGGTACAGAATATATACAGGGTAGGTACTGGTTAATACCTGGGACACCTATATAAAGGTACAGAATATATACAGGGTAGGTACTGGTTAATACCTGGGACACCTATATAAAGGTACAGAATATATACAGGGTAGGTACTGGTTAATACCTGGGACACCTATATAAAGGTACAGAATATATACAGGGTAGGTACTGGTTAATACCTGGGACACCTATATAAAGGTACAGAATATATACAAAGGACCAGGACAGGGTAGGTACTGGTTAATACCTGGGACACCTATATAAAGGTACAGAATATATACAGGGTAGGTACTGGTTAATACCTGGGACACCTATATAAAGGTACAGAATATATACAGGGTAGGTACTGGTTAATACCTGGGACACCTATATAAAGGTACAGAATATATACAGGGTAGGTACTGGTTAATACCTGGGACACCTATATAAAGGTACAGAATATATACAGGGTAGGTACTGGTTAATACCTGGGACACCTATATAAAGGTACAGAATATATACAGGGTAGGTAGGTACTGGTTAATACCTGGGACACCTATATAAAGGTACAGAATATATACAAAGGACCAGGACAGGGTAGGTACTGGTTAATACCTGGGACACCTATATAAAGGTACAGAATATATACAGGGTAGGTACTGGTTAATACCTGGGACACCTATATAAAGGTACAGAATATATACAAAGGACCAGGACAGGGTAGGTACTGGTTAATACCTGGGACACCTATATAAAGGTACAGAATATATACAGGGTAGGTACTGGTTAATACCTGGGACACCTATATAAAGGTACAGAATATATACAAAGGACCAGGACAAGGTAGGTACTGGTTAATACCTGGGACACCTATATAAAGGTACAGAATATATACAGGGTAGGTACTGGTTAATACCTGGGACACCTATATAAAGGTACAGAATATATACAGGGTAGGTACTGGTTAATACCTGGGACACCTATATAAAGGTACAGAATAGGTTATATACAGGGTAGGTACTGGTTAATACCTGGGACACCTATATAAGGTACAGAATATATACAGGGTAGGTACTGGTTAATACCTGGGACACCTATATAAAGGTACAGAATATATGGGAACAAAAAGGTACAGTACAGGGTAGGTACTGGTTAATACCTGGGACACCTATATAAAGGTACAGAATATATACAGGGTAGGTACTGGTTAATACCTGGGACACCTATATAAAGGTACAGAATATATACAAAGGACCAGGACAGGGTAGGTACTGGTTAATACCTGGGACACCTATATAAAGGTACAGAATATATACAGGGTAGGTACTGGTTAATACCTGGGACACCTATATAAAGGTACAGAATATATACAGGGTAGGTACTGGTTAATACCTGGGACACCTATATAAAGGTACAGAATATATACAGGGTAGGTACTGGTTAATACCTGGGACACCTATATAAAGGTACAGAATATATACAGGGTAGGTACTGGTTAATACCTGGGACACCTATATAAAGGTACAGAATATATACAGGGTAGGTACTGGTTAATACCTGGGACACCTATATAAAGGTACAGAATATATACAGGGTAGGTACTGGTTAATACCTGGGACACCTATATTAAGGTACAGAATATATACAGGGTAGGTACTGGTTAATACCTGGGACACCTATATAAAGGTACAGAATATATACAGGGTAGGTACTGGTTAATACCTGGGACACCTATATAAAGGTACAGAATATATACAGGGTAGGTACTGGTTAATACCTGGGACACCTATATAAAGGTACAGAATATATACAGGGTAGGTACTGGTTAATACCTGGGACACCTATATAAAGGTACAGAATATATACAGGGTAGGTACTGGTTAATACCTGGGACACCTATATTAAGGTACAGAATATATACAGGGTAGGTACTGGTTAATACCTGGGACACCTATATAAAGGTACAGAATATATACAGGGTAGGTACTGGTTAATACCTGGGACACCTATATAAAGGTACAGAATATATACAAAGGACCAGGACAGGGTAGGTACTGGTTAATACCTGGGACACCTATATAAAGGTACAGAATATATACAGGGTAGGTACTGGTTAATACCTGGGACACCTATATAAAGGTACAGAATATATACAGGGTAGGTACTGGTTAATACCTGGGACACCTATATAAAGGTACAGAATATATACAGGGTACTAGGACATTAAGGTACAGAATATATACAAAGGACCAGGACAGGGTAGGTACTGGTTAATACCTGGGACACCTATATAAAGGTACAGAATATATACAGGGTAGGTACTGGTTAATACCTGGGACACCTATATTAAGGTACAGAATATATACAGGGTAGGTACTGGTTAATACCTGGGACACCTATATTAAGGTACAGAATATATACAGGGTAGGTACTGGTTAATACCTGGGACACCTATATAAAGGTACAGAATATATACAGGGTAGGTACTGGTTAATACCTGGGACACCTATATAAAGGTACAGAATATATATACAGGGTAGGTACTGGTTAATACCTGGGACACCTATATAAGGTACAGGTACAGAATATATACAGGGTAGGTACTGGTTAATACCTGGGACACCTATATAAAGGTACAGAATATATACAGGGTAGGTACTGGTTAATACCTGGGACACCTATATAAAGGTACAGAATATATACAGGGTAGGTACTGGTTAATACCTGGGACACCTATATAAAGGTACAGAATATATACAGGGTAGGTACTGGTTAATACCTGGGACACCTATATAAAGGTACAGAATATATATACAGGGTAGGTACTGGTTAATACCTGGGACACCTATATAAAGGTACAGAATATATACAGGGTAGGTACTGGTTAATACCTGGGACACCTATATAAAGGTACAGAATATATACAGGGTAGGTACTGGTTAATACCTGGGACACCTATATATAAAGGTACAGAATATATACAGGGTAGGTACTGGTTAATACCTGGGACACCTATATAAAGGTACAGAATATATACAGGGTAGGTACTGGTTAATACCTGGGACACCTATATTAAGGTACAGAATATATACAGGGTAGACAAGGTAGGTACTGGTTAATACCTGGGACACCTATATAAAGGTACAGAATATATACAGGGTAGGTACTGGTTAATACCTGGGACACCTATATAAAGGTACAGAATATATACAAAGGACCAGGACAGGGTAGGTACTGGTTAATACCTGGGACACCTATATAAAGGTACAGAATATATACAGGGTAGGTACTGGTTAATACCTGGGACACCTATATAAAGGTACAGAATATATACAGGGTAGGTACTGGTTAATACCTGGGACACCTATATAAAGGTACAGAATATATACAAAGGAATATATACAGGGTAGGTACTGGTTAATACCTGGGACACCTATATATAAAGGTACAGAATATAATACAGGGTAGTACTGGTTTATACCTGGGACACCTATATAAAGGTACAGATATATACAAAGGCAGACAGGGTAGGTACTGGTTAATACCTGGGACACCTATATAAAGGTACAGAATATATACAGGGTAGGTACTGGTTAATACCTGGGACACCTATATAAAGGTACAGAATATATACAGGGTAGGTACTGGTTAATACCTGGGACACCTATATAAAGGTACAGAATATATACAGGGTAGGTACTGGTTAATACCTGGGACACCTATATAAAGGTACAGAATATATACAGGGTAGGTACTGGTTAATACCTGGGACACCTATATAAAGGTACAGAATATATACAGGGTAGGTACTGGTTAATACCTGGGACACCTATATAAAGGTACAGAATATATACAAAGGACCATACAGGGTAGGTACTGGTTAATACCTGGGACACCTATATAAAGGTACAGAATATATACAGGGTAGGTACTGGTTAATACCTGGGACACCTATATAAAGGTACAGAATATATACAAAGGACCAGGACAGGGTAGGTACTGGTTAATACCTGGGACACCTATATAAAGGTACAGAATATATACAAAGGACCAGGACAGGGTAGGTACTGGTTAATACCTGGGACACCTATATAAAGGTACAGAATATATACAGGGTAGGTACTGGTTAATACCTGGGACACCTATATAAAGGTACAGAATATATACAGGGTAGGTACTGGTTAATACCTGGGACACCTATATAAAGGTACAGAATATATACAAAGGGGATAATGACCAGGACAGGGTAGGTACTGGTTAATACCTGGGACACCTATATTAAGGTACAGAATATATACAGGGTAGGTACTGGTTAATACCTGGGACACCTATATTAAGGTACAGAATATATACAAAGATCAAACATTTTGTTAACATACTAAATACTGAAGATTTATTTCCACAGTTTGACGTTTCATTAAATCTTTTTACATGCAGTAGTTCTCTTGTAGAGTTTGAGTTATCTTTCTTTGATTGTATGGTGAAAGTAATCCATTTAAAAGTGAGGCAAGTTGAGGAATGCGTTCTGAAATTAAGTTTTCATTTGAATAAGATTAGTGTCTTCATTTGGATATGAATATAGTAACTGTTTATTAGTTGTAGTTGTTCTTGTCATTCTTATTACTGGTGAAATTTTAACATCCTAGATAGTGATAATAAATTGATTACGACTTGATAGACAGGCGCCAGGTTTGTATTTATTAATTATAAACTGTGATAATTCATTGTAAATATATGGGTAGACATCAATACATTGTCCTTGTTTGTTTAGTAATAATCTGACCTATTTCCTGATAACAAATAACAGCAGATGGTTCTAAGTATATGATACAGACAGGTAATTGCATAGGTTAATATCTATATATCTATTTTTGATGTCATATAACCAAAAGCCTTTGTGTAGGCCTTATCCGGAAGCTACATTTGAATAACCATGGAAACAAAGACGCTAGCACAATGTAGGAGTGTCTTTGCTAATTTCACATGATGCCTGGAAGGACTGGTATTTACTGGACATTATGTGATATTTCAAACTTCTGTTTATGACATTCTGTTTAAAGATTTTTATCCATCCTCTACCCTCAGATCAAAATGGCTGCTGAGGGTCAGGTGGGTTTGACATTTGAAGATAATTGGATATTTTTTTCTGATAAAAAACTCTGGTCATTGTTCTTGTGATGGCATTTATTCATAGTTGATGATCACTGAAAATTCAAATTGCCTTTGGCATTTGGAAGTAAAGGGTAATGGCTACAAGAGTTCTTCTATTGGGGCTAATTCTATCCTTTAGGTAAAGGGATTTAATAAAAGTACTTCTTCACTACTCTTTCACATCACAGTAGATACGTATCTAGAGGATAGTGCAATATAGTATTACTGGTGTCCTATCCAGTTTCATCCCATTTTAATTATAGTTTGAAGGAGTAACATCATTATATCTTGCAATTTCCAAGTTTTAGCTCACTTTGTGCAAAAGACCATACCGAACATATACCAAACCTTGGCGTGCAATGCACTAATTTGACATCTGCATGAACAACCGTTGGTCAGAATTTAACAAGCTTTCACTGGTATTACAACTTCATTATATGTGGGAATTAAAAATTGTACAAATGTTTGGACTTCAATTTGGCCATATTGCTTTAAGTTGTCTATGAATGAAACTTGCTCATATTAAGTATTTAACATCTGTATTGGCTTACTGCCATTAAACCCTATCTGTGAACGCTGAAAGTGTAATACAATTACGACAAGTATCAATAGTACATGATCAAAGACAAGTACTCCTCGGCGTCGAGTCAAAACGTTTTCTCGTTAGATGGTTCGTTTACAAGATGGGCGGGGCAAAATATGACTTGAAGGGCACATGGCATTGGATGTTACAATTTGGTGTTTGTTCCGAAGATGGACGAGGCCTCCATATGTATACATGTATCAGCAAGGACCGATGATATGTCAACATAAACAATTATAAATATTCTAAGATTGATCAAATTATCGTTGGTGTTATTTTCTTTGTTATTTAGTACCTGGCTAAGTTTTCATTATAGTCAATATGAATTTGGGAAGGTCAGGAAACTCATGATCTGTACAAAAATCTACCCTGCATGCAGTTCAAGTCTGGAGATACACAGATATACATGTAATGTACGACTCGTAGCACTTACTGTATGTACATGTAGAAATCTTTATCTTGCATCTCTGGTATATTTGGTATATTTTGCCTATCATACTGAAAGGTTATAATTTTTTAACATGCATAAGCCTGTAACATCTAATTTTTAATTGTACGCGAATGTTTGTGACACAGGGAAAATAAGACACAGGGTTTGTTTAAATGTTAATACCTCTCAAATTTAAGCTGAATATAAAAATAAGATTACAAATTAAAAACTGTCAGGATTTCTGTAATAAACTGGTACAAATTACCATGTATGTGTTAAATGTAATACAGATATATGTAAGCTTATAATTAGGAGTTTTAAAAATGAAAGGCAGATACGTATACGAAAAACTGTAATGATTTCTCTTATAAACTGATACAATATTTGCTAAATGAATTGTAGTGACAGCTAATGTATAAGTTGAAGTAATACAAAAAACTTTTATGGTAAAGAACTTAAAGGCCCAATATCCGTATCCTTCTTATTTTTTTTCATGATTTAGAAGAATGTTGAAAAAATCATGTTGTTATTCATGCAGAAACAGGACTAAATCGAAGTCAAGATGAGCGATTATGAATCAGATTATTTTGATAAAAATCAAATGAATATTAAACATCGCTAGGTGGGTCCCACTTAGTCAAACAAGCCGAAGTTAGCTGACATTGTAACGTCGTTGCCGAAAACGTCATGTGACTACTGTAACTACGTAACGTCTGTCCGAACTCTTCCGGAAATGGGGTATGAACTTTCCGACTTCTGTTCGGCAATAATCGTAACTTCTATGGAGACCAGTTTAAAATGAAGGAATGTTTACATGTATCGACTTTCAACAACTGCTGTACCAAAGTTATTAAAAAACAGTATTAATATTCTTTAATATATCTTAGGTGGATTTGATATTCATTAGGTTTTCAAAATAAATAACTTTATATATTTACAGTTTGCGCTGACATGGACTCAATAACCATGTTTTCTAGTATTATCATTATCAATGTATAATGATAGTACAACACGTGTGCTGATTCTATTGTTACAAGAATACAGGAATAGTCGCTGGCCTTATCAGTTGTTCAATCGAATATGCTGACGATGACGGGAGAGAAAAAATATGGGTATCTTAATAGAAAATATGCAAATGTCGCGAGATTAAATAATATTCATTTACGTGAAAAACTGTGGATATAAGGAATATATTTCTATTTTGTTGAGGTAATGAGGTTTTAATGTTAATGGAGCCCTTGTAAATTTTATGTAACTAATAAGTGTATGAAATCTTATTTCCTACTCATTTTATAATACTAAGACTTTCTCTTGTACTCCAACTAACCTTTTTTAAAAATAGATCTTAATGTATGATATGTCATTATGTTCTGTGGGACATCAAAGTAGAGCACTAACAGCTTGGTATCATTGAATGGATCTTGAGAGCAAATGCAAATAAGTAAAAAAATGATGACAATTTCTTTCTTTTGCCAAAGTATGCGCTTTAAGATCTAAATGAAAAGATATTGACTATAATGGCTAACTCTTCAGAGATCAAGAATTCTTCAAAATATTGAAATTGAAGAAAAAAATTGCTTGCTTTAACTAGACACCGAACATTGGTTATTTATTGATCCCTCTTGTTCATGAGATGTTGTGCACTTGATAAAACAGGTCCTCCATTACCTTTAGGTGATGTATAGATGGTGTAAGTTGGAAGGTTTCTGACAACTAATTTACTGTTTGTATTGTTTAGATTCTGTGGATAACCAGGACAATTCTTTAGTATCAGGCCTGATGGGCGGTAACCATGGTGACAAGGAACATCCGATCAAAGGAGGAACTCAGATCAGTGATTACATCACATATGATTGGTGAGTATGTAGAAATGAACTGTGAATATTTTTATTCAATTAAAATTGTAAAGGATACATTTTATAGAAAAAACATTCACTAAAAATAAACACAGAATTTATAAAATGTAAATTTCTTATGGCTAGGAAGAACACTTGGGTTAGCTATTTGAACACATAATTGATAAAATGTATTTGATAAAAATTGTCTTTAGATATTTGTTCATTGCATAGGAAACTAATGGTCTCAATGTTTTAAAATTTATACACCAAGGCTTGCAAAAATAAAAACTTCTTAAGACTCAAATTTCATCCAGCATTGAACTGCAATCAGTTGCCAATTATTGAAGGATGACTGCCAATTGGATAATATGAAGTGCTAGCACGCTTCATGGAATTTGCCATTGTCCATTTGGCACTCCAACTGTTTAATTTTGATCATGAACTGCTAAAACCATCTTTCAACAGTTCATCTCAGAATTAATAAAATCAAATGGGACCATATTCCCATAATAGTTCTTTCAATGAACATTCAATTACCAATTGGCTTACTGTCAACATCTTTCTGAAATATTTCTTTCACGAATATTCCAGTAAAATTTGTTAAATGACTTTCCGAGACCATCTCCCAATTATATTCTTTTCGGAACAATCAAGTACCAAATCCAAATGATTTTCAGATACCACCCTCCGATTATTGTAATAGTTCCTTCAAGAACATTCAAGTACCAAATGTCTTGCTGAGACCATTATTAGTAGTTCGTTCTGAGATATACAAGAAAGGTATTTCTTAGACCACTTTCCAGTGACGAAGAATATATCTCCCTGGAACAAACTAGTCTGAATAAAATGTCATTCTTGTATCATCTTCTTAATATATGTCTTCCTGAAATATTCATATAACAATTACTGTAACGGTTCTTCCATGAACATATACGAGTACCAATCGCCTTATGAGACTATTTCCTGTCATTAATTCTGGGTCATACATGCACCAAATGTCTTTCTTGTGCGAGATTTGATAATAAATCTTTGAGCAATAGTTGTGGTGTAAATCATTAAGCCATCATGATTCCTGCCATTTTTAGGTCATCTGACCCGCAGGGTCAGAATGACCTATTGTCATTATGCACCGTCCGTCGTCGTGCGCCGTCCCCCGTGCGCCATCCGCCATGCGTAAACTTTTCATTCAAACGACTTCTTTTCAATAACCAAAAGGCTCAGGGTACTGATATTTGGCCTGTAGCATGCTGGGACAAAGGGCTACCAAGTTTGTTCAAATGAATGACCTTGTCCTTCATTCAAGGTCACAGGGGTCAAAAAGGCTAAAATCTTTAAACGACTTCTTCTCAAGACCCAGAAGGCCCAGGGTACTGATATTTAGCCTGCAGCATGCTGGGATGAAGGGCTACAAAGTGTGTTCAAATAAATGACCTCGACCTTCATTCAAGGTCACAGGGGGTCAAATAGGCTAAAAGTCATTTAAACAACTTCTTGTGAATAACTAAGAGGCCTAGAGACCTGATATTGTGCCCATAACATGCTTGGATGAAGGGCTATCAAGTTTGTTCAAATGAATGACCTTGATCTTCATTCAAGGTCACAGGGGTCAAAAAGGCTAAAATCTTTAAATAACTTCTTCTCAAGAACCAGTAGGCTCGGGGTAATGATATTGGGCATGTATGCTGGGATGAAGGGCTACCAAGTTTGTTCAAATGAATGACCTTGATCTTCATTTAAGGTCACAGGGGTCAAATAGGCTAAAATCTTTAAACAATTTCCTCTTAAGAACAGAAAGGCACAGGATATTCATATTGGACCTGCAGCATGCTGGGATGAAGTGCTACCAAGTTTGTTCAAATGAATGGCCTTTACCTTCATTCGAGGTCACAGAGGTCAAATATGCTAAGAATCCTTTAAACAACTTCTTGTGAATAACTAAGAAGCCTAGAGACCTGATATTTGGCCTGTGACATGCTAGGATGAAGGGCTATCAAGTTTGTTCAAATGAATGACCGTGATCTTCATTTAAGGTCATAGGGGTCAAAAAGGCTGAAATTTTTATACGACTTCTTCTCAAGAACCAAAAGGTCCAGGAAACTCATATTAGGCATGTAGCAAGCTGGAATGAAGGGCTACCAAGTTTGTTCAAATGAATGACCTTTACCTTCATTCGAGGTCACAGAGGTCAAATATGCTAAAATCTTTAAACGACTTCTTCTCAAGAACCAAAAGGCCCAGGATACTCATATTGGGCTTGCAGCATGCTTGGATGAAGGGCTAATAAGTCTGATAAAATGAATGACCTTGACCTTCTTTCAAGGTCACAGGGGTCAAATTGGCTAAAATATTTTAAACGACTTCTTTAGAATAAGTAGGAGGTCTAGAGACCTGATATTAGGCCTTTGACATGCTGAGATGAAGGGCTTTCAAGTTTGTTCAAATGAATGACCTTGATCTTCATTCAAGGTCACAGGGGTCAAATAGGCTTAAATCTTTAAAGAACTTCTTCTCAAAAACCAAAAGGCCCAGGATACTCATATTGTGCCTATAGCACGCTAGGATGAAGGGCTACCAAGTTTGTTCGATTGAATGACCTTGACCTTCATTCAAGGTCACAGGGGTCAAAAGGGCTAAAATCTTTAAACGACTTCTTGAGAATAACTAGGAGGCCTAAAGACCTGATATTGGGCCTGTGACATGCTGGGATAAAGGGCTACTAAGTTTGTTCAAATGAATGACCTTTACCTTCATTCAAGGTCACAGAGGTCAAATATGCTGAAATCTTTAATCGACTACATTGTGTTGTGCTTATAGTCAGGTGACCGTTTAGGCCCATGGGCCTCTTGTTTATTTAGCTTTGCAGACTGGGGAAATACTGATTTATTTTTTCCTAAGCTGTGTTGCCCTGCTGTACAGGAAATTTTAGAAACCAACCACAGATAATTTAGTTATTGATGTTTTGTTGGATTATAATCTTTTGACTTGGCCGATTAAAAACATCAAAACCGATTGAAAAGATGGATTCTAAAACTAAAAAAGAAATATATCGGAGCGTTGTAACGTTGGTTCATGTTGCTTGGGGTTTAAATGTACAATGAATCAATGACTTTATGGAGAAAGCAATCAAGAGGGTTAAAATATACAATGAATCAGTGCGTTAATGGAGAAAACAATCAATTTAACGATGAAGTTTTTATAAAAAGATAACATGAACAAGGAATAAAAAGATAACAAGAAGAAGGACACTTGCTGTAATTCTGCCTACGAACAACAATTTTGAAATTATCCACGGCACTTGTTGTATCCTAGAGCCTGCAGATCCTGCCTAATTATATAGGTTAACTGAGGCTGTGTCATAGTGATCTAATCTCAGGGTGGTCTCAATGGAGGTGTAATTATCAGGCTTCTCATCTTAGCAACAAAAATCAATGCAGCAGCAAAACAGTTTAAAAAAGTAATTTACAGCCTGATTGTTATTCAAAGATGCAGATTGCTGATCATCGAGAAATGCCAGAATGGAAATCCAAAGTCAAAATGTTAACTATTATCCTTTGTCTCACGTCCTGATTTAATTTGACATTTACATGAGGTGTCATGTACTAGTGACTTTTGCTGATGATATTGTATTTATCTACAGTCTAATTGGAGTCAATCGTGAAAAATTCACGTAGGACTTTCGCCTTAGGCAATTTTGTTTTTTCAGACATTGATAATTTTACTTTCAAAGCTGTGAAACAAGATAACATATTTCCCTTCACACTTCCTATTTTCCTGAGATTGATAACCTTTTGTCGTGTCAACCGATCATATTGTCATTGAATATTGCATATGAAAATCATTCTAAATTCGACTTGCAAATTGTTCACTTTCGAGTTAATTCTAACTGTTAAACTACGACGTTTTAGAACACTTGAGACATATAAAGTGACAAATGATAATAAGTACATCAGAAATAAAAAAAGAGCTGAAGACAAGATGCTTCAAAAATCTTCAGATTTTTCCCCCATACAAATCTAGGTCAGATCTGATTTGAAGTAAAATCTCAAAGGAGAGTTACAGTAATGAAGTAGACGATTTTCACACGCTACCGTGATACCATCATGTATAAATCTTTACCGCAGTCTTCATTGGCGATCCTGTATCAGACAATGTGCTCTGGAACATTTTAGTCTGTTACATATGTCTCACTAGAAGAGGTGGTACGGCTGCAACAAGCAAGGAAGTACAAGTCATCTGGGACTCAAACGAATGTCAAGCGTTGTCTTTTTTCTTTCTGTAAATGTAAAAAGGCAATTGATTAAATGAACTCCGAGAGATAATTATACAATTAGATGTGCTTGATGGTGTGGGCAAGGTCATCTGCTGAATCTTAATATAGTCTGAAGGCTTCATTGGGAATAAGAAAACCACCAAGCAGGACATAGAATAAGTCCTCTACAACAATGAAGTTTCCTATACCAGACGTTCAAGTGGTTGAAGGCACTGTTGTTTACAGAATTAATATCCGACTGACATACAAATGTTGGTATTGAATCCCGGAAAATATATATGATTTGAATGTAATTTTCGTTACGTACTATCACAAACTTGGATCATCACAACACAGTCGCGTCTCAATCGGAAATAAGATTTGCGATATATTCACATGCCATTCTGGATGTTGACGATATAACCCATTACAAATGTGTTTCATGATACAAACCACACAGTCGAAGACATAGCATCAAAACCCCCCATGGGATCAGGCGTCCAACTAACGATTGTATGACCTCGAACAGAAGCAGAAATTCCCATTAATATACCTCTATAATGGATGATTACTAAATGCCAAAATGTAAGATAGTGTCATAAAGGCATTCGGATGAAAATAATAGAAGAAAGATGCCAAATAAATTTTTTTTGACAACCATTCGATTTCGACAACTATTCGCTATCCTTTCCAGGACGACAAAACACAACGACGTGTGAGGAGGAAACTACGTCATTGTCCTAACATAAAAAGGTTAATATTTAATGACAGTGTAAAGAGAGCGATCTGACTGAAGTTTGATCCCTAAATAAATAATTCAGGCTCTTCTAAATCAGACTATAGTAGTCCATTAGGAAATTGCAAGGGTGAAAAAGTTAAAGACTTGACCATCCACAGTTAACCTTCATGTGTTTTCATAAAAATATTTTGTTTTCGGCGTACCAACAGTAAGACCTTTTGGACAGTTATATAAACCCTAGCGCTGACCCAGAAGGGGATTGCCAAATTCAGAAACATTCTTTGTGCATAAAGGAATCAAAAATACCTCATTCTTCCTACGTCCTTCTGAATGTCTTCCTCGATACAGCCTCGGCCAAGACACCATAAAAGTCAATAAAAGAAAGAAATTGCTGTAGGTTGTACAATAAATGCTATTGAACTAAAGCAATATTACACTAAAATACTTAGTTTCGATACAGTGCTAGTTTTACAAATCGACCGATCGCGATCTCGTAATGTTTTGCATCCTTTTTATTATTTATGTGAAAGTTTCCACCAAAAAAAAAAAAAAAAAAAAAAAAATCTGTGAGTGGACCCGGCGTTAGACAAGGTTATTGCTACATTTGTATCTATAAGAAATGAACTTGTCATGGAAATTCCTTTCAGTATTCATTTTTTATCTATTTTTGTGTTTATGCCTTCCAATTCCGAATTAAAATTGAAATCACCTAAGGCTAAGCCGTTCTCATTTGTGGTAGAGATCTGTCTAGCTCTCCCTAGTGTATATCGCCGCTGGACTGTTTGTGCTTCCTCTCTTCATATCAATTATTGTTTTGTTTTACAGAAAATCTAGTCTAATTACCACTTATCAGCATTGTCAATAAGTATATACATGTAGATTTACGAATCCATACATAAGTAGCGAATAGGCATACTCGTTTACTGCAGAAACCGTTGTGCCTTTTGGTATTGCGGAGCCTCCATGTTAGGTGTATTTCTGTTACATTGAAAACTTAGTAAAAATACCAGAATACTGTTTATTTTAAAATACCAGAATACTGTTTCATTTTGTTAGTCACAATGATAATGCGATTGTGGGTCGTAAACTATTTGAATGCAAACTGCGCTTGTTAAGGTTAGATGAAGTGAAAATGTAAATATAGCAATACCAATGCACATACATAAGGGAAACGCTCGCGTATTACAAGAGGACATTACACAAATATAAGAAGTCTGTCCTATACAAACGCGCCCATTACTCACATGCCACACCAAACAGGGATGTCGTCCTTAAGTGACCTTCCCTATCCATGGGATCTCAAGCTAAGTACGAAACGAACGAAGTCAGCATCAATTTTAAGTTTCGGTACGAACATGTTTTTACCGTTAAAATTTGTTCTTTTTGCTTAGTTACTTGTTGTTATGGCGTAGGGACAGCAGCGAAATTATTTTACATGTAATTCGTTTACAGTAAAAAGTTAAACGGTACAGTTCTGAGACATAGGGATTAAGACTCCGTTGTTTTGTTCGTAATGACTCTACAACGCACTTACACACCCTCAATGACATTGGAATTTCTGAAATCAATTGAATTGTTTCAATTAGTCAAAAGGTGTTAAAACGAATCATGAGGGCATCTAGGTACTGGGCAGATACACCATCCCGCGTCTAGACTTGATGTCACTACATTAAGTGTACGTGGTCTGAAGGCTATTGATCTACTTTTCCTCCATTAGGCTTATCATAGACATAATACCTTTGATTGTATCACCATATATTTACTTACCAGGTGCATATATCAGTTTGAAGGTATCGTCAAACCTAGGCATTTTATGCCTCCGCCCGCCATGATAGTGTGGGCTATATGATTATCTGCGCGTGTCTCGGTTCGTCGCAATGCCGCTCGTCTTATCGCGTTACGTTACATCTTGTCCAGCGGAGGCGAGACAATTTATAGCTCACGGACATTACAATTTCTCGAAGTAGAATTCTGTATTATGTAGATGTGTAAGAGTAACATTCCAATTTAAACGATATATGAATGTTCTTAAATCGGTCATCTGCTTAGTCGATGTGAGGGTATTACCTGCCTGCTACTGTATTTGCGCGATAATCAGTGAGAGTTGATTTAAGTTAAGATATACGCTTGGTAATGTTGTTGGTAATAAAATTGGTCTTGGGTTGGTGTTCGTCAAGTCATGGAGAACACGTTATCCATGATATGCCCAGTTTCTCCCTGGAGCCAGCATTGTAGTTGAGAAGAGGAACCATTCTGCCGATCGCTATTTAGATACGGGCACAATGTGTTTTCTTCCGTTCATTTGATGAATATGAGTTAAACGATACTTAGGCCTACCAAACGATGCATATTGCCAGTCTTAGTCTCCTGTACTTACGTTCTCTGTTTTGAAGGATACATTGCTTATAAAATAACTGTATTATTAACAGACTTGATATTTGTGATCTCCCCGCCTTGTATGTTAAATAATAACGAACACAATTAAACAATATCACTAAAATCGAAAATACAAGGTTAATATAAATTGCGAAATATATACTTCGAAGCTTTAGACCATGACGATATCGATATACTTGTTAACAGCCGAACAACGTCATTTCCTATCTCAAAACCCCATATCGAGAAAACATATCTAAACGGTTCTCTGCCAGATTGACGACATTCGTCAGAATATGCCAATATCACATTATTAGATTAGTACTATATAGTGGGAACTATTCCCCGAAGGTTGGATACACTGAAGCGTCCTTGTTTATCAACTTGCGTGTTTCATATATATATTTGTTATATGACTGTGAGTTTTGCCGTTTTCTGATTTGTCTAGACCGCACGGTCAGGTCTTGACAAAATGCAATGTCAGCCTTGGTGCCTACCAACAAACCCTAAAATATAGTTCGCATAAAATGTTTTTGCTGATTATGTTACAGTAGGATGTGCTTAATCAGAATCTGAATGATGCCACCTCGGCATCTTCAGGGAATTGGAAAATATTTCAGTCGGCCTCCACAAACGTTTTCAAATACTATATCAATCAAATAAATAAGGGATTAATTTTATCGTAATCGCAACAGATAATGTTTCTTTCTTATTTTTGAAAGATGGATACTAATTCTTAGAAAGAAAATAAAATCCGCTAGAAGCTGTCTTTTGGCGTAATTTATTTTTCGTCTTTATTTTGTCGAGAAATCAGCATTATAGCTTAAATGCGCAACGTTTAATATAATATAATATTTCACGACGATCATTTATGAGTAAATATTTAGTACATCGCACAAACTGTTTACGAATGTCCTGCAGGTAGAGGATTACACTAGAACCTACTGTATAAGGGTAAAGTGGACTAAATATATGATATTATCTTTTCTATTGATTATCTTTTCTATTCTCGGCGTGGAAACAGAATCCACAGCCTTACCCACAGGGGCGAACGCTCAACAAAGTGAGGTCAAAGTGAGGTGATGTCAGACGTTAGGAAGATGAAACTCAATCACGAAGATTAGAAAAGATAATATCCTAAAAGCGTTGTATGTTAATTAGCGCTTTAAAGACAAGATGAAACGCGCTAAAATAAAACTCCCCCAAAATAAGTACGTTTATAGTAACGTGGCGTGTCTCATGCTTAAAGTGAATAGTCGGGCAAAGAAAACCAGTCTAAATGCGTTCATTGGCCTTCCAAAAGTTCTCGCATATTAATACGACGGCCAAGTTCTGCTTAGTTTCCCAGTTCTGACCATTAAAGTAAAGAAAAGTTGAAAGCATTGAAAGCGAGGCTGCGTGGAACATAGTGAGCCGGGAGGACGTTTTAGAATTTCCATACTTTAAATTAATTTCTTCGTACGCAGACAGATTTTGACGAGAGATTTTATTTTTCCATTTCATAAGAAATTATACTGGATACATTCACACCATTTTTACCGAATTTAGCCATCCTTGCCCGACTGTTCACTTTAAGTAAAAGTTCCCATAGCATTTCACAACGGTCAAATATGGTCTTTGTATACTGTGTAATTCTGAAAGAGAAACTATTATACATATTTTATGGGAATGTATTAAGGTACAGTCATTACTACAAAGTTTTGAAACATTCTTACAGGCTTTTTTAATTCCCTTTGCTGTAAATAAAAAGTCATTTCTATTTGGGTTGATCTCTGATAATCATCCATCAATAAATAGGGTTGATAATGAAATTATTATTATTATTAAACAATATATTTATAGGATGAGATGCTTTCATAATTCAATACATTTAAATTCTTTAATTAATACAATAAAAGACCATTATAATGTTCAAAAATATATTGCTATTGGAAAAGGAAAAAAGGAAAAATTTGATACAGAGTGGAGTAAGTGGAAAAAACTTATTGATTTCTCTTAAAGCCTGTTTCAGTGTTCTTTTATTATATATTCTGCTGACTTATTATGATTTTTTAAAAAGACATATACATATTAAGTATTTAAGATTGTTTTTGACATGGCCGAATACCACAATTCTGCTAGCCTACCTTCCTCCTTTCTAAATCTTTATCTTACCTCCTTGCTATACTTTCCTTTCTTTTCTTTCTGCTCTACTTATAAGTGCAATATACCTCTATCAATATATATATACTATATGGCCTAACTTGCATCTAATTTACTATTATCACCTTACTAATAACCGCCTTCATGAGTGAAAGATAGTATGAGAGAAGAGAATATATGATTATGTATGCTTCTTTTTATGTGTGGACGGAATAGTGTGATTGTTCTTGAATGGTTAATATAAGATGAAAGTATGATAATTGACAGTATGATGAGATAATAAAGACGATGTGATGATGAATGCTGATGATGAAGATGAAGATGATGATGATTATAATTATGTTGATGATGATAAAGATGATGGTGGTGATGATGATATTGATGATGAAGATGATGTTATGATGATGATGAGATAGATTATGGTTGTGGTGATGATGATGATGATGATGAAAATCATGGAACGATGTTGGTTGTGATGATGGTGACGATTGATGATGTAATGATGATGATGATGATGTTATGAGTAAGATGTTTTGAGAATGAGCGTGATAGGGATATTGAATGTGAATAAGAATTCGAGAATCTATTTATTATGTGGTATATTGCACATGAAAATGAAATAAAAAATAAATTAAGAAAAAAATATGTGAAAATATATGACACCAAAGCTCGTCTTTTATTGTCATCCGATGGGCAAAAGGGTACAATTCTAACAGTACAGACACAGTCTGTATTGGACGCATGTGTCATTTGGTACTTAAGCTTGTTGCATATACAGCGCAAGAGCTCTTTACTCCAGATTGAAACGAAACTGAAAACTCATTATACATTTGTAGATACGTCATTGTATATAGATTTGTCTTATCATTATAATGGGGAAATATTTTAGCAGATTGACTAATTACATATCACTCAAAATACCAATTTACGTGTAATTACTGAATAAACAAAGCAATTTTATCATTCAATTACCGATTTGAAAATTAAATTAATTAACTTAGTAATTAAACATTAATTATAATAGATAACTACATATAATCTACGTTACATTAAGAATTATTTTAATAGGATGGTTGAAGAATATATATAAACAGAATTGATAATTTAACAGGAAGAATACCAAATGCTGATGAAAATATATCAATATTTCAGTTTGTCAACCATCTTATCCGCCATCTTGAATATTTCATATTCCCCAAAGATTCCGCGTTGACATCATCCAGTACAATATTTTCATTTACTTTTAGGTGGAAAATCACAATTTGGTACCTGGACTATTACAGTGAATTTAGCGGTCAAAGGCAAAACGAAATTAAAAAAATAGAAATTGCAATATTTAATGAAAGAATTCAAACAAATGCTTAACTAAACCATTGTGAACTACATCATTTGATTTTGAAAAGGCATTCTCAAATTTATAAATAACTGCAAATATGTTTCAATAAATATTATCAGTATTAGTATTCCATGGCCAGTTCCGCCCATTTTTACATTACCACGGGTCCAGAACAGACTCCGATGTTTTGGAAATAAGATACAGTAGCAGTTGACCCCGAGGTATCTCGATGCAAACTATGCCTTTTACTTTAGAGCCACACAACAGCCCCAAAATACATCCCCCACAAAGATTACTGGATACAAAGGTGGTGTACCCAAACTGTATGTTTTTATTTTCTAGGTAAAGGGGGGAAAGCGCAAAGACATCAGTCTATTGTGTCTATATTATCGGAACAATTAACATAACAGAATCACGAAAACTTTTCTTAAGAGGACTATGCTCTTATAACATCTGTTGTTTGCCTGTCGCCAACGCTTTTAGAAAGAAAATGATGCTTAGCTGATGACATCAAAAGTTATAAAATCGAATCCGCTATTTATTTTTTCCAATATCAGCAATTTGTCACGGAATATTTTACTTTTCCGTTCGGTTCATGCGTTGTTTGGAGTAACTGAAGCCACCTGTTTACCGTCATGTGTTAGATAAACGAATATCATATTTATTGCATCATTATAATGTTTGAAGAATCAATATATTTTTCATTAACATTGAGTGTAGGATTGAAAGAGGGATACTACATGTTATTAGATGGGACTTTTGAATGTTTAATGACACCTTTAGGTTTATATATAGCTTGGAAATGCCATCATTTTGTAACACTATTGTACCTTTAATTTCAAGTTAAGGTAACTCACACCAGTGTCGAAAGAACTATAATTATACTGCTGAGAATAATCTGTTCAGTTTCGCTTGACATTATTTGCGCGAGGTAGGAATTCACGGACATGTAAATTAATCTCCACGAAACTAGTTTATTGACGAGTAAAACATAGTTTGTAACTAAAATACAAAACTAATTTTGTGATTGTGCCACATAATGCCACTTTGCTGATTAAAAAAAAAACTTTCCGGCATTTAGTAATTAACATTGATTTCAATAAAATTATTGATGTGATGAAAATTAGAATTCGAAAAAGCAAATAATTTCCAGTCATGTACTCCTGCTATTAATGTTTTGGCCTTTTTTAAATGGAGGTACCTTTTAGTCAAATTATAGACAAATTACAATAGAAGTATCAGTGATATGTGCAGTATAAGGTCCACCAGTGTGCAATAAATTGAAAGTTGTATAGTTTGTAAAACATAATACTTACTGTTGTAGTTTACTAGACGAGAGTTCAGCCTCGGTTTGGGGCGAGTACACGAGTCACATGGTCAAGCACTGGACATGTCCACGATGTAACGCTAGTCTACTGGTCAACGTGAAGGAGAGACTTCGTCACGAGGCCGATTGCCATAGCCAGAATATCGAAGGTAGGTTTCTCTAGTCTGATGAAAAGAACTGATAACGTGGCAAGTATCAATAAGTACAATCAGTAATATTTCATGGAAATATAACTGTATTAAATTTTAGTTAAACATTTTTTTCTCATATTTGTTTTCTTTTAACAAATAACAAATGTTGATGAAGTAGTTGTCTTATTACGCATCGTATATGATTAATGGTGGCTCTGAGGAATGCCCGAAAACAATGCGTTATGAAATGTATATCGTGTCTGTATATAAAGGTAATGTGAGAATGCTCATAAATGGGGAAGTGCCATGAAGTTACGAAATTATCGAGTGTCAAAGTATTTTAGCCTTGAATGTAGCTGGATTATTCATAGGAAGTGAATATTAGAAGGAAAAAAAATGGTTGGAAGTTCATCGCTGTAAAATATTCATAAATTGAGGAATGTGTTATTAGTTGTTGGATTTAGAGGCTGACGACAAACGAGGTGATCGTGGTTAGATAGTATATTGGATTCTGTACATGGTATGAATAATTTATGAATACAGATACTAGGACGTAGGTAGGAAAAATCAGGATACAAGAGATCATTTCCTCGAACTGAAAAAAAAGTGTCATGATTTGTAGCAAGGTGTTATGGTATCATGCTCGAGTGTATGGCGTCTATTTGAAGTGCACGTTCGAGGTCATGGAATAATGCAAAGTATATATATAGAGCGAAAACAAGATTGCGAGGCGGCACGAACAAAGTCATGTAAGGAATAAAAGAAGAATGATGATAAACAAAACACAAAAGATGTAACGACGCAGAGACGCGATGAGTCTTTAGAGATGACCAATTTATTTTGGTACTCAAAAACGTCAATGAGGTCGCAGAAGACTAACTATCTCTAAAAATAGTACTATGACAGCATGGCTTTGTCAGCGTCTGAATACAGCACTATTTTTATATGTAATTTATATAAGATGGTAACGCAACGGCGTAGAATAAATGTCAACCTCATTCAGAAGGAGGTAGTAAATGGTCTATGATATCTATTGAAGTACATTCTAATATTAGTCTGGGTAGATTTAGTATGATTTCACTTTCATTATTTTTCAGCCACCAAAGAAGAGGAAGAAAAAGACATAGCCGAGGAAAAAGAGTGTCAGTTGAATACCCTGAGGAAGACCTACCATTGTACTATCTGTGATAAAGACTACAATTTCACAACTACAGAAATCCTTAAACACAGACGCTCTCATATCAACAGCTGATAAAGACTACAGACTCGGGAATTTACAAACACGCTCCAATACCAATAGCTGACAGGCCGGGGATGTAATGTGCCCTGTGTCAACTGTAACGATCTCCTTGTGAAATATGTTCATGCAATTACGTTTTGGAGGATTCAGACTATTTTTGATCAATTGCATTTAATAGAAAGGGGATTTGATTGAATTCTTGTTACGAAGCAAAAACCTGCTCAAAATTGAATTTAAAACGGCTTAGGGATGACATTTAAGTGCAAGTTTTGGAGAGAAAATTGAAATTTTGAAAAATACGGATAATTATCTTGCTCGACAACGTTGATAAATTAATTTCTTTTCATTTTGGTTCCCGAAATGTCTCTGAAAACTGAATACACTACGATTAGTAGACAAAGATTTCTATTGTAACGATTTTGTCTGAAAAAATGATGGATCAAACTTGTTATTGCATTTTCGATTGAATGAGTAGCGACGTTGCAGATACAGATATAGAATACACAATGTTATACGATATTTCTACTCGAATAGCTGCGAAATGGTGGTAGGCATCTGACATTCCCTTTTGCAAATGTATTGAAACAATGCTTTAAGATGCTCCACCGCTGACAGAGCATATATGATATTCATTATTTGAACAGTAATTGGTGTTTAATCGAATATATATATATCTCTGATTAACACAAAACTGATGTAACATAATTTATTTTGCCTTTGGTGCATGCGCAATCATTACTTCATTCATATAGAATATAGTGGCACAGATTTTTTTTCAGGATGCAATTAATTATTTTTTATATTTTTAACTTGAAGTAAAATTAGAAGCTGAGACTTTTCAATAGTCGTAATGATGTAAAGTAAGTAACTTTTGTAACTGAATAAAAATACTGAATCGTCTGCTCCTGTTTTTAATAGTGAAAAAATACCATTTGTCAGGTGGAGCATCTTTGATATTTGAAATCAAACGGTCGACTGATTTATGTTTTAGTTTAGATCCTATTGAAACTAGTGATATTTTGTATGCCTTCATATCATATCCTGTGTACTTGACATAACTTGGTTGATAGAAAGTGTGAATGCATTGGACCTAACCTTAGATATTACTGTTGACTCATAGATTGTTGTGTTGTTTGTACTTTTTAGCAAAATTAGCAAGCCCAATAACGAATAAAATTAGTCGAAGCCCTGGGAACAGAGGAGAGGCCTTCATCCGTTTTGTGTATTGTTTTCAATTTTGAACTTTTGTCACCCAAGGAAGCACACCACCAAATAGAACCTTTCTGAAATTTCATTTCATAAAAATATTACTAAATAAGGCTGGATATGGTAAAAGCTCAATTGGGTTTGAAACAGTGATAGATGACATTAATTTATATCTGAATAAGTCCGTCAGACTCTTGAATGGAGAATTGTAGGCCTTAAAGCTGACAATGCAAATTAAAAAGTTTTAAATTGAGATTAAAAAAAATTAAGCACACTTGTATTTCAAGAATCATTTATGAGACAACCCCCATCGAGGTAAGCCATTTTTTGTTTTTCGCTCTGTCTGTATCCGGTGCTCTCACCGACCCCTATATAAAGCGCGTGAATCGACACACGTGCGCTCAGTCTATACACGTACATAGACACCTGGCAGGTGTCCACTGTGTATCACTATTACGTAAACAAAACACTTACCTATAAAGGTATATGGGGCTTGTTTGGCAACAAAATACTTCAAATCCTCTAAGCTGTCATTTACATGTTTGTCAAAATAAAATTTCCACGCTAATGAATAGAAATTCAAATGATTAACCGTCCACATATCTCAACATATATTATCGTAACCGATGTTCTCGACTGGCCATGTGCACGTGACTACTTGACCCGAACAAGCGACAACTACTGCTAAGGACACACACGTGTCGGTGTACGTGTAAAACCTATTGTACATGTATATTGAAGTGTTTCATCAGCTCGTTTTGGATATTATTTGGGATTTAGCTGACAACACATTCATGTATTATTTCAATGAAACCTTGTCAGATGAGTGCAGTGTTTATTTTCATTTTGAAATTGTTATTTGCAATATCGGGGAATGTGTATAAGAGGCAATTTATGTTTGAAATGACGCACGTGTGTCTAGTCCCGTGCTTTATATAGGGGGTTGGTCAGTGACGGTAACTAAGCAGAGCAAAAATAAAGATGGCTGCCACTTCCTTGGATAGACACTGTCATAACTGGGGAATGTCTAGGAAACAATTTTCCACACAAAAAAAATCTGCATGCTTTTTAACTTGCATTGTCAGCTAAAGAGAAGTGTTTTTATTTTATTAAACTTAAATCATTGTAAACTCAAAACAAAGTGTATTCAAAATCACAAATATCATTGCGAAACACAAGATTCCGTCAAAACGAGGAGTCTTTCATTTTCCTTTTTCTTGTTTTTTGACCCGTCAGATGCTGAAAAAAGAAGAAAACCCATATCCACACATACGACGATAACAGTTTTTTTATGCGTATTAGCCCCTTCAAATAAATCCGGAGAGTGTTGTAGTGTTTGCCACCGTCTGTCTGTCTACCCATCTTGCCTATCTTACTGTCACTCTGTCTTTCCGTCTGCTGGGATAATTTGGGATCAACTACACAAGTCACCTATTGAAATATATTTGAAAAAATGTTGGCTTCTAGACGATAGTTTTAGAACAAATTGATGGATTGATGGTATCGTATGAGGCGACACAGCTTTGGATCGAAAAAGGCCAACTACAAAGGCAGTTTAACTTTTACTAAAACTAGGATAATGTCACTGTTAGAGTTTGTAGGGATCAGCTGGTGACATGCTTTGCTTCAGCAATATTCAGAATGCTTGTTAGAAATCATCAAGATGTTTATAGCCTAGAATAGCTGAGTACAATAACACCGACCGACTTCCAAACTCTGTATATCAGCACACGGTCTATTTTAGATTGTCCCAGGTGTCATACATAGAAGATGATTAGCATTGCGGAGATAAAAGTGCATAAATCCTCTCTGGTATTGCGTCTTTACCATACATTCACCACTTGATTAAAAAGTGTTGGAACTCACAGATTTACAATAGGTTGGGCGAAAAAGCAATTGAAGGGTGGTGGTTTGGTCTCCCAAGTGACATGAAGGCAGTAATTGATAGTTTGATGATCGCAATTTTATTGTTCATTGACTATCGCACAGTAATTGGTGTCTTGCTATGTTCAAGAAACACTTGACGCGTCTGACGGTGAATTACAGGCTTAAAAAGCTTGATTACGTGTAATTAAAACACAATTAGCTTCCACTAAACATGGTTCTGATTAATATAATATCCCCTAAGGTCAGGGTATCTACTAGGTAATGATGCTCCAATTAGACAATAAACAATATCGCCCTTTGAACAGGAGATGTTTTGGATGATTACTTTCTCATGTCAGATTATTTTTGTCACGTGTCAATTAGAATGTCATTATTATCATAGTTCGCATTTTGATTGTCGACACGAACAACATTCCTCAAAAACCATGTCAACACGAAATGGTTTTTTTCTCGCTGTTGACGATAAAATATTACTGGCAATTCCGGGAGTGTTTATTTCTTTGCATTTCGCTAAATGTTTTGAGATATTTTCATATTAAAATTATTGTGTTTTGCTTTAATCAAAACAGCAATGAATATTCATATACAAGGAATATTGTCCTATGAAACATCTGAAAACGTCTTCCTGCTTGAACAGTATCCACGGTTTCCATGGGTTACTATCACTCTTGTTTCATCCAGCCCTGGAATAAATCGGTGTATAGAATTATTCTTGAATTAATCTCTGTATGTACACCGTAATAATCGATTGTGCATTGTATTGTCTTTGAATTTAATGCGTCGTGTATTGGTAATCTTCAAAGAAGGCCCTGTAGACCAGTTATTTGTAAGTTGTTTAGTGATAACCGTGGATGCTTTAAGATTTGAAAGTTGAAATTTATATGCTGCATGTTAATCACTTGTCTTAGGAAGTATCAAGCCAAGATAAGATATACAGTTATTTGGTGATGTATCTAATTGTGCGGAAAATGTACCATGGCTTGTTATAGGATATTGTCTATTCTGACACAGATATAAACGGGTAGAACAGATATGTTCATCTGAATTGAGTTCTTAAATATCGGAGTGATAAGTTTCCGTTACCTTACGTTGACGTAGGGTTGTAAACAAAAATCATCAACAGTTATGTAACCCTATGATGACAACTTATCCATTTAATGAGTTACTTTACTCCTTTGTTATAAAAAGCATTTCTTTGGTAGCGATTTCTGAACACCTTGTGATGTAACACCCATTATTTCAGTTTTTTTGATGTTGTTAGATGAAGGGTTGGAAGACGTTTGCTGGTATCAATGGTAGACATGTCAGCGCCACTTGGTCACGGAAATACTGTCCTGCCACATATCACACAGAAATTTAATCAATCAACAACTATTATCAGCAATACGTTGTCCCAGTTTTCGCACATAGGTAGGCATATATTCTGGTGTATGCTGAGGATGTGTGAGCAAGATAATTACTTCTTATACAATTGTGGTAAAGGTTGTTTAATCTAAGAGCTACAATGAAGTAATCAGTCACGAACACGTGGAGGAAGTATTATCTATAACATCGACACAGTTAGATGGGAATTTGTTAGTACGGTAAGGATAGATTAAATAAGTTTTCACTATCAATATTTCCGTTGTGGTCTGTTCTTTGGTAACAAACTTCTCTTTTCGTTGTTTGTCATGTAGGTAGGGCATTCGAATTGTACCTTCTGCCCCTATTACATGATCATAAAATGAGTCTTTTTGGAGTTTATAGTTTATATTTCTGACTTTCTTCTTCCGAACGTCTCCTTTGATACTGTATGCACGTTTTGGCCATCAGTTGAGCGTTCTTCCTTTTGAGTAAGGTTCTGGGTTCTGTATCCTTGCCGAGACACATCAAAGCCTATAAAAGTTGAAGTTTCTCCTACTGCTTACCATTCAGCATAAAAAGAATGGGGTGACTAGTTTGCCTGTTAACAGTGTTATGTGACCTGAAATGGTGGGCTGTATTGATTGGTGTCTTCGGCGGTATGCTTCAGTGATATAGCACTATAAAAAGGGCAAGAGTTCCTCTATGACAAGGAGACACAACATGAACATACAGCAGTCTCCAAAAACATAGACATCCAGACACCGCAATATACTGTACACACGAGAGGCCGTGACTTTATGACTCTGCTTGTTGATAGGGCATTATTATATGAAACCAAATCAAACTAATATTTTCTCTGCATACGAATGATATGTGCCATTTATAGTAATACGGTTGTAACAGGTTTAAAAAAATCTTCCGCATTGACGCAAAGTGACATGTAATTTAATGCATAGTTAAGTATAACGTACGATACAATATTTACGTTCTTATAGATTTAGAGTATGGGCAGTTTATTTACTTAAGTTGATTGCATGTTTAACTACAATCTTGGAAGATGTTACGCATATTAACTAATATGTAGTCACAAACCAGTAAACGTCATCGTTCGTATGGTTCAATGTTTGATCTTATCACATCTAATAGAAATAACAACCTACAGGAGTGACTTTGTGTAATGTTACATTGCCTTTTGACGTGAAAAGGGGATTGTCTATATCCAGGCTGCTTCATCTGTCCTTCCACACGTAATGTAAATATCTCTTTTGTTTAAAAAAACAACCTTGTGGCAGGGTTATTCTTTGTATGGACGGAACTGCGTGTCATAAAAGGGGAGAATCTTGGAGTGAAAGTGAAATTTTATTCCACATTTATACTTGTGGCGATGTTTATCAAAGAGGAAAGATGACCTTAACATGTAATATTCCCAAGAGTTGCTTGAAATGTAACAACGAAAGCCTTTGGTGAGTTTTAGTTGAATTGGGAAATATATTCCAATGAGGCAGGTTCGCACATGAAGAGCGTATAAGAGACTGAGCCCTAAAATAAACTTTTGGCGTAAGAATTTAACCCCTACGTAACCACTCAACTTTTAATATTCCGTCGGATACAACATGGCGGTACCCTTTTTGGATCAGAACTACAATGGAAGGATCTGAAATAGACACAAGGAAGAGACACACTACCGTCAAAGTCCGTGGGTCTCTTGTTTGACAGAATGACGGGAAACTGTCATAAAGATTCACAATCGAATATTCAAATGTCTTAATGTTATGATACACTGCATCATTAAGCATGTTCTTTGTTTCTTTATACTCTAATCCAAACCAAGAATAATCCATTGAATTTAGATGCTAGTTACTCAGGCAAATCAAACTACGAACAAGACATTCTTGTTAATACTTAACGATTTCCAATAGGGAGTGCAGACGTTGTCATTTGGCCCCAGAATGTCTTGCCACAAAGCTACATGTTTTGTAGGAATCGATATCAAGCGACATTGACCTCTTCTCATCAACTCCAAAATACACAGAATATATTTCATTTCTTTTGGGGGTAACCTACTTACAAAGTCTGAGCCTTTTGGAGTTATTTGTTCTGAGGATTTATGTAGAATGATAAATTGTGTTTGAAGTGACCTTGACATCATCAAGTTGTTTCCTCGTGTCTTAGAACAATTAAAGGACATAAGAACTGGAGTTGGGCCGATTCTTTGAATACTATTATGAGTTTGATTGATATGTCCAAAACACCAATGTCAAGCTTGATCATAATATGACAATCAATATTGTAAGACAAATAAAATAGGCGATTTAAGGACATTAAGTTAATAATCAATGATTACCACAGTTTTAGTTTTGCTTGGGCGTTGAATCTCTTCAGAGCCTTTTACCACAATTTAGTGCCACGTTCATCTCTCTTTATGTAAAAGCTTTAGTAGAAATCACCTAGCTGTACAATTTGTCTGATGGTCAACATTAGCAATACCAGGAGTTAATGCTTTGGCCGGAAAGTAGCCATCCATTTAATACCACCGATGTGTTGACCACATGCCTACATACAATCTCCTCCACTCTGGCACTACACAAAACTCTTTATGATAATTATAGCCCCCGCTGAAATATCTAGAATGTAAGTGGTATCTGCTTTTTGGATACATGTGGTATTCTAAAAAGGCTTCATTTTCATGGATAAGTGTCGTGCCCGGTAGACAAGGATAATTGTTGTACTTACATAACCTAGGTCAGGATTGTTGACCGATCCCTCAATCGATGCTTTATGGACGCAACGCAATCTGGTTTTATTGCCATTTCAACATGTCATTCCCTATTTTTGAAAAGTCAAGTTGAATATCGCTATATAGAGAGTGATATAAAGAGAATCTTACATGAGTGGCAATTTAATTACGTATGTGTAAGATTATATGTATCACGAAGCTAGTATTTATGGAATACAGACACTACTTTCAATTTCGTTTTAAGGTTACTGACCCATACGGTGGCTGGGAGCGGACATGAAATAAATAAAATTAAAACCCAGCTAGTAAAGTTTTCTTTGTTTTATATGACCAGTATATTAAATAATGGACACCTAGGAATCCATTATGTAACTCGCTGTCCATTGTTATAGGGTCACTGTCCATTATTCCCCAAAATAATGGACAGTCGGAGGGTAATGGACAGTCTATTTTGAACAAAGGAAACAAAACCGCTGCTGTAAGGAAAATCAAACAAGTTTATTGGATCAACCAAAATTTTACATTTATGTTTGATCACTGCTCCATGGAATTATTACTTCACTTCCTAGCTGTTACTGTTCTGGACAAAAAACCAAACCATAATTAGAGTTTTGCAGTATTATTTGTTTACATAGTTTTAAAACTTGTAATTTAGGAGGAATAGGAATTCTAGATTCTTGACTAAGGTGGGATAATATACAGTCTTTAGCTCAGTTATCTCACAACCCTTATAACATATAATCTGATGATTATGGTTAAACATAATATAATAATCATAATATAGCGAAACCTGTCTCATCTGACTCCTGGTGTCCCTACATCCTATCTATCCTATCCTATCCTATCTGTAACTGTTCCATATTCGAAAATAGCAACAATAGTATACAACAATGTCTGACTTTCCTACACCCTCAATAATCTGACCAAACAAGTTGCTCCCACGTGGTGCCGAATTAGACAGGTTTCACAGTATACCAGTGCAATTCTACCATATCAATCAGATATGGTTATTTTATCATATATATAACATGCACATGTTCGATTTAAAAAAAAACCCACCCCAGTAATGTTTAAACTGTAGGGAAAACTCACCTTGCTTGCATGTGTTTGATGTAAAGTAAGATAATGCACATGTCCTTGTGCTAATTAATAAATAGGTAACTTTAAACAGACAAACAATTGCTCCAGTTAGAACGCTATATCATCTGAATCACAGCTGTGTATATCCTTAAATGATGACAAGGAATATATGACTACGTAACATGTTCAAAAACACTGTTGTACCTCCAAAGGTGTAAAACTTAATGATTTTGCATGTATTTCATCATTGTTCGTCCATTATTTGTCACAGGTGAGCGATCACCCGTGCAATACCTGAAGTGGGATATCACATTTCTCTAACAGGGTACGCAAGGTAGTGGGTAGTGGTATGATGGGTTTTAAGTAGTATAAATTCCTCAACCTGTCCATTATTAAAGAGAATGGATTGTACCTCGCCTAGTCCGCTAAACCTGCCTATATTATTAGGCTTTTTAAAAAAAAAAAAAAAATGGCCTAATATATATATTTGGCAAAAAAAAGCCTAATAATATAGGCAGGTTTAGCGGACTATACCTCGCCCTGCGGGCTTGCGGGCTCGGTACTATCCATTCTCTATAATAATGGACAAGTTTTCGGAAATTATCCATTACTTATTGCGTGGGAACGAAAAATTATTGCGTGCGAACGAAAAATTATTGCGTGCGAACGAAATATTATTGCGTGGGAACGAAATATTATTGCTTGGGAACGAAATATTATTGCGTGCGAACGAAATATTATTGCGTTCGGACAAAATATTATTGCGTGCGAACGAAATATCATTGCGTGCGAACGACATATTATTGCGTTCGAACGAAATATTATTGCTTGGGAACGAAATATTATTGCGTACGAACGACATATTATTGCTTGGGAACGAAATATTATTGCGTGCGAACGAAATATTATTGCGTTCGGACAAAATATTATTGCGTGCGAACGAAATATCATTGCGTGCGAACGAAATATCATTGCGTGCGAACGAAATATTATTGCGTTCGAACGAAATATTATTGCTTGGGAACGAAATATTATTGCGTTCGAACGAAATATTATTGCTTGGGAACGAAATATTATTGCGTGCGAACGAAATATCATTGCTTGGGAACGAAATATTATTGCGTGCGAACGAAATATTATTGCGTTCGGACAAAATATTATTGCGTTCGAACGAAATATTATTGCTTGGGAACGAAATATCATTGCGTTCGAACGAAATAATTATATGCAATAAACTTTATTTAATGGTTTAAAGCAAAACATACCATAAAATATAGTTTATTAAGAAGGTTAACACAAAACCGCTTTAAATGACCAATTACAAAGAATATTGATATGAAATTGCAGACTGCGACATTTGAAATAGCCAAAGGTGAACCGTTGATATTTCGTTCGAACGCAATAATTATTTCGTTCCCATATATCTCTATCCTTCATATCCACTTATGAAAGAGTATTTTTCATTCATACCTCGACATTTCATTGCAATTTTACAACTATAATATCCCGCCATTTTGAAATAAATTCGAAGAAATCCACGGCTGAAAGTCAATTTTTTAATCATGAAAAATTACATGATACTTTCAACAAAAAATCCGTTGTTTGCATCTTTTAAAGTAAAATCAGTCAAGGTTGTGAAAAAAATGTTAAAATTTTACCGAGGAAATATAAATTTTGTTGACGCCGTGACGTCACGAGGCTTTATTGCATGGATAGCCATACAATACAGCCTCAGGCGGCATGAGTGTATTGCTCTAGAGCAGCCAGTATTTGAAAAAAGCAAATACTTCAAAATATGTTTTATCCTTTTGTGTATATTTTCTTCTTGTTATTTTGATCATTTGATGTAAAAACGGTATAGATATGCACATATTATTTAGGAGTAAAATCTCCCTACCACGTAAGTTTGACTGAATACCAAAATATGGCTGCATGTTAGTTTATAAATCTGCAATGCAAAAATCAAAAAGTACATGAGTGTATTGCTCTAGAGCAGCCAGTATTTGAAAAAAGCAAATACTTCAAAATATGTTTTATCCTTTTGTGTAATATTTTCTTCTTGTTATTTTGATCATTTGATGTAAAAACGGTATAGATATGCACATATTATTTAGGAGTAAAATCTCCCTACCACGTAAGTTTGACTGAATACCAAAATATGGCTGCATGTTAGTTCATAAATCTGCAATGCAAAAATCTTAATTTTTCGAACATGTTTTATTCGATTTTCATATAATTTTGCAACAAATCAATCAGAACTGTGATGATTTTCAGCTATAAAATTGAAAATGAACTTTTCTTTTATTCCATTATCTTATTGAAAAATTATGTAACCCCCATCCGGTTCTATGGAAAAATGAAAAAAAACCCAACCCTGACCTATTCAAATATTTGATCGGAAAGAAACTTTGTAAAGAACGCTCCATTATGGTGGTAATATCTGCCAAAGGATTTTGCAATCTGATAAGTCACAAAATAGATATTCACATTTTTCGATATTTCAACCCAGGGACTAATTGAGAAGTTTAGTCAAATTAGTACTAAATGAGGATTTGATCGACCTCATGTCTTTTATATTTGGTGATTTCTTAATATAGTTGTCTCTTTTATGTCTCGTTTAGGCGTACATAGAAAATGAATTAATAACTTTCTAAAAACTTAAGACGGTATTCACTGAATAATTCTTGAATAAAATGACATATTATTCAATTTGGACTTCAAAACAGCCTTGAAAAAGGTCAACAGACCAACTTTGAGCAACCATGTTATCTCAGCTAGTGAAAGCAAAATGTTTTGCTCTTAAAGCCTTTAATCAAAATTTTTATATAAAAAGATTCCAACAAAACGAGTATCAAAAGTATTGTTGCTAATTACAATTTCTTATCTTACAAATCCAACAAAAACGAGCAGAAAGTTCAACATTAAGTAGAAGGACAAGAGTCCTAAATTATAACGCCATAAAACACGGATATGCCACAGCCCTCAAAAACATAGACATTTACACACGCAACATATTGCATACAGAGTAGGCTGTGTGTCAATACAACGTAACACGCTAATTCTAATCAGCTAAACAACAAGTAATATCACATCAAACAGATACAATAGCTAGGGTTATGATGACTTTTTAATAATGATACTTAATAAGTAATTGCATAAATGTTATTAGGCATTTATCCCATAACTATGCATGTTTCACAATGGAAAACCCATGTGATAAATCCAGAGCAGTTGGTTATAATATCATTTATGTTTACACACTCCAGTGTGTAAACACCTACGGCGTCTCTGATTGGTCAATTCCAAGATATCTTGATTCCGATTGGCTCTCAACTTCGGGCTACTTTTCGCAGGACATAATTGTAGTTGCTTATTTAAAGTATTAAACAATTGAATATTGGCACTCGTGCACCGAAACGTTATATATAGCGTCACGGTACGTAAAACTCTTCACTCAGCTGAATATTGGCTCTCTATTTATGCACAATTTTATGGCGGGAAGCTATCAATACACATTGTATGGTGGTAAGCTTCCCTGAATGATTACGAGAAAATGATCACCACGGTATAAATATAGAGGTAAAGTTATGGGATAAATAAGTTCCCCAACGCATGACTTTTGTTTATCATGTTTATTTTAACTCTCGTTAGTTAATTTTCAAATTTTGAAAAGACACTCGCTAAAGCTCGTGTCTTTTCAAAATTTGAAAATTAACTAACTCAAGTTTGATAAACATGATAAACAACAGTCACTTGTTGGGGAAACTCTATTTACTTTTATGCCTAAATTCTGCAAAAGGAATTATTTCGGCTTCTACTACGAAAACATTGACTGACAACAATGGGATGATTGATTTATTCCTTGAATAAATTGACCCTTACGGTGATGTCGTTTGTTTGATAATCTGACATGATGAGATTGTCAATTTAAGCTGTAGCCAAAAATGAAACATCGAAATACGTAGAATCCGATTAGTGAAGCTATTACGAGAACGATGATTCTCGTACCTCAGACAGGGAAATCTCACATGAAACCCAGTGCTAGATTTGTCTATCTCGTCCGATCTGTCTGGTACTTTCAAACTATTTTTTGCTGAATTTTACGCCATCCATGTAACAATCCGCGCACGTGACGTCATACTCTCGAATCGGTGATGTCACATGCTTCAGACAATCAATATTATTAGAAATATGTACATTCAGTCATTTATCAAGCATAGTTTGGTTGTTTGCTTTAATTATTAAGACAGTATGTACCGATTGATCATCGTTTTTCCGAACTATAGTTTTACGTAGAATGAATAAATTCGAAGCGCAGATGAAATGGTCAATCGGCTTTGAACCAGGGGGCCCAAAACGGAATAATTTTACACTGAACAAGTTAAGTGACTTTTTTATATATCTAAGTGGCGCGAAAAAAATAAATTACCTGTAAGTGATCGAGATCGGGTTACCTCAATCTCGGGCTAAGATTTTGTAACATCTCAACTTAACCTTAGCTAACGCCTCGTTTGGGAATATGTTACCAAATCTTAGCCCTCGACTGAGATAACCCGATCTCGATCTCTTACAAGTAACATGTTTTATCAAACGTTTGGTAGCGTGCAGTCTTCTTGGTTTCTAAACTAGTTTGTGATTTAAAAGGTAGCTCATCTTTTTTGTTTAACTGAGTAGATTAGAAAAATTAATATTTAAAATAAGTGCGTAAGAGTTGCAAGTTTTTCATGCAGATGTTTATTCTAATTTGAGTATTGGAATTAAAATTTGCCAAATTGAATGGTATTGTTGAGAATTGCAGAGGTTTTGGTGCCTCGACAAGTTTATTTAATCAACCAAATGTCGAAAAAAGTGCTTCGATTGTTAATATTTAAACATATTTGGCTAAAACGTTTCAAAAATGATATCTCACAAGGATCCTTTACTTTAAAGATGAAACCCATCTCAGAATCTTTTATCTGCATCTTAGTGATGATAAGTGGCCTCAGGAAAAGCGCAGCTGTTACTGCTTTGAATTTCTCTTCTGAGTACAGCTAATATGTCACCAAAACAACTCTAACAAACAAGCAAACAAATCGGTCAATGATGATAGCGGCAAATTGGAGGTTACTCTATAAATGCAACTCAGCAGAAGGCAATATATTGTGATAAGTGGGACTATTTCTATATAATCCTTTGTAGACTGTTTGAAAAATCAGCCTGGATATAATGTAATTGTCACGGGAATGATTCCAGAATAGCACGAGAACATGTGGTAGGACAAACACCGTTTCTGATTAGTGTACTCCAAAAGGGAATATGCCTGGTTAAAGTTAACACTGTGGTGGCGCCATAGGGACTGTAGTTTAAACAAGGTATGCTTCTTCAACAGTAGCATTACAGATCAGCAACTAACCTTATTAGTACGTCAAACAAAGACCATCAAGGACTTAGGGTAACTCTGGTTTTACACCGCAAATCCCCCATTGTGTCGACGACTGTGGATAACGCCGTGTTAAAATGGAAAATTGGATTTGTACAAATTTAGGTCAGAACTTATTTGTGAAGAAGCATGGAAGATAGATGTCTAATCAAAGGCCCTAGTGGTAGAAGCATTTCCATGGAGATCCAACTAATGTTTCATTGCTTATTACTATTGCCAATGTATTATTTACGTTAAATAAATGAAAACATAAAACTAGATAAAAAGAAACAATCAAGCAAAATAAAAAAAATGGATCGATTATGACACTGATTGGAATATAAAAACAACCACATTGTACGTATTGTTTACTGGGATCGGATTCCATTTTAAAAGCACATCAACTTTACCCATGCCTATATTATAGAAACAAAAATGAGAATGATGCATGTATCAACGTGCATTTAAAAGAAAATTATACATTTTTACTGTCAATCGCTTGTCCTAGTTTGCAGACAGCTATGGATATAATGTTATGGTAAGCGATAGGTCATTGTCCTTAGTAACACGAGAGATAGGTTATTGCAAGAGCGATTAAAACCGGCGTGTACTCGACCTGACTCTTCACAGAGAGCTAAAAAGTCATAATGATGCAACAAAAATGCCTTTGATTCTTGTTAATTTAGGATAATAACACGTTGGTGTTCTGAAAGAAATGACTCATTACAAGAGATCTTGCTTATAGAAGAACGTTTACAGTACCGATGAAGCCGCGGGGATCATTTCCCTGACAATCTAATAGATGATAGATGAGTATACACGTAGACTACCACTCTCTCTCTCTCTCTCTCTCTCTCTCTCTCTCTCTCTCTCTCTGTACTTTTCTGTCACAATAGTGTCACGCGGTGCGACCCACCCTCTCTTGTTTTCGCTAGCTCTGTATGGGAATGGGTTATTCAAAGTTGTGATTTAGTTTTTCATTAAATCGTTGATAACATCCTTGAAGTAGGTTTTAAAAAATCCCAAATATGAGGGAAGCATTTGTGATTATCCATGGCATTCAGAATTGACTTTTTGTAGGTAGTGTTAGTTAGTTACAAGTATTAAGATATAATAAAATTGTCATGAATCTACTGAGTATTAAGTAATGAAATTTAGTTTTAACACTAGAAAAAGGTCTCAAATAATCTAAATTATTTAAGATGCAATGCTGCATACATGTCATATTTCCATTATCATTATCCGGCATTTGGAAAAGTGAGATAACCCGGTTTGTCTCCTTTAGCCAATCAGGTCACCCATTACATTATGATGGCGTACATGTAGCAGCTCTGCCCACTTTCATTGTTTTCTCCAGCTGACTGCATAGTTGATCCTTTGTTTTGGTATTTGATATAAAACAAATCTTAATTGTGTTAAGTATTTCTCTCAGAATTACCGATACGTCTAACACAAACAAGATCATGAACATAATACAATCAAAACAAACGGTATTCAACATCTTATTATGTTTTATGGAATCTATAGCAAAGTAAAATGCCGCACCACAAATACTTTCCGGGGGATCATAGTTTTGGAATTGGATAGGATAGATACATAATTGCAAAGAATGGAGTCGTGAATAAATAATACATGATTAAGAGTGAAAATTGCAAGTAAGACTTCGCCCAACTCCAAAATGACTGAAAATAATACTTTACACGACGTGTTTAGAATATCCTGGTGGAGTAGACTGTGAGGCCTTATTTGCCAGCCGTTATAAAACTATAACTTACACGGATTGATGCAATTATAAAATGACTCGGCTAGATGATGATCTGTACTTGGGAGAAGATCTCTATGGTGTATTGATGTGACAATCCTATTTGATTTATCCGATCTTGGTAAAATATTAACCATTCAGTAGAATTGGTTGTACACCCATTTCAATGTTAGGGAAATGTCGTCAATCAAGCTTGGGTCATTAGACCTCAAATTTCTGATACGATGAAGGATCAAAACCTCCTGGATATGGTGATTGCATGTCATATTTTGTATCCCGTATGTCTACCAAAGACAGAGATATATGTGACAACCACACAAGGAAATTAAACTTCGGATTGCCCAGACAATGTACGGTATGGAACAGCGTAATTGGACGAACAACTCTAGACCGTCGGTTTAAATGAATATCAAAGGAAACCGACTAACTAGGACGACCTACCACCGTCATGGCTTTGATTAATTAGTTTTGTTGTGGGTAAATGACATAGCCATATGTAGACAAAGTTATGTACCTATCGTGTATACCCCAAAGGACAAATTGACATGAACATGGAGATGGGTTTCTACCTAGGGGTTGAATAATTAGGTCATTGCTGAGACAGAAAAAACAACAATTATACACGTGATACGATAGGAATAACACACAAAGTATTTCCGTGAATATATCTTCATACTAAAAACATACAGTGGTACAAATCATGACTGTATGGGTCTTAACCTTAAGAAATTCCCCCAAAGAGATCATTGCAGAAAAAATGGAGGAACGTATTAGGCCAAGGAAGCATTCATTATCTTCTAAGATGACTTCCTATGAAGATCGTCAAGTTGAATGATTTCTGTATTAAGTTAAATCTGTGCGCTAGGTAGAACAAGGACATTGATTATTAGAGGAACAACACTTGAGAAAAATCCCTTCGAGGGGAAATCGAGAAATATTTCATCAAATAAACTGTAAACATGGCATTGATAATTTTCCGTTGGATTATTACGTAATTGTAACATTAATAACCAATTTTACATTTACAATTTCTATCAGGTTTTTTCCTTTTCAATTTACCGTGCTTAATTGCTAATTCAACATCGACATTGAAAGAGTCGATTTCTTGCTATCATCTTGAATTAGTGAAGCGTAAACATAGAAAACAACAATAATTACTTTGTCTTGGTCCTCAGTTACTTTCCCTTACATTAAAGGAAAAGAAATATTAACATACCTATTCATGCACGATGGAATTGTGATTGATATAAACTTTCCATCCAGCACTAATTTGTCTCGTAGGTTCATCGAACTAATTTTATTTGGGTAGTTTGGATAATCACAATGTTTCCAAGGACGGATATAACTGATACAGAGACCAGTCTAAGTGGCTAGACTTGACGACATATATAGCTTACCAAGCGTAAGTGGTTATTATTTTTTTTTTTTTTGGTTTTAAGCTGATAATATATTTGAATAATTCTTTCATATTGTGAGTTGGATCTCAATGGCTATCGTTATAAATGTAGTGCAGTGATTATCTCACACGTTTTACGAAGCTTTCAATGAATGAAATATACAATAAGAATAATTTTACAGAGCATTACTAAAGTAACATTTCTAGCTAAGACCCTCAAGTCTTTGGCAAGAAAAGTGATTCTATTGAAGGTTCAATGCCGGGACAGTGACAACACAGGAACATGCTTCATTAGATTTGTTGTCGGAATAATTTAACTCCATCAGTCCATTAATCCGAAAATAAAAATAATTCCCTGATTCTGATCTGAAAGACCATCTGAAGAATTAAAAAATTTATTCACTTCTCAAGTTTACATCTTCATCGTACAGATTGCACTCTTTACAATGGTTGCTATTTCTTGTTTCAAAATGATGCTTTGTTTGCAGGCAATGTAATTGTAGTTTAACGCCAAGGCGAACGGCGTTGTGCGAGTATGTAGCTATGTGAGGTACGCGATCAACATTTGTTTTGAAATATTTTTTTCCTATTTCTCTTTGGATATTGCAGTACTTCCTTCGACATTCACCAGTATGGTGGGTGTCGTCATCGAAGCAAGGAATACTAAGTCTTCCTAATCTCCTGGTTCAAATAGTATTAAACATGTTTTCTCATATTTCGTATCTTGTTTCTTATTGCTCGTATCTGGTTCTTCTATGTCACATAGATCGCAAGAAAATTGCCATAAATAAAGGGATTTCTCCATTCCTTCTGGTTCACTATTCCAAATGATTGTTATTGCCATTATTCCGCTTTTGAAAAATGTGCCTATATCACTTAGGCCAAGACATACTTTGATCCAATTTCATATATCATGGGCCATGTGGAAGGCATGTTAACCCCACTAGAAAATTTTCCAAATGTGTCATTCAACGAACTGCCTCAGACACCATTATTTGCAGGAAATGATTATAGCGCTCTGCAAAATGGCTTTCCCTATATGAGTATAAATATTTCACTTTTGTTTCGGCTGAAGCAGCCTAACAGTTAACATCGATCATGTCCATGCCAAATGTAATGGAATGGGTACATGTGTTGACCCTTGATTAGCGGTCCTTTACACGTGCTGGCATTAACGTGTCCGGCGTCCGTAGGGCCGCCAAAGTAATCAATGTATCACGCGGAACAGAAATGTAAAATCACCAAATTGTTAATGACAGGAGCAACATTTCAACATGAAATAAGGCATACCCTGTAATCTTTCATAGGAAACATTTCAGAGCACTGCGGCGAATGAACAATGACAACAATATCCTACAGAGAGATACACAGACAGATATTTGTGTCATTAACGATCATGGTATACCTTTGTTAAAAGTACATTTTACACTATACCGTATCACTCCTCCTTAAAAATAAAAAAATAAAATACAAATAAAAAAAAATAATAAAGAAAATAAATAAAAAAATAATAAATAAAAAATAAAAATAAATAAATGTATTAAATTAATATTATTCAATGCGAACGTCATATTATTTTTTGAAATAGTTTTAAATGCCAAAAGTAGTAGATTGAGTGCAATAATTTTAATGAAATTGTCTGGCAAAGAATAATTAACGAAAATTGTTCCTTTTAAACAACGAATAAAGGATTAATACGCTATTTCCGGAAGCGTTCGGCCGGTTTCATCATATGACTTTCATCACCACTTGACTTCATTTAGGGATATTTGAAACAAAATGGGGACGTATTCAATAGTTGTACATTGACTGAATGTTATTTTATGAGACAGGAATCAAAACAACTACTAATAAACTATATGTTGTAGCATATAATTATAATCTTAGTATACAGAAGGAATTAATTAACAACTACAGAACGAAATGACATACAATGTACAAGTAACTGCTGTCCCCTTTAGATATTAACGGACGTCTCTTTCGCAAAAATATTTCACCTAAAGGCGATATATAACAAAAACGAAATACATAACCTAGCCTTGTTTATTGGTAGAATGTGCGCTCCGTTATCGCCCACAAACTTTCTGTCATAATGACGTAAAACTACGCCCAACAATTTCGTGAACAAAGAAGATGACAAGTCCATACATGTTTTTTCTTTTCTGTAAAACAAGACATATAAAGCTTATACTTTGGCAGTTCGTTTCAACAGGACAGCACTATAATTCTGAAATAGATCTGCTGTAACACGGAGAGACTAACAATATTAAGTGTCCACATTATACGACGAATGTCCTAACGCGATCTCTGCTGTTCATAAGGCGATGGATTATTTGATTATAAACTTGTGCTGCCACACACAGTGTTGTCTTCTTTACTAAGCAGTATTTTATTACATAATTCCCCCAATATCCAGTGACTGCAGCGTCTGATATTTTTGCATATGTCATTAGTGTGATATCCAGCGGTTCTCATTGGCTGTGACGTCATGAATTTACGATGAGAAATAATGACGTGCTGTCAGGTTCCCGAATGGAAGGACAAGTTGGTCGCCTCTACTGGATTTTCGCAACATATTTTGGCATTGAATTTTTTTGTGGTAACGATTTTGCAGTTATGTATCTTAAAGTGAAGGTATCTTGAATTTCTGTTCATTTCATATGAGAATTCATATAAAACCCGTCTCGCCAGGCCTCACAATAATAAAAACAACTTCTAAGACTTATTTAATAAAATCTCAGAAAATGAACACTTGTTTATTATAATAAGGCCCTATATCATTTAAATATGTCTATCTGCAGCGCACAATCTATTGGCACCCAATGACAAATACGTCATTAGAGGATTTTTTTCATGGGAACAGATGAACTATTCACAGATCACATCTTTCGTTATCTGTAGTATTCTACAAATACAACCATAATAGCCAAACCATAACCATAAGGTCAATAACGCTAGAGTAAGAGAATGTTAGAAAATGAAAGTATAATCTCTGGAGAAATTTATATTGGGTTCGAGTGTGTACCAAGCCGAGACACAAACATTGTTATAGTTTATTGTATACATTCTAATCTGATGTACAGATATTAAAAACTGGCCGCTATCGAAATAATCATTCAACCATGATTGAAGGTATACACAAGGGAGTCAGATTTATAATTTAGAAACATTATTTCATGTCTCTGTGGTAATTTGTAGAGATTAAAATATGTTATAAACGCAACACTGAATTGTAATCACGTTGTAATTATAAAAATGACACAATACTACGAAACAGCGAAAATGTATATATTTAGTATATGGCAAGCATTTAAGCTATGGTTATATATATAAGACGGGAATTCAGTAACAAATCATTCGTAGGTCGGACGCCGACAATATCTTGTCATAGTACAACGAAATGAATTACTTGTTTACACGGTCGTCAGCCACTTTCATTTTAAATCGTGTGACATTGTGAGTCTGTGGTTGTCATGATTTAAATTATCATTTGATTTTAATGTACATAAACATAGACATTTGGTTGACTTCGAGTAATTAAACTGAAGATATGTACCTCGACCGGATACCAGGATATAACATGAAAGGAATTTTGACCAATCAGCGTACAAGGAAGAAGATAATCTTGCTTTAAAAAGATGAGCTTTCCGACAACATTCATGATTTTCCAATCGTAGAACAAGGATAATATAATATAGATGTTTGAAAGAAATATTGTGGACGGGAAAAACCATAGTGAGTTCAACCACAAAGTATACTTTTAACTGCCGTACTGCAATAAGATGATAATCGCCGGGTTGTATGCGTTTTTATGGCGTGAAAACAGGGGAAACTTCATTAATAAAAGAACGCCATTATTTTATGTGGCTACAGAAAACAACAAACTAACAGAGGTTCTGGCAAATAGAACGTGTCATTTATAGACAAGAAGAGTACACTCTACCAACGTACAGCAATTACCCTGCAAAGTAATCATGAAAATAAAACTTTGTATCTCCGATAACGTGTTTGTAGGAATTGCTTTCGACGTATTTTAATTGTTGTCTACAGTTTTAAGGCGAACAGGAGTTTTCCAATAACTAGGGTATCTCTTACTTATAGCAATCGTTTCTCACATGGCACCACTTCAAGTTCGTTTAAATCAAACCTTACCACAATATGGCATCACTTACATAATTGTCTCCTTGTCGAAATGTTGTTTAGGCATTGACACTAGAAAAATGATAATTCCTGTGGTGAAATCTAGAGGTAGTGATAGGATTGCATCGAATGGAGCATGACCATTATGTCCAGGAAACATAAGCGATGATTATATCTCACGTTTAATTATCAACCACAACATCATTTCAATAGGATTATAATAGAGTATCATCTTATCTATTGTCTAAACACTGATTACATTACTATTTGCACGACATGAAAATTGCATACAACCTGTGAAGCAAAGTGTGATGCATTTATATGGCAGGTTGAAACCAAATAGATAGGAAATGTTGAGACAGTGCTTTGTTGCATGTAAACATACTTCTACGGACGTATTTATCGCGTGATTTATATGAAGTTACAAAGTTAGAATATAGCTTACATAGCAAATCCATGTCGTCATTTCATCAGGAAGAACTATTAATATTTAGTTCTCATATGAAGCTCTTCAAAACAGGTTAAAAGGGTGAGTAATATATCTCTCTTGTTATTATCAATCTAAACATGTTCTGCGAAAATCAAATATTTGTAATATTGCAATCAGAACGATCAGCTGTAAAACGCTACCGAAGCATTTAGCGACCGAGTGCGGTGTCAACACCGTGCTCTTCAGAATATTCTAAAATAAAAATAGTGCCTGTCATTAAGCCCACTTGTTCTTGGTGTATCCGAAGCCAGTGCCATAGATTGCCATCGTTGATTGTAACTTAATTGCAGTAGGTCGTAAAGCAAGCAGTGACACATAACTGGATAGCTCCGTGTTAAACCTCAAACAAATATAGCCTGACTTGTAAAACTAGTTATCGTTGGGGAAAATCCCGTAATAAAGTGGCTGTGAGAATTCACAGAGAACGGTTTTGTAGATCCGCAAAATAATTACAACGGACGGGTTCTTCATCAACCGCCAACAAATCTGGCATTTACATCGTTAACCCTCTTGTAGAGATTCCAGCCAGAGAGATCTGGATGTCCATCGAGTCCCGAGTTAAGTCTGGCGTGGGACAAATTACCCGTCACGGAAAGCATGACCCGGCTACTGTAAATGTCGTTTTCGTATTTATTTACGACCGCTATTATTAGATTAATAGCTCTTTGCAAGGGTACGACATATTTTCAAGTGCCTGGCCTAGAGATTGAAATGGGCCACTTGTAAATTAGAGATACGGGCTGGTTGTCATTATTCATGTTTCTAGTCCGGAGGATGTAGACACCAATTTGGTATTCAATTCAATATAGACAAAAAGTTATTTATCATTTGACAATTTTCTCATTGTCCCTTCCTAATACCTTTTCATAATTTACGTGTGAGTGATTTGTATACAGGGCTTGATCTGAAAAAATCTCTTTTATTTAGAAAGAAGAAAAAAATTGCTTCTTGCACTCCTTAGAGCAGAAGTTTTGACTAAGTACAGTGTATGTTCTGGTTGTGCTTCACACTATGTAGGAGTCAATGGAACAACTTGAGATCTACCTTAAATAGCTCACAGTTCATACTTTCATACTTTAACACCATCATTATTTCAAAGTCAAATGCTATCAAAGTTGTCGTTTTCTATAAAACTACTTACGATAATATATATTTATGTATTATGCTGTATACAACATTTTCTCTCTATATAGTTAATAAAATTCGTTAAAATGCTCCTTTGAAGTGTAATAAATGGATCATTTTATCTCATACAGATGCATATCCCTGCTAACGATTCAATTTTAATATCTGTGTGTTGTAAATATAGGAATGAAAAACAACAATATGCAGCTGCAATTTAAGAGAAAAGACTGAATTAAAAATCAACTTTTGTATGAGAAAATGAGTATAGTTCAAATGTTGTACAGTACATTTAACTGCTTGAAATGTATTTAAGTTTAGGGTCACACTCATACCATTAACAATTGTACCACATTTATAGTACAGAATGGACTATAATGGGTTCATTCTGTTTTATGGTTACTCATAAAATGAAATGGTTCCCAGTTTGTTAATGAAAACCTCCCAATGCTTGTGTTGTCTCTCCCTTTTTATAACTCCCATTATACATTTACAAACTGAACAGTGTATGGTATATAGGATCAACATGTAAAACGACCGTATACTTAAACATAGTCTTCAGGAATTCAGACCTTCGTTTGCAATTAAACATTAAGATGTTTATTATTATTTAACATTTAGTTAAAAAGGTTAAGATTGTTGGTCGTAACCTTAAGTCCAAACACACAAAGTGCAGCGTGTGAAAAATTCTTCCTTTTTCTAACGATTATAAATAAATTAATATGTGAAAGATATAGAACTAATATTTACTATCATGGTCAGAAAAATAGGCAGTCGATTCACAATGCAGACAGAACTAATAACTGTTTCAGTATATAATTTACCACTTTGCACCATGAAATTCTGCCATAATGCAAGACATTCAAATCCATCAGGATTACTTCCCTTTGTCAGTGATATAGCCGCTAGTTAACCTACTCTGAAACCGAGTGGAGTTACGCATGATTAGCCCACATTGATCTTCATATTTATATCAAACTAAGACAGATCTAGGCCAATATAATTGGCAGTTAACGTTGAAAATATACCACACAGGTTCTTGGATTTGCAATAAATATGACCCCATTATCGCACTGGATCACGAAAATGCCGTGATATCCTGTGATATGCAGTATCGGATGTGGTCTTCGAGTGTGACGTATTGAGTCCCAAGACTACGCGACTCCATACTGTTTATAGATTCTAATAACGTGTTCAAATGATAAATAGAGTTTAAATGAGATTACGTTGACAATAAGAATAATCATGGGATATTGCGGATGATCAAAAGACATGATATTTCGTGGATAAATGACAGAGATATCTTTTAATATTTCTCACAAGTGATAAAATGTTTGATGATGGTACAATTACAATGCTTTGGAGGAAACAGATACTCCAATATCACCATATGCCAAACAAAAGGTTATTTCATTGGTGCTTTATTATTGAAATACTGTACACAAAATGCAGTTATCAAACCGATATCTGCTTTTGTTGTAAATTTAATTTAGAAAATTCGATATTGTCATTGTATTCCACCATCGAAGGCCAAATTTATAATGTAAAAGTTTTAGGTAAAAATCAGCCTGTCACCCCATGAAGAGGTGATTTGTCTGATTGTTTGATAGATAAAGGTTTTATCAATTTCATCGATTATTACGTCATCTAGACATAGTGTCGTATTGTCTTTACTTACTGGAAAATGGGATGTAGTATAATGTAATATCGAATACATCCGCAGCAAGTTGGATTTGAAGGTCAAGCGTTGTATGATGTAAGACCTGACATCCGTATATCATACAATTCATCAATTTAAAGAAGTCCCAACTGCGTTTAATATTTATCTTTAATACGTTACGCTACACAATGTATCTAAGAAGCTCATTAAGCTTTCCTAATCCAGCCGTAGACCTATATATATATACAGTCCCTCGGTGGTCAGGTGCTATCCATCTGAGTAAATCAATACAGACGTACTACATATCATTGAATAACTCCTACGTGAACATGGTGAGGAATAGACAACCGAAATTAGTCGACCATTGGTTTACCAATTCCAAACCTACATGTTCAAGCAACAGTGCACCACATACTCTAATCCCCATGGAAAACGTCTAAATTAAAATAGGTTTTCTAGTTAAATGGGAATTAACTTCGAACTTTAAAGGAAGTATTCTGCGTTTAAGTAAGGAATTGAAGTTTTTGTAGCAAAATTACATTCCAATAAAATGTACACTTTGTCTGAAATAATGCACTTATGCTTTCATAGTAAACATAAAACATTAACCCCTTCGCCATGTAGTCATCTCCCGGCATGCTGATATTACGATCTTTACCTTAGGTTGGTGAGACAGTACCGATTACACATCGATCAGTGCTAGCGATTCGTATGCTTTAGTATCCTGGAAAGTTACAGACGTGATAACTTCCATCTCGAATATTCGGTAATGAAATCGATATTATCTGAATATTTACAGCATACAGTCACTGAACTGCTGCACAATGCAGAAACATAATGTTTCGCAGACTACGATTTATCAAACATTAAAATAGACGTTATTCTTGATTACATTGGATTTAGGAGACATTGAACCTCAAAGTTTATTTTTTTTTAATTCAGTTTAATTACAATCATTGGTAATGTTCAGTTAAAGCTTTTCTGATGGTATAATTAGGCAATGGGGGTAGTTTTATTGTTATAAATCAAATACAGACAATGTTTCGGCAACGGCAATAAAAGAAACATTAGCATATTTACACTGTGCTATCATTTCGCATTTTCATATCTAACGTCAATGCATTTTAGCAATATTAAATTGAACAAATATGATGTTAATAATTGTGTGTTATGAGACTAAGTGGCTTCTCAATAACATGGTATGGACAGGAAATATACATCCCAACAAACAGGCTTTAAGAAAAAACAACGACAAACATTTACATCCACTAATATGAATTATGTCTCAGCTAGGGATAGAATCTAAAGCTTCGTTACACAGGCGGTTACACAGGCCAATAGCGAATCGAACGCCCACAGTGGAAAACACAAGAGACAACAGATGAAGTATAATTCTTACATTATATTAGTCGGGTTTACATGCTATGCTTCCATCTATAAGGAAAATGCTGTTTTGCTGTGACATATTGTTTTTTGAACTTTTGATCCCAGTTCATCAATGGCCAACTGACTATTACACAGCATGCTCGAATTCCTTGTCATTAATGCTGTTTATTCTCAGCTGCTGCGATACCAGCGATCATCAATTAGCAAGCGAATATTCAACTAATTGAACAGACCATGTAATTAACATTTTAAGGTGCATTTAGGAATTAATCGAGTTCATGATTGAAATAAGAAGTCTTTCATTTTGTCATTTCGACATGCCAGAAATGCAAACACAATAGAAACTTGAGAAGACGATGGGTGGCTTGAGACATACAGCGTTTAACCGTCAGGTTGAGTAATTTACCAAAGGTGTGGATGCCTTCAATGATTGTGCTTGTAGGTTTAAGTCCAGTGAAAGTTCGGGCGATGGTGTTGGAGTTGGTCATCAAGTTGTAAATTCTACGACTATGAATTATGCAGTCGGTGACTTAATAGATATAGGGTGGCTTGGGTATATTGTCGGGTTGGGAATTTGACCTGCAAGAAAGTTAGAAAGTTCTTTGTCTATATAATTTGGAAGGATTGTGGAATTAGGGAGGAGTATTGGGGGTGTTATTTGTAGTATATGCCAAGTTCGGCCGGTGAAGCAGTTGGTCCTGATTGTGTATCAGTGCTTGTGTTTGGTCGTTTTATCAGATCTTTCTGGTTTACACTAAATTGTGTGAGTTCGGCAGACAGTAATTATGTGGGATATTCACGTTTGTTGTAAAATCTAACTATATAATTGGCGCGTGACACAAAACACAGATAGATCCGAGAGGTACGTTTGATTGGTATGAACTGACTGTGTGATTGTTAAAATAGTGGTGGAAAGTGTAGTGGAGGTAACCATCGGTGGATTTGGTGTACGGATCAAATAACTTTCGATTTCCAATACGGAAAGTGACCGTATCTAGGAATTTGAAAAAAATTCTATCGGGATTCAATAGTCCAAATGATATATTTGTCATGAATGGATCTGAGGCATGTATGAGGTTAAAATGGACCGGGATTTAGCATTTAGTGCTCAATGTCTACCATAAAAAATGTTTGTAAATAATACGACAAGTCCCTGGTGATTGGGAATGATGATCTAGAGATCTATTGTGACCATGATGAAGACTGTTCGTTAGTCAATCAATGTTTTCCAGCTTGTTAATGAAGTCTTTAATGAACTACGGTATGAGTGGAACAAACGGTTTGATGTGTTTATCTACAAAACCACCCATCTATTCAGTGGGACTACTGTTAACACTAAGACTTTTTATTTTCGTGAGTGCGATACTTGTGCATTTATGGTATAAGTAGAAGTTAGGTATACCGGTAGATGTGTTTTTCCTTGGGTCGTACGGGGGTTTGTAGAGAGAGAGAGAGAGGGGGGCGTGGTATTGAGAGGCAGCGAGAGACGTTTTCTTTCTTGTCGTGACCAGAGTCTTCATTAGTAGCCTTTCTCTTTTTGATGTGATGTGCTTTTACACGTATTAAACTATTTTTTAGACATAGACACAATACTGTGTAGAAGTGAATAGCTTAGCACGAAGTGAGAGTACTATATGTCATTGGTATTACAGACTGTATATCAGGACGTTCTTTCTGTGAGTTTTTTAGGAGTTGTACGTAAATACGTTCTAACGTCCTGCACAGTATTCCTGCAATCCGATTGCAAGCAACGTTAACACTGAGTACTCCGTAACTTTCTTCATAAGGGGTTGCTAAAAAGGCTATTTTTGGACGCACATACCTTAAGCCTTTTATTAAGCAGAAAGCCCCTGTTTTATTATATGCATGAAAAATTAAAAAATGTATATGTGCTAAAATTGGTGAATTCAATCTAGAGACTTATATGTAGGCTTCACATTTGCATAAAGAAATTCCCCAAAATGGGTTTGAGATTAATGATTTAGAGGGTATCCGAATGTGCGTCTAAGATGGAAAAACTCAATTCTGTAGCAGCAGAAATTGATAGCCGCGGTACGAGGTAAGATTGCTCAAAAGTTTAATAATATACCTATGTCGAAATAGGCTCAGTTCCGCTATCACGACAGTGATGCTTGGTTTTAAACTGTATTCAAGAAAAAAATTTCTAGTAGAGGGGGTGTAATTTTGGGTTGAAAATGCCAATTTTTTGCAATTTTTCAAAGAAAAAAAATTGGTTACCATGGTTTTTACAGGCTCACAAAACAACAAAATGCAGACCTCTCCAAAAATGAACTCTGCATGACAATTGCAAATGTTGTGTAGATTAAAAATATATATACTTTTATATAGGTGTTATTTAAGGTTAAAAAGATGTGTGTACATGATTAAAGCCTGCACATTATTTTGCTGAATTTTTCAAATCTACTGTACACTGCTACCATAAGGGGTTGCTAAAAAGGCTATTTTTGGACGCACATACCTGCAACATTTTATCCTGACAGATTCATTACTGGTGCTTGTATGAAAACAAACACCAAAGCAGGACAATATTCGGTGCCACGGAAAGGAACGCTTTCAGCAATGTTAATATGATTATTATCGGATCAAAAGATGTTAAAATGCCTGTACATGACCAGGATTTACAGACAAATGATATACATATTCTGATATTCAAATTATAATAATTGTTCTACTTCTCAGGTTATGTGTCCGTGGGTTCCAGATCGTTTCTGGAACAGTTGGCGCTGTCTAAACTGAGTGGTTGCTCTTTACAGAAGCACTCATTAAGGTGTGCGGCAGCATCTTTATATACATTGATAAAAATAATGTTCATGTACCAGCATGAACAAGTAATTACTATTACAAAACTAGCCACTCTACAAACACATTAAACATGACAGAATCTGAAACGATGTGTATGTTGTAAATATTGTTCAATGACTCGCCAAAATAACCAAGGGAATGCGATTGTTTCTGGGGCTAGTTAACAAAATAAATTAATGGGACGATAAAATAAATTTGACTTGGTATATTTCCCCATAGAAAAAACAACTGTAGATAAGTCAAGATAATAGACCATTTGAGACTTGTGTAACTAATCTACAGCTTCAAGCCTACATATTTGACACTAAAAACAAACAGATATGAGTATCAAAATTGTATCTGTCCAACCTTGTCATAAATTGCTTGGCTTTTTACATGGAATTACATACCATTATTTTTACTAGCTAACTATCCGGATAACTATATGCGAGTTTAAATCTCATTCTGAGTGGAGCAGTACAGAAGGCAACATGAGAAAATAACTTGTAAAGCTCATATTGTATCCTTCTTTGCCCTATAGTTTATAATCCTGTCAGACTTTTGCAATTTGAAAAATCTCCACATGGCCTCTATTGAAACTAGAATGCGGTTATCATACCACATATAAGTTGTTCAATGTCTCAGCAAAGTACCAGGGAATTATAAATTCATGTACAGAGTATCTGATTATTTAAAAAAAAGTAACCAATAACTTTATGGAACTGCAGACCTCTCTCTCTCTCTCTCTCTCTCTCTCTCTCTCTCTCTCTCTCTCTCTCTCTCTCTCTCTTTGAGTATGTATAAGTTTATATATCATGTAAGTGTGTGTGAGTGTGTGTGTAAGGGAAGGGTGTGATAGTGTGTTTGTTTGTTTGTGCGTGTAAGATAAAAAAAGGAGAATAGGATTGAGTAGAATGCATGAGAAGAATGGTGTTGATACGGAATAGGCTGAGAATAAGGATAATTGATAACTGTAATAATGCAGATAATTGTTTATGGCTATGAAAATTCAGATTGAAATGTGTTTGTTTACTAAATAAGGATGAGGAAATATATTTAATGTTGTATAAGAATATGTCTGGAAAAAAATAAAAAAAATTACAAAAAACATTAAAAAAACTATCTGAGCGAAATTCTCAAATGTTAGCATCCTTTGCCTTATGATGTATATTGTCAGACTGGGAAATGTTGTATTGTCTAGCATTTTATCATGAAATTTACACTAAACTAATCTTTATTCAGTACATTTCGTTTTAGTAGAAAGAAATCAGCAATTGTATTATTAAAGCATGTTTGTAAATTTAAAACTGTGTTTCTATTGGAACTAGAATGAAGTTATAGCATATAGCATGGAATTGCTTCAACATAAACATATCAACAAATCAAACAAAGAAAATCACACCGTCATTAATGATATAGGGAGAAAGCAAAAAATTAGAAAATAAATAAATAAATAGATAAATAAATAAATAAGTAAATAATCAATAAAGATAATAATAAAAACATTCCGATAGAAGATAAAATAAAAACGCCCTATAATAGCAGACACAACATAGATGATTTGCTTTATTACATCGCCAGAAAACAATACAATAGAACCGACAACTTTACAGTTTGATATTTCTGTAACATTAATCTCCCTTCCGAAAACGTTAGGTATACGTTGGGCGATACATGAATTATATGCAAATGAGCTATACCACTCTCATGCAACGCATTTGTTTTGTATAATAGGAATCACTTGGCTGGTTGGGAGGATGGGATGTCAGGTAGAGGAACTCCTAAATCAACCTTAACTGTAAGCAATGCAAAAATCTATTATGGTTAAACAGTTATGATTGGAACCTCCAGAATTAAAAAAAAAACATTTTTTTTGCACAAGAGGAATAACTTTTCGGGTTGGGAGGGTGGAATATCAGGTAGAAGTACTATCAACTCTAACTTCACAGGCGTTTGGCTCTATTGACATTTTTCTCTTTAGAGCTGAACGCGTGTGAATGAACAGTTAGAGATGATTGACGAGTACTTCTGATATAGAGAACTGTAAGCTCTTGAATAGGCTACTCTGTTTATTAGTTGTCATTGGAAACCTTCTCTGGAGTTTTTTTACAGTCTATTAAGAAACTAAACATGGAAAAATATCACGTAGAGTGTTTTAGTGTTTTTGGGGGCAATTCTTTATGAAAAATATTGAGCAAATATTCAAATAATTTCTTCTGTGTTTTACAGTATATTCTCATGTCAAGGTGAACAAAATTTGTATCATAGTATTTAATTCTGAATTCTAGACTAAAGAATTAAAAAAAATATATCTTTGCATAAGGGAAAAACGCTACATATCAGCCATCACACCTTTTCTGATGACTTTGTGATGCGTGTTTGTCACGTAGTAAAACATATCGGTTGCTAAGAGGAATAAATATGATCAATTTTTTAACCTCCCTCTCGCCCGCTTGATTTACGACCGGTAATTGTTATTAAATCCTTATTATGTGGTATCGGATTGCAGTCAAAAATCTAACTAGTTCTTTGCCCTTGAAAATGATGATTTTTAATTACCATTAAAACTGTAATATAAAGACCGATAACAGGAATTCAATAACACATTTTGGTTTTGGGCAATCTCTTTTAATTAATATTTGTGTAAACAAAATGTCATTGCTAGGAAATCATCCGTGAAGAATTAGATCGATATGCCGAAAAAAATGTTCGTTTTTTTAATTTATAATAATAAACTTATATAAGTGTAATTTGGAGAAATCGGAGAGTACTTGTTCGTGTTCTTTGATATTTGAATAATCTTTTTGTAGGATCAATCATGTTTTTTTCGTTGTTTTTATACTAAAGCTGGCGTTTTGATTGGTTAATTTTTTATCATAGCACTATATTTACATTTTCATTGCAGTCACACTATGTAATCTCACCAAGCGTAGTTGGCAGACATAGACTATGAACTCCAATCGCTTATTATGACGTCATCTTCATTGTGACGTCAAAATTGCCATGCCAGCGATCCCGGAAAACGGCTGTTAAAATGGCTGTTCCATCCTTAACGATAACGAATGATTAATTCATTTAAGATGCAACATCCCTTCTTATCTGAAAATAAAATTGAAACCAAATGAAAATATATGCATTGAACGTCTTTCACTAGGAATTCATAGCCAATATGAATGCGAACTGGACAGTGGCACATCCAACATGAAGCCTTCGCTTCATGGAATTTGCCTCTGTCCAGTTGGCATTCATATTGACTACGAATGCGAACTGAAATACGTTAAATGCTTCAATGAGAGAAATCCGAGAATGGTGCAAAAACCCGACGTTATCGACGATAAAACATTAACTTAGCATGTTGACTTAAAAAAAAGAATCACATGTAAAACCAAGCGAATGGCACATATAAATATATTTTTTATTTTATCAAAATAGTCTTAAAGATAACGTTATTTATTTTTACAGATTATAACATTTATCGGAAGCCGCTACGCGGATTCACACAGTTTGCGCACAACCCGATGAAATTGAAAAACAAATTAATAACACTTGATTAGAGTATAACAAGTCTTTTGTCGAAAGGATAATGCATCAAATCGGTTTTCTTGTCGGAGAAAGGTTAAATTTACCAAACCGTTCGTAGCTTGATTTTACTCATAATGACAAGTGTGATACTATGACAACATGAACATCACATTATCAAACACTCAAGTCCTACACCAGTATCGTATGGCATATGTAGGTAACCCAACCAATGGATTATCTTAATATTTTTATACAATCTAAATCAAATGAGGCCTACTTGCTCCAGTAGAACGACTTTCCTTGTAATACTTGTACACGATGATGCAGTCCGATCTACTACAGAGTTACTTCCCTTCGACATATACACCCAAAAGACATTAATGTTTTTTAGATTGAACAAGACAAAATAACCATCCTTAGTAGCTTTGTTTTGGTTGTTGTATTGAATTTTAAATTGATAAATAATAACAACAAAATAATGAAAAACAAGAGAAAAATAACACTATGTTGACGTTTTGAGAAAACATTCCTGATACAAATGTTGAATCACAATATAATAAAAGAAAATAATATCCAAGGCAATAGGTTGTGCTATTTCTTTTTTCTTTTTAAAGTCTCGCTGACATTCACGTATCTGGACTTGAAGGTTTACAAACCTTTAATATATACTTCAACTGAAATAAAAGTCATTGGATTTTACGGTTTCTTGTAAAAATATTAAAGAATTCATTTACGACGTAGCTAAGGTAAGTTAACGTTACAACATAAAATGTGTAGGTGGTTTTAAAATTAGATCAGTTAGTTCATTGATTTGCTTGTTTTACACGTGGTTAGTTGTATACAAGTTAAGGAATATCAACCATGTCCGTGAAGATTTTGGTATGGTTCGGGAGAATAAAACATGTAATGTATTGATTTGTCGTCAAATGATATTGCAGAGCATACGGTATACAAAAAGTGTAAGTAGATGTGCACTCTATATTTCTTTGGTGACCTAGTTTGGAAACACCAGTCTCTCAACGTAATATATATATATTTTTATGGTTATATTAATCACAAAGCAACAATAAAACACATCGATATTAAATAAGGTAAATCGCTTTCCAGCTGCGAATGAAAATCTGTTTTGCCAGCTGCACGGGTATTTTTCTTTCGATTGATACTATGTATGTACATTTATAAAGGGAGGTAATTTGACATTTCGAAATAGGACATCTGTTACCTTACGTTTGGTTGAACTGCTCGGCTATAATGGACACTAGCTCCTATAGGAGAATTACCCCGATTGACACATGCTGAACTTTGCATAAAAAACATCTATCTGTACCAGATGAGGACCTGAAGGTGATGATGTAAGGATGTGTATATCTTATTTTGGCCAATTTTGTGCTGTCAGTTAGTAGCACTGAAACCTGATTCAAGGACTGTTCGTAATATAACTTAAAAGCTGCTTACTGTTGTAACCTGACCTTATAATCTTTAGATGTCGGTAAAAAGGTGTCAATCTAATTAACAAACACTATTTGAACAGGATAGGGAAATATATTACCGTTTATAAAACAGGTTGTTAACGCGGATCAATTCTTTTTAAATATAAAACGCGATTTTTTTTCAAAAACGGAAAGAAATTTTATTCAATAGACATGTAAATAACAATTTTCCTTTCACAGAAGGACTCGCACACCAATTTCCATATTTAAATTTTGAACATAAACTTTCACCACTTTCACATTAGTTACAGATATATTCATTATTTACTCATTTATACCTCTCCATCATTCATATCCATAAATAAATTGATACTTTGTATATAATATTAAACGCGATAATTTAATTTTACCGGGTTTTAATTTTCGCGTTCTGGTTTCCAGGGTATAATATGTTAACTTTATACGATCATAGCAATGTACTGTTAGAATTGCGAAAGCATCATCCCTGCAAAAATAGCGCTAGTTATACGATACGGTAAGATGCTAACGATGAACACTACATTGTATGCTATATACTTGTAAGTCGTAAGGCTGAATGTTTGATAAACAAGCAATCAATCAATTTGGAACTATAGGCATACCAATAACTCTGTGTATTTGACCTTTTGAGTTAGGGTCAAGGGCAAATAACATTACCCATTAGTTGTTTAAAAATATAATTTATCACATCCTCAATTGTCAAGAACGTCTGGTAAGTTGAAAATATTTTGCAACAAAATATCGACTGGTGTGATTGTGATAACCAGACGAGTAGCATGTTTCTGATGACGTTGCATAACTATTATTCGAGATTCGAGATTACATTGTACATTACAAAACCAGTGTTTGTGGTTTCCTGCGCGTTGACGTGACAAATTAATTTTAAATTCTTTTATGATTGTGCACCGTGGGCGAGCCAGTAGCTGAACATGTGACATATTAGTGCAAAGCATGTCGACTTGGCAATTATTTGTCACAAGGTTGCAGCTAAAATACATCAGAGAGCATTGACGAGGGTAATCATACTGCCTCCATGTTTAACCTGTCATTTACAACGTTGATTCATCGCCAGCCAACACAACACGCTTTTTATGAAAAACCATTTGATAAAAAATCTATTAAAATTTCCATTTCATGAATGATGCCTAAAATGTAATATTCTAAAATCCATTTGGCGTTAAATGTTTAAATTATGTTTTTTTGTATATGCAAATGGATACTATCTGTGGAATGGAAATAAAGCAATAAAACAATGTATTGATATGTAAATCTTTTACTGACGATATTGATTGGTTTGGTACAAACTCCTGTCTGGTCTCGTTTATAGATAATTCCATTGTTCATCACCGTATTAATTTAGTATTATTTTTCAGTTTGTTATTCCTAACATATCAGTTATTGTGACATATGATGATGTGAAATTGATTTCGAATATATCTTCTCTTGTCTACTAGCATTCAAATAAAAAATTCTTTGATTTGTATTAAATAAACCGTAGGACAGCTGGATAGTAACATGCCCTTTATTTTGTTTCAAATTTAAAGCGGGGGTATGCGAGAAGTCATGCCATTTGGAAATACTAATTGGAGGTACATGCACATGAACTTGCCATAATGCGACTACGTAAAACGAAAGGTCATATTGTAGAAGGACACCAAAGCATTATATTCCACGTGCATGCCATTGATAGGAATCGAACCCGAGTCAATAGTATTATGAATTAAACTCTATCGTTATCATATCTAGAAGAAACATGGACCACAATGATCAAATCAAACCAACTCACTCCTTGATATAATTCTCCTTTTCCTAAATATTCCGCCTTCTGTGGATTATTTGATGTAGAACTACATAATTGTATATATGTCGCCTGCCTGGAGCAAAACAATCCCGGATCTCCGTCATTATAAATACAACTATACCATCTGAGCCAAAAACGTCAGTTCAATTCCCTTTTGATAGAGGCTACATTGAGGCACAAGTCACACTTACCCTCTCCTTTTACAATTCTGTATTATCCCTGACATTTATACATTGTATTTACCCAGACGATATACCTGAAGGCCGAATGATTGCAAAGACTATAAGATTTTAACTATTATAGCATCTTTATGAGAACTTTGTCGCCAAGCAATGTTTTACTTAACAATTCAGACAACAGGCGTCAGACATTCCTTATGTATTATGAAACTATTTTCAGAGATATTTTGTACGGATAATACTTTTTGATAATGTATTAAAAACGACACTGTTTAGAAATTAAGTGTGTTCTTTAGCTTTATAGATCTATGTTGGTCGTGTTCCGTCCGCCGTCGTCTGCCGTGCGTAAACGTTTCATACCAACAACTTCACCTCATTAATCGCCCCATGGTAGTAATATTTGGCCTGTAGTATGCTGGAGTAATAGACTACCAAGTACGTAGATGGTCACAGGTGTAAAACTACCCTGAAGCTTTAAACAACTTCTTGCCAATAACAAAGAGGTCCAGAAACCTTGAAATTGGGCATTTACCAGTTTTGTACAAAAAATGATCCCGCTCGCCATTCAAGGTCATATACAATGTAAGTCAAATATCTGATATTGAACATTTGACATGCTGGAATAAAGAGATACAATAGATCCAAGGTCTCAGAGGTCAAACGCATGCCGATGGGAATCTTCTAATAATATTTATGTACTGTTTTTAATTACATGTAATATGGAGTCATCAAAACTATCGTGGGAACAGCCTTTGTTTAATATGCAGTTTACATTGTATATCTCCGTCATGTGTATTTCCTAATTCCCAGCTTTATGACGGCTTCGACATTGACGTCCAGCATCATTATTTATGTCTCATCCATTAAAGTCGTGTTTTCGGTTTTCATTTGCACTAATTTATATGATATTGCGACCACTTTGAAACCAATACTTAGTTTTTGATACGTACGCTGTTGTCGCCAAAATGTTATAATGAGTTTAAGAAGGATATATAAGATTATACAAAACAACAAATTCATTATTTACTTTATAAACATGATAGAGCGTAAAATGAGTCATTTCAAGCTATAGTATTAATAAGATTAACCATTGTACCATATACACTCATTAACCTACATTTAGTTTCGCATGCGATTTTAGAAATTATTTAGACCGTTTTATTAATGAGTGACGATATCGATCTCTTCCACTCTATTTCCAATACCGGCAGTTGGTAGTCCTAATTGGTTCGTTTTCTGATATATTAAGACATTTTATTACCATTTTAAATCTCCGGATTTAGAACGATAATGATACATAAAAGCAGTCGTTAATATATATTTCAGAGAAATATCAGAACATCTATGTAGCAGCTGTCGACCAATAAAATAGGAGTGGTTCACTGCCGTACAGTAATCTACATGGCTTTCAACTCTTGTTAACTCAGATTATCAGTCGATATAGGTAAATCATGCAACCTTTTTTCTAGATGAAAAACACCAAAGCACGATTATGGAGGTACACGTATTGTTAGGATAACAGTTTATTCAAAGTTTACCTTAATGCAATGGGTATATAATGACAGCAAAATTGTGTTGATAACCTGCCCAAAACCGTGTAATTATACTTAATATATAGTTGTATTAAATGATTTCATAAATCCTTGAAAATCGTATTGTTTATCAATTTGCAATTTAAAAAAAGTAATTTAGCACAGGCTTCCATCTCCTGTTTACAAATGGCAATAAAACGCATGTTCTTGAAAAAATAAATATGGATTCGTTGTTATCATTTGTGACAAATTGACAAAATGAATAACTAAATCAACATGCAATCATAAAATCAACATTTTATGAGGCTTTCTGGTGCATCGCTTCAAATAGAAACATAGTAAGCAAACAATAGTCAGCGGACATTTTTATAATTTGAATATGCCGCGGTCGTTATTGTTCAGTAATTCTGAGGAAACAAGGATGTAACCAAGGCTACAGATAATAAACAGGAGAAATAGCCAAATAGAAGGAAATGACTAATCCTTTGTATGCATGTTCATAAAAACGGAGGTTCTAAGCTGTATAATTCCTTTTGATATATTTCGGAATAAAATGTGTTTAACTAGCGGTTACGTGAGATTATAGGTAATACTGAAGCCTATCATACTTCCCCGTCGGAGACAAATTCTGTGACATAGGCAGTATTGGACGGTCAACGACCACGTAAGCTGTCTGATGTCAAATGGCTTCAGGGTTTAACCCAAATAGGAATGAAGTAATTCATAGAATTACGAACGAAAAAGGAAATAAAGCTGTAATACAAAACGTGGCTCATTCATCTTTTTTTGTCCTGATATACTGTAGTGCGTACAGAATTACTAAATATAGTACATTTATTTTTCTTCTACTTTTTGAGCAATCTTAAATTGACAATTTGTGATAGCAAAATATTGATTTCTAGGCATTTGTCATTTGATAAATCTAGGTTGTCTGGTAGAAGTAAGCTTTAATCATTGTAGACTAAATACTATGACCACATTCTATAAGAACACGATAGAGTAATCATAGATACCCTTTGTATATTTCGGTCACAAAGAAACGTGTTTTTTGTATTTATAAAACCAACAAAGCAATATGGCAATATTTGAATTTGAGAAATACTGCTTTGGTTGTTATAAGGCGTCTGGGTTTCAAAGAGTTACACCATCGCTCTCTTTTAGGTACTAAATCGAAAGGCTAAGTACAGATTTTTTTTTTTAATTTATGCATTGTTGATTTAATATTAAAATAGGATGAGTTCAATTCTATAAAACCAATTACAGGTACAGAACAGTAGTTTAGATAAACTCAGAAGTATTGAAAGATGTCTGAATACATTTTAAAAGATGCATAATCGTACCGTGATAAAAAAATGACTGCCATTTTCAACAAAATGTTTCCAAATGTGACAACCTTGGCATGCATTAATATAATTCATAGCATGCAATAGAAATGTGTTAACTATAATTTAGTGTTTCTTTCTGTAGTATGTAATATTGAATCATATCGGCAAAATTCACTTTAACGTCAATTCTGGCAATGTAAGTTAAAAAGTTTTAAATTGAGATTAAAATAAATAAGCACACTTGTATTTCAAGAATCGTTTATGAGACAACCCCCTGTCGAGATCAGCCATTTTTGTTTTTCACTCTGTCTGTATCCGGTGCTCTCACCGAACCCTATATAAAGCGCGTGAATCGACACACGTGCGCTCAGCTATACGCGTACATACACACCTAGCAGTTGTCCACTGTGTATCACCTACTATTACGTAAACAAAACACTTACCTACAAAGGTATTTGGGGCTTGTTTGGCAACAAAATACATCAAATCCTTTAAGCTGTCATTTACATGTTTATTAAAATAAAATTTCCACACATATGAATAAAAATCCAAATGATTAAAGCTGACAATGCAAGTTAAAAAGTTATAAATTGAGATTAAATAAATAAGCACACTTGTATTTAAAGAATCGTTTATGAGACAACCCCCTATCGAGGCCAGCCATTTTTGTTTTTCGCTCTGTCTGTATCCGGTGCTCTCACCGACCCCTATATAGAGTGCGTGAATCGACACACGTGCATTCAGTCTATACACGTACATACACACCTGGCAGTTGTCCACTGTGTATCACCTACTATTACGTAAACAAAACACTTACCTATAAAGGTATATGGGGCTTGTTTGGCAACAAAATACATCAAATCCTCTAAGTTGTCATTTACATGTTTGTCAAAATAAAGTTTCCACACAAATTATAGAAATCCAAATGATTAACCGTCCACATATCTCCACGTATATTATCGTAACCGAAGTACTCGACTGGCCATGTGCACGTGACTACCTGTCCCGAACAAGCGACAACTACGGTACCAAGGACACACACGTGTCGGTGTACGTATAAAACCTAGTGTATATTGAAGTCTTTCAACAGCTCGTTTTGGATATTATTTGGGATTTAGTTGACAACACATTCATGCATTATTTCAATGAAACCTTGTCAGGAATGTGCAGTGTTTATTTTCAGTTTGACATTGTTATTTGCAATATCGGGGCATGTGTATACGAGACAAGTTATGTTTGAAATGACGCACGTGTGTCTAGTCCCGTGCTTTATATAGGGGGTTGGCCAGTGAAGTTTACTAAGCAGAGTAAAAATAAAAATGGCTGCCACTTCCTTGGATACGACACTGTCATAACTGGGGAATATCTCAGAAACAATTTTCCCAAAAAAAAAAAAAACATTAATTTTTTTTAATTCCAATTGCATGCTTTTTAACTTGCATTGTCAGCTTTAACCGTCCACATACTGTATCTCCACGTATATTATCGTAACCGATGTACTCGACTGGCCATGTGTACGTGACGTGACTACCTGTCCCGAACAAGTGACAACTACACTACCAAGAACACACACGTGTCGATGTACGTATCACAACGGAATTTCCAGTAGTTGTAATATTTTCCTTGTCGCGGTATAAAATCCAAATCCATTAGTTGTTCAAATACGAATTTATCAAATCACTTTTCTATGAGTCGGAAGGCGATTTCCGGAGTGTCCGAAAATCGACCCGTAGAGACCGAGCTCTAGATCCTAACTGATGACAAAATATGAGACATGGAATTAAATGTACAATTGATACAATGGGTGACACCTGACATTATATGACTCTATTAAGGCTGGTCGGTACTCGGACAGGTGAGATAATTAGCTTATCTATTGTCTGAGTCGTAAGCCTACTTCAAAGGGTAGATGAGCTATAAAAACACAATGAATAAATTACAATTAACCATATGTTATATATGTAGTAATTAACTGAAACAGAGTGAATAGATACATGTACAAAATGTAGCTTTAAAATATCATGTCACAAGAAGAAAATAAAGTTAGGAAAGTTTGTGGAAATCAAATTAAATAATACTGAATTAAAATTTTAACCAATGTTCAAAAAATACATAATGTAGCACTTATATCATAAAATTCTTCATGATATACGTGTAAAGCCTACTGTATATTGAAGTGTTTCACTAGCTCGTTTTTGACATTATTTGGGATTTAGTTGACAACACATTCATGTATTATTTCAATGAAACCTTGTCAGGTGAGTGCAGTGTTTATTTTCAGTTTGACATTGTTATTTGCAATATCGGGACATGTGTATACGAGACTTTCGAAATGACGCACGTGTGTCTAGTCCCGTGCTTTATATAATAGGGGGTTGGCCAGTGAAGGTAACTAGGCAGAACAAAATAAAAATGGCTTTCACTTCCTTGGATACGACACTGTCATAACTATGCAATCATTTTTTTTTCCATTTCAAATGCATGCTTTTTAACTTGCATTGTCAGCTTTAAATTTAGAAATCTTTAAGTTATATGTTATTCTAGCATCACGGTGCGTTGCGCTCGACAAATACGTTCAATGTAATCAATGCAGATCCCAATCATAGTAACGCAAAAAATAGTTAGGCTCTGCAAAAACAGTCATGCTCTATTGATCCTGAACTCCTCGGTTAGACACGTACGTATTGCTGCAGTCGAGCCACACAGTTATAGGTGCAGAGGATGTGTCTGGCGTTATGTCAAATCTGACCATCTTTATAGGACCATCAAAGCTGGCCAAATCTATAGTCGATAAGACAAGTCAAGGACTCAGTTGTTGTGGACAGTATTGTGTGATTAGCCCTGCCTTCACTTCCCTGTTGGGACTTTTCAAATTTCACCACAAAAATTGCAGCATTATGATATATATTCTAGACACGCAATTCTGAAGCCCTTGAGTAGTCTGCATGTATGCAACACCTCACAATATATTGATCTCATTAAAACCAAACTAAGGACTGTACGTTCTATTTGTACGAAATACTTTTATAAATATTTACAGCTGAAGAACATGCCAGAGGCTTATTTATAATAATAAATTCATCATCAGACCTAAAGAACCAAAAATTGCAGACAGGACTTAACCTCCTCAATCACAATTTAGTATTTTATTGATTGTTTCCAACAGATGCATTCTATGGTGCATTCTCATCTAGATTTTGACCTAGCCATTCTGACAAGAAAATATACAGTATGTCTCGTTCGTTGGAATGCTTTTAATACATGCATCTGCATTAATTACAATTATTATCATAAGTATTAGCAAACCAAACCGTTCTATATAACTACTTGTAACTCACTGTGTCCCAGTACCTAGACGAGCAGTATGACGACAGGATATCGAGATATGTTTGTAATGAGTTATTATAGTACACTGTCACCAAATGAAGCTAGCAAGGCGCTGTGGATCACCAACTGAAGGTAGCAAGGCGCCGTGGATCACCAACTGAAGGTAGCAAGGCGCCGTGGATCACCAACTGAAGGTAGCAAGGCGCTGTGGATCACCAACTGAAGGTACATGTAGCAAGGCGCTGTGGATCACCAACTGAAGGTAGCAAGGCGCTGTGGATCACCGACTGAAGGTAGCAAGACGCTGTGGATCACCAACTGAAGGTAGCAAGGCGCTGTGGATCACCAACTGAAGGTAGCAAGGCGCTGTGGATCAACAACTGAAGATAGCAATGCGCTGTTGATCAACAACTGAAGATATCAATGCGCTGTACATCAACAACGCTCGAGGCAGTCATTCTCTGAAGGTGAATTAGTAATGACTGCTCGCCACAGTTGTCACTAACAGATATCCCAGTTTGTTCTCGCCTATTTACGCTAACCTTGGATGGTCACAAACAGGTTGTTTTTAAGTAAACGAACATCCTTGATATTGTAGTTTTCACCTTCACAGCCACATCCCTATTCTGAACCTGTTTATAGATCTATCAAAGTGTTATCATCCAAACTGCGTTTTTATTGCAATGTCGTTAAATCATTTAATGCATGTAAATTGAGCGTCTATATTATCAATGATATGAAAACAAAGCACAGAAGCAAATGTATACACTTGAAAAAAAAAACCCTAATTAAATTATCGATACAGGAAGACATAAAGAAAAAAACATATTTTTCACAATATGTAATTGCCATTCTTGGCAAAGTAATATATATTTTACATTCAAAATATGAAACCAACTAAATTATATACCCGAGTAAATCTTTAAAGGCCGTAAACCTATTGATATCAACACATATTGTGTAAGTTAATACAACAATGGACTGCTCCTGGAATGATGTTGAAAATCACTTATTTTGCTGAAAATTGTAATAAATTTTCTTTATATTTCAGTATTATTCCTGACAATTGATATGTAACCTCAAGATTTAGATATATCGGTCGATTCAGCAATGCTAACTCATACTCTTAGCGGGCAACACGATAATGCGGATTCCTCCTAATTCGATTTCGAAGTTATACATCAGCTGAAAAGTTAAAAACCGGTAAATTACATTGTGATGTCTCGAACAGTTAACAACAAGCTGTACAATAAATGGATTTGGCATTTTTTGATATGACCTATTCCTTCATACGGTGCCTGTTTAATGCATACATTGATATGTGGTTAATGTGATAGGGTTTCTGAAATCGACCTAAGGCGACTACAAAGGATTGGCAGCCAGAGAGAGAGAGTAAGGAGAAAATCATGGGAACAATAGATTAAGATCTCGGTTTTAGAACCCTTATGGTGCTTTGCCAAATTCATGTATGTATCGGTAACAACAATATGATGAAATTACGAATGCGGACACTGGATTGTCCTGAGATAGGCGTGAGTTCTGTCCGAGTAACGCGGGTATGATCAGCATCGACCAGGGACTAATTATAAGCCGATACAATACCTAACACCACACACTGCACAAGCTACACGTCACAGTGCCTAATGCTTCGGCGTGGCTGATAGTAGGCTCTTCGCTACTACGCGCCACAACCATTCATCGCCAGCGCTGTAAACATCTCTCCTTCTGCGCATGACTTTAGATCGAAGACTATTTTTTGTATATTTTAGATCTGTTCGGACTGACAGTTTCATTAGGGATTCAGACGGGATAAAATGTTAACTGATGTGAGCCCAACTTCATGAATTATCGCTGACGGATAAAGATTGATCTGTATCGCATCAGGGATGATTTAAATAATTGTTAGCTTAAACTCCAAGTGATGGCCTCCATTCGGCGGCATAATATATCTCGGAAAACGTCAAACTTTTTCAACATTAAATATGTCAAATGATATAATTAATACTTCATTCCTTCTAAACATTTGAAATTTTTTTAAACATGTGATATTTTCATGGATATAGGATTTGCACAATATTCCACGATGGACTACCAAGACAGCATTTTTTCAACATTCCACAATAAAAGTTCAGAAAACTTTCAACAGTTTCCAGAGATGACGTTACAAGTTACCACCCCGATGCCCTGTGTGCCCGTGGGGTCGGACAATATGACAGAGTACACGGGGAACATGACGGGGTGTAAGTCCGTCCCACCGCAGGGTCTTCCCGAGGATATGACCTTTAATGAAAACAGTGTGGTGGCGGTGGCTGCCTATACGTGTTTGTTTGTGGTAGCCGCATGTGGTAACCTCACAGTATTTATCACCTTGTTTAGGAACAGACACGTCAAGTCTCGTGTCAACCTATTTATCTTACACCTGTCCATCGCAGATCTCATCGTCACTTTCATTATGTTACCGATGGAGATCTCCTGGCACATTACCGTAGCGTGGACTGCTGGAGATTTGACTTGTAGGATTCTCATGTTTTTCCGTGCTTTCGGACTTTATCTATCATCTTTTATTCTAGTAACTATTAGTTTGGACCGTTATTTTGCTATTTTGCATCCATTGAGTTTAAATGACGCCGATAAACGAGGGAAAATAATGCTGACTTTGGCCTGGAGTTTTAGCCTCGTTGCAAGCATTCCGCAGGTAAGACAATACTAAGTACCTCTTATATTTAATGACTTTATATACTGAAGACAAATTCTTATTTGTCCTCTACGCAGACTCACGAAATGTCCTTATACAGAGAAACAAACAAATATCTAATTTTATTTGAATTTTACCTGAAGATTTACTGATTTCATCTTTTATTGCTAAGAAAGGTAAAGATATTTTGAACCAGCGATACAGTTAGTACTAACTAATAGAGAAATCACCATAACCATAATCTAATATAAAGTTCATTTGATTATAATTGCATGTATAATGGCAAAGTGCCATTGAAAACCGACGACGGAATAGCTATTAATCATTAAAGGAAGATGGTTTTAAAGACGTCAGTAATGCTTATAGACTGCATTCCTCCATTTAAATCTTGGATTATTTATGTTAAGGGAGGTGTCTAGATACATACTTACAAAATCACCATAATATATAAAACTTTCAATAATTTACCTCGCGTGTGTACGTGAGACCGGTCTATTACACAAACGTTTGATAAAGAGATTGATAATCTAATTTGAAGTTAACGAACCGTTAAAGAGGCAATTTGTGGTTTCGAGAGGAAAGTAGATAGGATTCTTACGAGATAGGCAATCTGTTTTTGTTTACCCATCTGAGGCCGGATATCCCCGCCAGCGTTAAATAAATCATCTGTAGTAGTGCCGTTGATAAAATGGCCAAAGTATAGAGATAATGCTTACACAGCTCAAGAACTGGATTTTTTCAAGTCTAAGGAATACCAGAAAATAGATAAGAGTTACCTTTTGTTTCATATTAGAAAGTATGACTGCTTCGTAAGTGGGCGTATATTTCGTTTGAGTAACAGGCGCCACTACAAGTTCGCAAGCTTTGATGATGTACGAACAATATCATCCATTCGATTAGTGCTTCAAACATGCATGCCCAATTTCGTTTTTACAAATTGATTCAATATGTTTTGTCAAAATCGGTGGCGTGATGATAACTAGCTTACACTACCGATAGATAAGTTGTTATCGTTGATTCAAACTCAAGTGTTTAAAACAAGATGTGACTTAAGATATATGCAGATATAATGATGTGTTTAACACAATCTTTTAAGGCAGCATACACATTTTTATGAAGAAGAATTTCATTTGTAACGGCATTTTTTATAAAGGTCTATGTCAACATTGACCATGCAGTTTCTTTTGCTTTAATTTTGATTCAGATATTGTTTTGGTTATATCCATTCGTAGCTTGGTGAGTTACTTCACGTGTTAGTCATTGGTTAACATTCCCTTAACCCATGTGCTCCACAAGGTAAACGGAACGCGAAGACTGCCCTAAAGACCCGTGTGGATGTATGATGTTATAAATGACAGGCTCACTGAAAAATAAAACAAAAATCAAATAAATGCAGCTGTTAAATTACGTTATAGTAGTTAACAAAAAAATGTTTGATAAAATTGATTAATATATGTTAAAAAGGCAATAAATAAAACATGTATATCACTATCCCGACATAACTTGACTATTCATTATAATATCGAAGAACTTTTCTTTCTGCCTGTTATTTAGAGTCTTCATTACAACTACGCTGCAACAAAATGATAATATACCCTCGGTTTTTCTCTAAGCTGGTATTCAAATAGGTATGCTAGTAATCAATGACATTATAATGCCATCGGATGGGGTTGCCTTTAATCAACAACCTTCTGTAATATACGTAGTGCTCATTTAAATTCCACATCATTAAACACAAACTAATGTGTCCAGGAAGTGAGAGCGTCCTCTCTTATTTTGACACTACTAAACAAACATGAGCATTGTGTTTAAACTCAAGTGCCCAGTTGTCCAAAAGATAATTAAGCAGTTAAACAACAATATTTTTTTTTCAAGTCGAGATGAAATAAGTTCTGTGAGTATAAACTAATAGAATATTTAATAGCTTCTTTGCCTACTTGCTGATTTTACTGAATACATAAAATTATCGTCATTGCCACCCTCGGAAACCCAGTGTCTTAACTCCACTACGACCATATGGTGATTAACGTGTGTAACCGACGATGCGATATTGCAGGAAATGCGAAATGATAACTTTTTATGCATTGCCTGCTTTTTTGTATAAGTAGGAATAACAAAAATACAAAAGTGCTTTCCGATTCCTGTTTAAGAATCAGCCAGTTATCCAGTAAATTGACTATATCAAAGTGCATACATATATAATGAGCATCATATGACATTTTACATCATGTGGCCCCCTGCGCTTTTGCATTATAAGTTGCATTGGAAAGATATAAGGAAACAGTTGTCACGGAGGGTTCATAATATACCCCGATATACGAAACACTCTTTAGCTTGCAAAAATAAACCCAGTATAAGACTCGTATTACAGAACCTCATATAACATCAACACTCATTTCAGATGTATCCATTGTGTCATTATATTTATTTATATATATCGTAGTCTTCATTTGTCGCGTTTTTCAGACAATACCGATGTCTTAAGAACTTCGGTTAACAAGATCATTTAAAAGCATTTACTGGGGAGTTGAAAAGTATTTAACAATTTGTTCCATTAAATGCCCAGGCTTAATATGAGACAGATGTTTGAACATTACTTGGTATGCTATTTAAAAGATAATGGTGGCCATATTTACTAACAGAGTTACGTATTCCATAAATACATGCGGTACATAGTTTCTATTAAGTTTTCGTGTGGTTAACATATTTCTATATTGTAGAATCTATGCGCAGGATCAGAGAAAACTATCCTCTAGAAATCACTAATGAAGAAACCGAGGTAGTTTGAACCTTTGGGGGTATAATAGGCGTAATGTAAGGTTATCCAGCCAGGATCCAGACGTAGGCAGTGATCTTAATTGATAATCATGTACTCTGATAATTTATCTTCAGTCAAGAAGAAATCCACACCTCTCTCCCAGCTACATGAGCCAGTCAGTCCAGAACACGAATTTACTGTTATAATATACGATTCACAAAATGACTGCATGTCTTATCACTATATAGATTACATGTTCAAGTTTAAAAGTTAGTTTGTGATTCAATGAGTATAGCCGTATATATACTCGTATTTTGCAAAACAATTCATCTTGCCTGTATAACGTCTGACCTAATGAAAATGTCAAAATTCACAGTTATCAAACCAACAATACGTCACACCTAGATCATTATTACACATGATGTTTATCATAAATAATATGTAAATGCGTTACGAATTTTATTGAAGTAAAGATTAAAGTGTTTTTCAACCTGAAACGTGTCTAACTTAACTTTTTCTTAGCATCGGTCCTTCGATTTTATGCTTTTTACTAAGTGGGTTTTCATTTTAATTTTTATTCAGAAAACTTCCCAGCTTAAGTTAATATAGCTAACACCTTGGTATGATGTTGTTCTAGTTTGGTGTTTGTAACGTCATTAAAATAATCTTTTTTTTTGTGTGATTCGTAAAACATTATTGATGATGTGTTGGAAAACCTTTTAGGAAAGACACGTATCTGTAGACAGTTACGGAAATTAAAATACCGATTTAGGTTTCTGGAAAAGAAAATTGGTATAATCAAACGAATCAATATGAAGATAAACGACCTTGGCACCTCAGACTTAATTAATGGTTTACTCTATTGTGATGTTCATGTAACCAATTTTATAACACCCTGTTACTCTTTTGTGAGGATAACATATTAATAACCCTTAGCAAAACTCAGGATGTTGTGGCGATGTAATAAACCATTAGGTTTCCCATTAGAACACTGAAAGGGTGATATCGGACAAGTCCTCGACATAGAATACTTTTTTTTCTCTATTTTTCACACTCAGTATGGGACTGAGAAGGAGAGTAGAGTGTAAAGAATAAACCATGGTTCAGCGCATAATTTAAGTGCCAATAGGTGCCAGATCAACATTGCTTATCATCATAGCGTCTCTACGCCAATTAATATGACGCCACTATGGTGGTCGATGATGATTGTATGTTCGCTACACTGGCTATGAGATGGATGAACGGAATTACAAGCAATTGTTAGTCGTTAATCATTTAAAAGATATCATTAAAATAATAATTGTAGCAGGTCTTAATTGAGTAAAGTGGAACGGTCGCCTTCAAGCTTCGCATTGTAAAAACCTGCTATATAATCTCCATGTATTAGTTTACATTCAAATGTAATGGTGTTCAATGCTGGAACAGCTGAATCATGCACATGCTGCATTGTCTATAACTTAAATCATAGCGGCTACTTAAACGAATGGCTGTATTGTTTCTGTAAAGATTGCAGACAGCGCATTCAAAACTTGCTGAATAATTATGTAAACATTCAGAGATACATGTAGTTTGACAAGTTCTAGGAATTAGTTCTAACATTTGTAATTACCCTTGTTTTTTCTAATTAACGTTGTAACATTACAAATTGGAAAATACATATTTGTATCAATAATGTAATGTGTAATTTTCCGTGTCACCTCATTTACTGTTATATCACCGATCCCAGATAAATAGTCTTCATAACAATGGTGTTTTAACGTTTATGTCCTCGTTATATTCCCTCATTCTGCTGCCGTGCTGATACTATGTCAGGGACAATTATCAGGTTCAAATTAGTATTCCGAAAAAGGACTAAAATTGACAAAAGAGAAGTGTCATATTGAAGATAATTGATTATTCATTTTAGCCTAGAGGCTATACGTGTTAACGTTAATTGATTTCATCTACATTTTTGTAATGTTCAACTTAGACTCATACAAGCGAAAGACAATATACAGACCGTGGTACTACTTGGGACCCCAGAGCTCTTATTTTAGATTCTAAACGCGAGGAAATTGATGACAACCATACCCGAAACATCCAATATAAAGAAATGAAACTTGAAAGTGTCAAATATGTCTGTAATAATGTATTCATATAAAATTTCTAGAAGGCTTTAATTTCGGTAGGTGTGTCATAAGTGTCGGGTATTGAGTTTCAATACAATATTTTTATTGGCTGTCGAAACAATAGCAAGAACAGCATATCGTGTACACGAGACATGTTTGGCCTGATGCCAAATTTGAGGCAAAATTGTTGCTGTGTAATCAAAGCCAGGGGTCTTATATGCACTCTAGTATGTTTTCTTACACACACATGGAACTTGGTTAATAAATAAAACGGTCAAATTAAGTGATATATGAGGCAACATAACATCTCATGAGGGCAAAACTTTGGTTACGCTTTTATTCGTATTGCCAACAAATTGTATACACTGGGGTTTAAATTTTGATAATATACAAATTCAATTGAAAACAGAAACCTTATTTCACTTGTATCGTCCTAACAAGTCACCTATATCTATTAGTTCTTATTTGGGTCACGTTACTTACGTAGCTAAAGTCGAAAATAATTCACCGTAATGTTTAGTCATCATATCTATATAATATATACTATCAATTGATAGACGCAAAAGATAAAACTTCCATGGAAATGTTACATGATCCGGGAAAAGGGCCATTACCAATCATACAAAGGCGTGAATGTGTTGAGGTCATGGATAAGTAATGGAAACCTATACCAACTCTCCAGACTATAACTACCACGTCGTTGACCATAATGGCCTTTATAATAAGCGGAAAGTGTCTTGCTTTAAGGGTAATAAATATAACAATCGTCCGTCATGTACATCGTTATTGGTGGACGATTCAGGGCCTTGGTAGACGTTAAATAATTTATAATTTGAGTAAACAGTTGTACTGTTAAGACACTTGTTTAAATTCTACTCATAAAATCAATAAAAAATCAATTATAAAATAATAAAGAATTAGCGTGTTCTGCGATCGGTCTTATTTATTTAAAGATTCACAAGTTTAGGCACGAAACGAGAATCTTGAATATCTCACCTGCGAGAAAAATGGCCCAAATCCAAACAAAGCACGAGCAAGGGATTATTATCATGTGTATGCCTAAATCGATATAATCATATAAGAAGACAAATAATCTTCAGAAAGCGACTTCAGTATTCTATTCAGAAATGTTTTTTTTATAGTTTGCTTGAAGCGACTGTGCAATTGTACTGTGTTGAAGAAAGATCGGACTCTTCGTCATCATTTTTCTTTCCTGTTGACCGTTTGCTTCTCACGTTTGAGATTTTACTTTTTCCGTATATAGACCTCGGTACGGGTATATCCACAATAAGTCACTGAACCTCGTATTTCTAATCAATCTGAGTATTCTCTTGCATTTTGTCTGGCCTTACTGTGCATGGATTTAATGTGATTCTTCAATCTGACAGATATTGCTGCCGCCAGGTTTCAGATCGAAACACATATAGGGTTTCATATATTACATCATAGACGATGCCTGAGGGATCGTCTTTTAGACACATAATTTAACATTAATGAAAGATCAATAACTTAGTCTCGAAATTCCTTTTGCTTTTGCATAACCATACTCCCCAAAGCCTGCAAAGGCTTATTAAAAAAACTGAAAATATTATTCTATTTAAAACATAGCAATATCTATCAAAAATAATTTTATACGCCGTTAAAACATGGCTATGATGTCCTCTTTTGTTGTCCCCAGTACTTAATTTAGACTATTGTTCAAGTACTTGTTCTGTCTGTAGATTAGTACACCTTTCACTGTACATTAGTTTACCTGTAGCTGTAGATTAGTTTCAACTAATCTACAGTGCCAGGTTAACTAATGTACAATGAAAGGTAGAGAGTGACACTACATGCAGCATTGTAAAATTGGACAGATAAATAACAAATAAAATCAAATTCAAAATAAATGTAATAGAAAACTTCAATAAGACATATTATTACATATTTTCTGTTTTATATATTGATTCGTGAACATCGGCATAATCCAATCACATCAACCACAACGCATACAATTACTCCTTGTGTTGAAAATCAAGACTCTTTAGTATTTCGACAGCACAGGCATTCCTACAATGATGTTTTAATTTTAGATAGATATGTGTACTTTCTTTCTTTGAAAATTGAATGAATGCTTTCGGTATATTTCCCAATAATTTTACTGTTAATTGCTTCATTTCATGAATACATACACGTAACACATAAATCCACGTTTCCCAAATTGAATAATTTCGGTATAATTCCTTATCCAAGAATCACACAAAGCCTACTGAACAAATTTAAAATTTTAAGCTTTTTTTTCATCACTTTGCCGTTTTCACTGAATATTTCAATGTAGTTTCCTTTAGAATCCACTAAATCTTGATATTATGTTTTAGGACCAATCATATTCTTCATCTCATAACGTGAAGTGGTATATTCAAAATTAATACGTTTCCATGGTAATCCTCCATATCTTGTGAATTTCCGACAAGTTATATCCAAGTGAATGGCCTGCCTCTGACATAAAGAGCAGTTAAATTAATATATCACAAAATATTCTCTCTTATTGAAAATTTGATAATCATTTTAGATAGTTTGACTTCGTAAAGATCTGATCTGCATGGTCTGCTATCTATATATATGTTGCCTCTTGTACTGCTCCACTCAGAATGAAGAGAACTCAAACTCACAAAAACTTCTCTGGTAATAGCATTGGTATGGAATTTCATGAAAAAATTCATGCAATGCATGCACGACCAGAGTAGACATATTACAACAATTACTGTGCTGACATGTTCAGTGTCAAAGATGGTTGAAGGCCTTACCTGTAGCTGTAGATTAGTTACACAATAGTCATAGTTAGCATTGTACATCAGAGTTCCATGTTTTAAGTAAGAGAAAAACCTCAAACTGTAGATTAGTTACACAATAGTCATAGTTAGCATTGTACATCAGAGTGCCATGTGTTAAGTAAGAGAAAAACCTCAAACTGTAGATTGGTTACACAATAGTCATAGTTAGCATTGTACATCAGAGTGCCATGTTTTAAGTAAGAGAAATACCTCAAACTGTAGATTAGTCAAGATAATGAACAATACTCGGCCCTTTCGGCCTCGCATTGTCCATTATCTGGACTAATCTACAGTTTTTGGTGTTTCTCCTATACTTAAACAACAGCATTAAACAATAAATAAAAGCCTATAGCTAGTTGATTACTTAAATTACAGTTCTAAAAATCTTTAATCATACTTTATACTACATTGTGTTCAATCAAGTATTGACGAAACAGACAGGAAACAGATTGATTATTATCTGTAGTGTTATTTGTGTCGGTTCCAGCGTTAAAATATAATATATTAATCCCGCCTGTTGTATCGTTTTAAAATTGATAATTAAGTATGGACTTCACATAAAGCTGCCTCTACACGTAATTCCGGAACATGTTTTGTGTCGTAGCTTTGTATGAATGTGGCGTTAGAGTCCATGCTATTTTAGGATTGTATGTTTTTCTGAGGATTTGCGACTGGATGTTATAACGAATATGCCAAATTTAGATATAAATTTTATCAATAATTAATGTTTACTGTCTTCGGGTATTGATATTTTGTCGGTAGAGCTTGGTTATTGCTACAAAACAATGGTGATTTTCCATCACAAGACCATTCCAGTTCATACGGTTTTCCCGTTGCAAAGTGGTCCTTATAGCTTTACGTTCGGGAGGCTTTCAGAGTCTATATCAATCTTATATTTGTTGTTCGGTCCTTATAGCTTTACTTTCGGAAGGCTTTCAGAGTCTATATCAATCTTATATCTGTTGTTCTATAAGCTGTTTCCCTGTCTCCTATTTTCCTTCAGCATTCGATTGCAACATCTCGTCTAACATAATTTTATGGTATTCATTAGACAAAAATAGATACATGTAGACACATCTTTATCGACGCAGTTTTTCCCTATATTGTTGATAATCTAAAACCTGCCATAGAGACCGTTTCTGTTTAATCACTGACTCTTCAATAAAACCACTATACTAAGGACAAACACGATCAGTTTTAGTATATTTGAACTGGTGTGTATAAAGATAACTTGGCTATACAGTTCATTGTCCAATAGTTAGTGCATCGGTTTAACTTTAACGTCCTATTAACAGCCAGGGTCATGTAAGGACGTGTCAGGTTTGTTGGTGGAGGAAAGCCGGGGTACCGGGGAAAACCACCGACCACCGATCAGTACTTGGTAACTGTACCACATGGAATTCGAATCCGGGTCCCAGAGGTGGAGGGTTTGTGGTAATATGTAGGGACATCTTAACCACTCGGCCACCGCGGCCCCTAGTGCATCGGTGTACAAATCCTCGGTACCCAGTGATGCTGCTGTTTCAGGAGACGCTCATCCTTCTATACACCTGGTCATAGCTCTCCTAAAAAAATAAAAAATGTGTCTGTTTGGCGTACAGATAGATATGTATAATGTCACGGTGTTGGTATAGAAATTTAATAATGTATGAAATGGTACATAAAGTATCAGGTCATCAAGTCACTTTCATGAATATCAATATATGCGTGTATATTGATATTTGAGTAACATCTTTTCGGATTTCGCATCAACGATTTTTTTTTCGCGTAAACAAAATCATTCTTATCGGCATCTAAAGCTGAATATATAATCGGTGAGTGACCGTCTAACACAATGCTGCGTATTAAGCCGCTATATTTGGTGCCATTTCCCTGGCTTCGTGGTCCCTTATCAATAAGTCAGGAATTATGGAAACTCACAGTTTTGATAATTTCTGTATTTTGATAAAGCTGACAAAATACAATGACAGCGAAGGACAAGTCACGCGAGTCAATTATTAGGGGAGCTTCATATCGTTAGTATATGTGTCCTGAAGTATTTTGTATATGGCGGATGTTTTTTTTTAAAGTTAACTTATGCTGATTTTGTTTCAATGCCTCCATATTCTAGATAATGATTTCAGTATGGCGTAATTAGGAATACTAAACCGTCTTTCAATACTAAATCTGTAATAAGAATAATGATACGGTACAGTTATAATTTTCTACCGAATCGACGCTGTCTATGACATTCTCGAATGACAATTGCAATTGGTTAACGACTTGAAGAGCTGGACAAGTCTAATCTCCTCCCACAGAAAACAGAACGTTTCCCGTCAATACCATTATGAACGGTAGACTAGATGCGACCTAAGCTGGTAATTAGACATGGTTCCCGGAACATGCAACACAAACATCTATATTAGGTGTCCCTCGCGTGTTGTTTGACGATCGTGATATACTATTGTATGGACGTGCTTGTGGCTTGGATCAGGGATTATATTGTAATGACTTTTTATAGTTTCAAAGCTGGTGACCGAACGCACCGCACGCGTCATGGACACTTAGCGCTGATTAAAGGGTCGCCATTACAGGAACTTCTCTATTTTACTTGTAATGTCTATTTTACCTGAATTTTATATAGAAAACTAAGCGATAAACCAGGTCATTACGGCATAAGGATAACAAGGAAAAAGGATGTAGTAACTACTTTATACGCGATATGTTTGATGCCGTAATGATCAGTGTGGGACTCATCCAAATGTAGCTTAATTACCTCGCGGTGACATTCTTCCTCAAGTAACAAACTTACTTGATCTTGATGTCTCTGCACGAATCGAGAAAACGCCTCGGTACGACTGTACTTAAAAATACAATGTATCGCCAAGTAAAATAATTGTACATCCTATCGCATGTTCCCATGCATCATAAGAACACATCTGAGCTTTCTAACAACGCCATCCTGTTTCCAGACACGACAATGGTATAAGGAGATGGTTGCGGATTTGGCCGCAGTTGGAGTCTCCTTCTGATTTGATATGCGGACACGGGCTTCTGTTGTACTGTTACATGAGGCAGAAGAGTGATTATGATTATGAAATTTGGTCTTTCATTTATAGTAAATTCCATAATGTTTTCCTCACAACATAGCATCTCTCATTTATTGTAAATTTTATAATGTTTTCCTCACAACATATATATATAGCATCTCTCATTTATAGTAAATTTGATAATGTTTCTCACAACATAGCATCTCTCAGTTATAGTAAATTTGATAATGTTTTCATCACAACATAGCATCTCTCAATTATAGTAAATTTGATAATGATTTCCTCAAAATATAGCATCTCTCATTTATAGTTTTGATTTAATAAAACCTTCCTGTGCCACAGATCGCACTGCGGTGTAAATCAGACAGATTTTCAAAAGTCAAATGTTTCCGGTGAATCTGCTAGACGAAATAGGATCCCATGTTTTATTCTCATAGTGTTTCATTTTGTTTTTGCGTGTATCACAGTTAAAAAAGTGTGTGACACTAAATACTATATAGAATCCATGAAATAACAGAAATTGTACAATCATTTATAATTAAATGTAGTATTTATACCTGAGAGAATCAGTACTTTTGTTCCTTTAAATTGTACAACATTATTTATCATATCCACAAGTAAAACAAATCAGCATTTGCCATGAATTAACTTCAATTGGAAAATGTTATGTATGATTTGAAGAATTCGTCACGACTGCCACCTTGTTTCTATATATTTGTAGTTGTTAGTGGAGTACTTGGGCAAAACCAGCATTCAATGCGTTGAGGGGCAATTTCTTGAAAACTGATGCACCAAATGTGTCTGGGTTTTATCGGTAACGACGGGGTACAAAGGTTTTAAACTTCATCAAACGCAATGGTGATCATTTCTGTCGAGGAAATAATTGCTTGGTTGATAAAATACTTGTGACAGAAAGTATCGGCTGTGGATAGTTAATCAACGTATAATTTGAAAGATGATTGCATACCAAGCCTTTACTTAAGTTTTAAATAGTCGAAAAAGAAGGAAGGCATCGAAATCAGATAGCTTCAGATAATTAAAAAGACGAAACTGTATCTTCATCGACGTTTGTTTGCGTATCGTCTGTTACACGAACGGCTGTTATCTTCCGTTCAGTCGTTTGGTTCCAGTACATGCCTATATGTGGTATCGAGTAATTTCATATTAATATCTATGCATATTTTTTTTTATTGAACTATTCCAGTATTATCAGGTAGCTAGTGCTGAATAAAGACCAGACAGAAACTCGAAAATAAATATAAATGGATATTTGATCAAGGTGAGAAGTTTATCGATAGTCGATTTCCTTTCAAAGATTGTCTAGCTTGTTCATTTTCCACGCGTTTTGCAAACAAAAAATTATGACCGCTAAGATAGTTTCTGCTTGTTAAAAAATGAGTTCCCGATATAAGCTACAGGGCTAGTATCTAGTTGTTACATGGTGATTCGGAGATTCATTTAATTATAAACACATATTTACCCTATCCCAACTTTGTAACCTTGTCAGTTGAAGTTGGCGGTTGTTCAGTCACCAACTGTTTCCGCTTATCTCAACGTCAATATTATTGTGACGTCACAATTTCAGCGATCACAAAAGATGACTGTTCCGTCCACAACAATAAAGATTTTTTTTTCATTTTGAATCCAAAGTCTCTCCGGCTATTATTATTTAAAATTGTAATTAAATGCACCTATATATATATATCGACATTGAATTGCATTCAGATAGAAATTTGGGATTATGAATACCTAGAAGTGTCAACTGAATGCAAGTCAAAGCTGAAATAACGAACTGTACATCGTAAGACACCATTACCGCCTAGTCATTGATGTCCCTATCACAAAGCCTATCACACATTTTGTTACATCGTCATCTTGGTAAATCGCCTGTTTCCTGTGATTGATTAACACCATTTTTAGTAGGTAATTTAACACTATATTACATAAAAACACATTTGATTTGAATAATTAATATTTGTTTAATCAGATATAAGAATGAATACAGTTTAACACGCGGAAGGACTGTCTTCGTTTAATAGTTGATGTGCGTGAGAGAAATCAATTTTAATGTGAGAAAAACCCGATTTTACGATGGGCACGGGAATTTCTACTTGATATTTTATCATCTCGTTATTTAAAAATGAAAAAATTAACACCCATTTTTTTTTTTAAATTCTATTTTAACTTCGTTTATTAAAATTTGGACTTTTGGTGATCTATGTATGGTATATGTATATTATCCTTTATTTAAGGACGTTTACTTTGTGTGAAAACTCTTCATTCATAGTACATTAAGATAACTCCAACACTATATTTACTGTGGTGCATTTTGGTACTTGTTTACTAGAAGATACATTGTATATCTATATCTCAGAGTAATTTGCTTTTCTATAATATTTACTACTTTAAGTAATTCCTGCCCTACATACATTTGTAAGAATTTAGCGTTATACAACCCTTCCATTTCTGGCCAATATAATAAATGTATAGTTTCAGGTATGTCTAATTCTAAGATTTATTTGCATTACTATAATGAATACAATGACATTATCATTTGATATTTTTTATTTCTTTACACTCACTTAGTAGTCCAAAGCATATGACATGATATTGTATACGCCTACAAATCGTTCTAAAACAGCCTTAGCATCACCATAAGGGCACAAGTTTTATGTTTCAAGAGGATATATGCGTGTGAATTATATAAACTGCATCAGGACAGCTCACGAGTAGTTGTATAAGATCCAGCATTTGTTCGACCTAGCCCCGGTTTCGCCTACGTAACAGTCCTTACGTTGATGTGCCTTGACAAAAGTGTCGTCATTCTAAGGAACTAAAGATGTTATGGAAAAAACTCGGAAGTTATGGAAACATCCGTATCTTTTGCAATGCTTTCGCCTCTAGACAATTTTGAGGTACAGACTTTTCTAAAGCACAGGAATGTTGGAATAGGCTCGTATTGGAACAACATAAGCGTTGGTTTGTATTCGCCCTTGAAGTAGAAATATCAAATGTCACTCCGTGCTGACACGACATGTCAATACTGATAATGACGAAACAGTGACGGCTGGAAGTAACTTTACCTAAGCCTGAGGGAATTCAATAAAATGTTATATTCATTTATAATGGTGTAAAAACTCAAGTATCATTCTTGAGACTTTAATCTTTATCAAACTCAATAAATGTATAAAAAAGACTATAGTGGAATAGAAAAAATACGTTTAAAGCATTTTACTACAAACCTTGAGGAAGATATTAAGAACCTTTTTAATGCCCAAAATAGCTGTATTTCCTGAAAATGTGTAAGGGATGTTTACAGCAAAGGTTATTGTACGATAGAGTAGATTATAACAAAATAATGACAAAAGGCGCAAAATCTAAATAGAATGTATCAGAGTCTTCATTACCAGTAGTCACCGTCGGTTTAGGACTTTTGTTTTAAAGTTATAATTTGTTCCCTTGTTAAGAATGTCCATCTTGTCGTTAACATCCGTTCTCGCTGGTGAGGCCGCAGTGGTGGCTGAATATTTCATTGCTTTTTAAATACATCGTGATGTCTGCATATTGTATTCCACTGTTATGAGTATACAATTACACATGATAATTAGAAATAAATCACAAGCAAGTTAAGGTACAAAATGATGACTTTAATGACAATAAAAGAAATACGACGTATTCAGATATGAGGATGATCGAGATGACACATGTCGCCCACAAACCAGAGCTAACTGCATGATCACATATACTTTTCGTCAACGGCATAGACAGACTGAATCCTACGAACAAGTACTTAGAACTTAAAAAAATCATTAGGTTGCATAGCCGTGTGTTGGTATGGTGCCAGACGTTCTAGTTTACGTGGTTATTTCGGGAAGTTCTTGTAAACAATGATTATAACCAAACTACGTACCATATTGTTATATGGTCTTAGTTATGTGTCACTATTAACATATTTTCTATCATGGATCACAAAAGATACGCTATACCATCCTCAACAACACATTTGTGATAGATGAAGAGGCTTGAGTTTAAAAGGATTTGTGTAATGTCCACAAAACTATTCGCTTCAGAGAAACGAAAACGATATCTTCGTAAAGATCTCCGTAAAGATACCAACTATTGACAGTCGATGACGTACTGCTTATCACTAATATACATCAAATATATTCATATGCAAAATTGTTCATAAATCCCAGCGTCATTACTTTTAATGGTTATTGGCATCCAGTCAAATGTTGTTAGTGGCGAGGGTTGATAGACACATATGTTGAACACATTGGTATCACTGACAATATATCAACTTTAATGTCTCGGATTCGTATCATTTTTATGATCATTACTGTTTTGCTCCAAACAACGATTTTTACAACACATATCCTGATCATACGGATGCCTTTATTCTCATTAGTTTGACGTCAGATCTGGGGTGATTAGTGGTCCCAAGTAGATATAACTGTAAGGGTGCTTGTGTGCTTATGTATAATTATTTACTCTATTTCGGAGTTATTCCGGAAATTATAAGATGATAAATCTATATCATACATATGTATATCAACTGCCAGATGTATCTGATCTGAACAGTTTGGTTGTCTGTTAAACATCTCTTGCCATACAAAATTATTATTGCATACATATGTAATTAACTAGTTTCGTTGAAAATTAGTTTACATGTTTGTGAAAAACTAAATTTCAAAATTATGTTCTAATAAAAAGGCTACTAGTTGTCAGTAAACTGTTTGTGTAAATACGGACCAATACTAATTGTTATCAATGATACTCACTATAATACATATTTGTAACTTTTAAGGAAAAAAATAAATGGCAGTTTTTTCAGTGAGACTTGACAGCCGCAACACAACAACATAAGGAGGTGATTTATTTCATTGGTTATCACCATAAATGTCAGGTTAAATAAAGGTAACCATCGTGACGTGTACAACAACGATAGAAATGTGTGTTATTTGAAGAAGCTAACAACGCAATGCGATGATATCGACCAATAAACTTTCCTGTAGTCTTCGCAAATGTCAACATAAAATACACGAGTGTTGTTGTGTAGTAATGTTCTCAGCACTCTCAATTGATATTTCTAATCTCTAATTCAGTAACTTCTATATGTCAAAAGATTAACGCAAGAGAAATGAGAATTAAAACTAATGTTTGTATCTAGATAATCCTTTTTAAGCTACTTTTTCTTTATTCAAATTAATTTTGTAAAGTAAAGTCAACTGCCCTTTGAGACCTTATGGAAACAAAATAGCTGACACATTAAATTTTTGACATTTAAGTCAAACCTTAATGTCAGACATTAATATTGACATTAATAATATTAATGTCTTAAAAGAGTTTTACTGTTGTCCCCGTATACAATATACTCGGTAACCCATATACTGAGTCATAAGTGAACGTCACGTGATCGTACAGATTCGGAATCTTCCCTGATATATTACATTAACTTGATATAACTAAGGAGATAAGTACAGCCCATAGGTGGCAGTCAGTCGACAAGGGTATCGGCAAACCGCCGTCCTCGATTGACTAGGCTGTCTTCATTCTAGAGATGATTATGTGTTTCCAAATACAGAAAACAGATTACCGATGCGCGTTTGAAAGATATTTGATGACTGTGGATGGCCAACAATCGGTGTACAGCGTGATTGTTTGAGTTGGTTGAGATTTTTTTATCAACCGTCTGAGATTTCTAGTATGATTTTATTGTACTGTGTCTACACCTATAACAAACCTCTATTTCAGACATCATCTATTATGGATGGCATAGAGTCCGAGTGGTTTCTCACATAAGACTTTTTGTTTTACTGGTAGTAAATGGCCACAAAGACCAGAAAGTGATTTATTAGTTTGAGTAATGTAACTTACATAGGTACGCATGATTATCTTACATATAATGATGAATTGCTCATCAATATTGGACGTAAAACACAAAACGTTACTGTTTGTTTGTTTGTTTTATATCTGTATGATTTGTATGCTAACTTTTCAGTATGTGTTTACTGCTTCACAAACACTCTCTCTCAGTTTGACCTATGTTTGTAAAAGACCTATCTTTCCTTATGCTTGGTTAAGCTGTGACATTTTGATGAAACTGAAATACCAGTCTTTCATTTTTATAAAAAAATCCATCTTCTAACACATTGTAGTCCGAAAGCTATAACTTTTCAAATAAATATTTTCATATTGCTTCAATTATTCATCTCGCCATCAATGACCCGATTTTCAGCATGTCTCGTCTTGGTAGTGGCTACTATCGTAGGTGTTGAATCAGAGATACGGCAGTCTGATAGCGTTATAGAAAACCATGTATTGTAGCGTGCCTGAGGATAATTCAAAACCAAAATTTGAGAAAACTTATTGAAGCTGGTGTCGGACAGTCTAGATATTATTTAAAGATATTGGCATCAAATTAATATGACTCCTTCCGGCACCATCACCATCTGAATATATGACGTAACTTTGACCTAGTTTTGGATGATGTCTACAACGGCGCCTTATTATCTCTATCAAAGATCTTATTCTCCTGTGTAACTGTATATACTCAAGAATCTTTATTAGTTTATCTAATGCAATTACCATATTTACATTGATTATCAATCACGGTTTCGTAAATGTGGTCGACGTTTTTTCGCTTATTTCATATATTGACCTTTATACAAATTGTTAAGTTAATGCATTAAAATAAGGGAAAAAAATGTTTTATTCGGAAAAAATTACTTTTCTTCATACAAAAATAGCTTTTAAATGATACGATATGTATATCACTGAAACATAAAGATCATGTCCTTTTCAGATTCATTTTGATCGTAATCAATGTTCGGAAATAGAAGCAAAGTTAATATCACTCAATTGTGATGTAGTCGTATCCGACGAGGACCTTGTTCAGTTTCCACACTGACCGACATTGATGTATTGACTTTTTGTATGCGTTGTCACAACTAATTTAACTTTGTGGTAAAATAATAGTAACGTTATTTCACGTTGTTTCAAAATGTTAGGTAACTGTTGTATTTAAAATTATTGTTGTTTTTTTGCTTTTGTTCTTGATTTTGCTTGTTCAGGTTTTGTTTTTCTGTCTCAGTATTGGGTATCTAAATCGCGTGGGCCTATTCAGCCTTGTCAATATACCATACATTAACAGAAAACAGCCAGTGGTTAAACTGATTCAAGCGGTTTTTTCACCATGACGTGTATATTTTTTTTACCTATATTGAGGATCAATGAAAGCAAGGTATCATAAAACATAGGCTGTAGGTCTATTATCTTTTTGTATCTCCAATGACAAATTATTTCTTGTGACCTTTTTAGGGATTCTCGTGTTCATACAGAGGTGATGCACTGCATTTGAGTCGTCGCCCTATAAGTACCCCATGCTGTGGCTAAACCCAGGGTTTACTTGCCAAGGTGATAGTACACCATGGTTTGTGATACATTCATATGTCGTACAGCCGCATAATCTCTTCTGCACTTCATCATGAAAAAGTAGTTCCTTTCAATTGGATCAAAACGAATAAATATTAAAGCAAATACAAATATATTCTGGTCCCAAAGGTTAGTTGGTTGGCATTATGGTTCCATCTTTGTCAGAGCATATATGTGTGACACTGCGATGTTTTCTTTTCATGTAAAGGGCGAAATTATCTCGCTGATATTACATTTATTTTAGTCACAAACTCGTTTTGGCAGTTTCTGTTTTTCATACAAACCTGGATTTTCTGTAGACTTAATCTGGTTCGCTAAGCCAATCAAACAAAGTCATGGGATGGTTACTCAAACCTGCATTCACCGAAGCAAAAAGATACTCAAAGTGCAAGACTGCCAAGCTTAGTCAAAACTAAATATTACTTATGCAAAGATTTCAACTTTTACAAATATACATATCTATGAAATTAAACACTAATTTCTCAATCTATTCTTTGGTATTTATCGATATTAGAGCAGTAAGGACGCAGAGTTTGAAATTAAGGCCAAGAAAAATAATAAAAGCCTTTAAATGTTTACGATAATTAAAAAAAAAAAATCTTAATGCGGGAAATTGAATTTCCGATATTGTGGTGAACTCAAACCTTCTGAAGAATCTACACGGGTACCTGCTAGTTCAACACTCTGCCTTTCATTTGTGTCTCAAGAACCAAGTTTAAGAACCAGGCTATTAACTAGTTTAAGAACATAAACCAAAACCAAAACCGTCCATTTGAAACATGTCTACCCAAAGTGTCTAATAACGTATCATTGAAAAACGCCTACGCCGTTATCAAATGTATCTTATGTGTAATTATGTGTAATATAATTTCAAAGTAAATATAAGATATATTTGTGGTCTCAGTCTATCATCAAAACCTATCTCTTACAGAAGTAAATATTCAAAGGTCAAATGCAAATATCACGATATTTATAATGCAATATTGATACTAAATTGAATTATAAATATGTTACAGATCGTATCATGTCATGCAACAAAATTTCGGATACGTCTTAATATTTTAAAAACTAGAACAAATCACAGCAACCTGAAGTAAACGGAATTGGCTCCATATTTTGATCTAAATGTGATGTGGTCGGTATAAAGTAGGATCACATTAATATTCAACTGTTTAAACATCAAAGTTTTCTTATTTTACATCGACACAAAGTAAAAATAGTCCAGTTTTAATTAATATCTTTCAACTTAATCAGATCAAATCATGCGGATGTAAACGGAATTAGCCCCTGAACAATAGACACATACGTAAAACATTCAAACAATAAGAGACTCTTCTCAATGATATATCCATGTGTGCTGACGATTCGTTTCGATAGATTCGACTTCAATTTTGCTGAAAGTCCTTGAATCAGCTAAGTCCCGAGTGTTTATTTATTGGCGATGGTTGTGTGTATGGGTATACCTCGACCAGGAGAGATAACCCAGAGACTTCTTGACAAATAAGATGTATGAGCAATGCAAAGAGATGATGTTTTCATAACGTGCAGCATTCGAGCTTCATTCTGGATTGTCATAAGTTAGTAATTGGATTTATGGTCTGTCTAGACCTTGATATGAACAGATACGCTATGCAATCAACAAGGCGAGATTCATGATCATCCTATCTGACCTTTGGTTCGTGCAGGGCCTGTCGCGCATAGTATACAAATTACCAAGGGATTTGGAAATGTAGCACATTTCTAAAGGACGAGAACTTAACAATGCTGTTACCATGAAGTGCATGTCTCCACAAACAGTCTTAATAATGTCATTATTTTCTAAGAAGCAGCACGATAGTAGTAAAATATGGTTATAAGCATAGAAGGTATAGCGATGTATACCCGCGATTGACACTCTTGCTCTATTTGATACGCTGTATAACCTGCATAAAATAGCCATTTGTGCTTCTATCCTATTAATGAAACGACCCACGGCATTCAGCATGAGAAATGCAGCATTCGGAATTTTTCATTTCAATTATGCCTTCAAAGAATGTAAATGCATACTTTAGAATATAGCTGGTACAGCTTCGATTTTTTGCCGAACGCAGTTAGTGTTTTCCTGTTATATTGCACAGATATCTCGGAAATTTGAAATCGATTCATCTCGTCAGACAATGATCGTTTAGGTATCACAAAGAAGTGTCTGGTATTCTAGCATCGGTTTGCCCGATGTATAACATGTAAAGAATGTAACCTTCCCAGACATTTATTATCAGTTATAATACCATATCGACGGGAGAAAGAAACAAACGAATTGAGGTACTGACAATAATGGGTTTTAAACATTCCGTCTATTTATATTCACGATTTCAACCCAATTATTTGTTTCATAATTTCCCGTTGTTCACGAGATTCCACAAATAATTGAATTCGGTGCTACTGAATAAGTTAATGACATGCCGTTTAATTTTAGGATTTAAAGGGGTTTCACAATAACAATATCATGTCACTGCACCCCAGTAATTCGGCGCGAAGCCAACACCGGATTTGTCTTTTCCTCGTATAGTTGTAGTTGTGCTGTTTGAAATACGCAAAATGCATATTTAATCCCAATTTCTTGCAATAATCATGTCCTTCATATGATGCATAACCTAAGTAAATGTTATTTGTTTATATATATATCATCTTTATCAAGTTACGAGATTAAAATCACAAGAAATGTTATTGTTCTTGAAATATGTACGATGTTATTGATGAAAGAATTAAGATTATTCAAAAATTTGAAACGCTATAGGTAAAAGGTTTTGTTTCCGGAAATTGAACCTATATTTGGCCGACCTTAGATGTTTGTCTGGTTACCGATATTTATCTCTGATAAAAAATGCCTACTGGGTAAAAAACGGTGAAAGGGGAGGTTTGTCTACAAGGTGTATATGTGAATTTGGTGGAAAGTATAATCTTATCACCACTTCCACCATCAATACTACTGTCTATATTCTTTTTAAAACGTTTGTTCGAATCACATTCTAACTATAACATGTATCATTGATAGGGCCTGTGACGTAAAATAACTGTAAGGTACGATGACAAATGGGAAGAGTGTTGCTAGTGTTTAAAACTCTAAGCATTTGTTGCGTTTGATACTCAATCTATCACAACTAATACTAAATAACTGAATGGACGCGTACATAGATATATAGAAATGCATATGTTTCTCCCGAAAACTCAAATATATAAATTTCTTATCATTTTCTCATATTTATTGTTTTAAATGCTTAAAGAGAATTTAGTTGTTAACGTCTTATAAAGAATCTAAGTTGGATGGCTAGTAGTGATACATGGGAACGTCGGAAACATTCGACAACCATGATGTCTAACAGAGGCCCCGATCGGCTATAGATCTAAACGAATTTTGCAATCCAAATAAATTCGTGAAAGTTTGTCTCAGCGATCTTATATATACATAATTGATACTAAAAATGAATGTCCAGATAATTTGAAAATCTTCGAATGGTAATCTATGTGAAATAATGTAATTAAAGAATAAGTTAAAACTCGACAGACTGAAGATTGGTTGTGAATAAGGGCAGGATTACATGTCAATATAGACCTGACATATTACGTTGAGTATGAAGGCATTGACAATACGGGAGTTTCGAGATCCCAAAACGACGTGGGTAAAGTACAATTTATCGTCGATTTGTCCAACCATCCGGTGATTATGACGTTATAATTTGACGTGAGTTTCGTGACGTCATAATCACCGGAAGGTGGGACTAATCGACGGCAAATTGTACTTTGCCAACGTCGTTTTGGGATCTCGAAACCCCCGTATCGTGTTACGTCTGGTGTGAGATTTTGGTAGAAATGTCCTGGTCAAGGATGTACACACGCACTAGCCAACGACGAATGATTTGTGACGTCAATACTAGTGTTAAAATAGAAAAGTCTCCAAATATGAACACGTTTTACCATACAGACGAAATAATATGTGTTTTAGAACATAGGCTTCTTAATCTAAACTAAACTTAACTAAAATGTTCATGGAACATCATAAAATAAATATAGATGGTGAAATTATATTTTGCAAAATGAATCATATGAAGGGCATGATGCTTGCAAGAAATTGGAATTAAATATGCATTTCATATCCGGTTGTGGTTTTAAGACGATGACATTCAATCGACTGTTATTACTAAACTTTCCATTAACCGCAGCACCTGATGTATTCTACGTGTACAATGGTGAGACTACGGCTTCTTCTATTTCTGTGTGAAGAGAGAAGAGAATGGGAGGACTGGTTTGTCTTCAGACAATACCATGTGACTAAATAAAACTTTATATATACGCACCATGTCAAATATACTACAAACACCTATGGACCAGCTAAAATGTAATTATGTCTGTAAAATGCACCAAATAACAAAAAATATTGATATAGTGTTTGGTAATGATTGCATGTACGTAAGGTCATTTGACCTAAAAAGAGACCAATTACTATAATGTATCCCTAACGATTTCCCAATGAAACACAGTAAGTAATGTAATGCGTTTTAAACTCTTCTACGATGGAGTCTGCGCGAACGGTACCAGGAAAATGTAAAGTGCAGGCCATGTTTCGAAAATTTGAATTTATTAAAAAAAATCTAATTGCTGTCTGATCTTTTAAAACGTCAAGTCGTGCGTAATCGCTCTGTGCAAAACACATGTTTGCATTTAAATTCGGTGAAATTACTCAGAAACAAAAAAATCAAATTTCTTGTATGCATTTTGTTGCTATTTCCGTATTTTTCTGCGGAATTTGGCCATATGCAACGGATGCTGGATCTCGGTGCAATAGCAATGAATTGGCTCGGATCAAATCAATTACAGATATAACAACAATTGTACATTCCCATGTGACCATGGTTAAATTGTTGAAACTCTGTTGCAAATCATTCTGTTATTAAGGGTTCCCGATAGTGAGATACCAGGGATAAACATCCAAGCAAACATCTTCTACATGAACACAATCACACATCGCCAATCCTATGTTAAGGTAGTGGTGCTGCTATCATAGTTAACCAGATATTGATCTTCCTATGTCTGTATCCCACTTAACATCACGTACAACCTTACGTCTACAAAACACATTCGGTTTTCACCGAAAAGACAATAGAACTACTACATATTTTCAAACTGTCAATGGAAATATCTAATATGTAAAATTAAAAAAAAAACTATATTTCAATAATTCCTTTACCGAACGATCAAGGCTTACACCTACAATTGACACTGCAGAATATCTATATTGATAGCTTTAAATGGAAATACAAAAGGAATCTACGTTTGCGGTCTACCGATAGTGTAAATCCAGCAGATCATAGGAATATTCAGATGATAACGTTCAACTTTCGCCGTTGATATTGGAGCTCACTCCTTATTACCACTTTCAATTGGCATTTGTTTACACTATATATGTGCTATTGGGACTCGTCACTCTTGCTGAAATTGACCCAAGTAGAACTTGAACAGTTCTAACCAGATTTTCATAATCCATTAGTTGCCGAACAGAAGCACAAATTTAATCAACTCCATTTCTTTTTGAAAACAGCCACTGGGTCGGGATACATTCTGTCTGGAGCTTTATTGTCAGATATTTCCTATTTAGGGTTCACGATCCGAAATCCATGAGTGTGAAAGTATACACACTTCGACACTCGACCGTAATGATATATGTCTGAACTCTGTGTACTTAGTGATTGTAATAAGAATGTGCAGATACCGCGATAACATAATAGTCTGCCAATGATTATAGATCTTTTGTCCGGTAAGGTTCTTTTTGCATTCTCAGGAAGTGTTTGTTTTATCTCATAAGCAAATGGATCGAAAACTAAATGGCTTCGACATACGGTTTCGAAATCATAACATTTATATCCACAGTTTTTTGTTTGTTTGTTTGTTTCTTTTTTTGATTGGTTGTTCAGGAGTTAGATTACATTGTACTTCCTCTATTGAAACTGTACCGATTCTTTTGAACACAACAATCTTGAGATCGGCTACGGTAGAGCTACTTTGTAGATCGGCTACGGTAGAGCTATTTTGTATTTGCATATTACAAAGCTATCTGCTTTTTTGGATAGGTATAGATCACAGGGACCTGGCACGAAAATTTTTAACCAATAGTATACATATATATATATTATAGTATCAAGGGTATGAACTCGGCGATCGAAAAAAACGGACCTATTTTTTTAAAACCGTGATTATTTTAATAAATTGGTTCTATACAACATTGACGGATATCTTACATTAAAGAGAAATAATTTATCTTTCCATTGAGTGCTTGATGAACGAAATTGGCCAAGTATTGACGAAGTTATGGCTTGATGAATCAGGAAATTTACGTCAAATATGCTAGTAGACATTTCCCTGTCCGGTCGAAATGTCGTCTCGGCTCTAATGGGTACCTCAAAAACCAAGCCAAAATCACAAAATCTACGCTTGTGGTGGTAAACAGTACCCATAACTGTGTTCATCCACAATCTCCTTTGGAGGTGTCGTGACCCGTACTTTGTAGAAACTCCATTTAAACATCGTGTAGCTCACTTACTTTAACCGTCACCGCCATGTTCATTTTTCTCTCGGAACGCCCCTCGACTTTACATATCATGACTACATTATGCAAATTATGTAGTGTTGTACTTGTGGGTAAACTCGAGAAGCGTTCCGAAAAACAAATGAACATGGTGGTCACGGTTAAAGTAAGTGAGCTACACGATGTTTAAATGGGGTTTCAACAAAGTACGGGTCATGACACCTCCAAAGGAGATTGTGGATGAATACAGTTATGGGTACTGTTTACCACCACAAGCGTAGATTTTGTGTGTGTTTGTTTTATCTCATAAGCAAATGGATCGAAAACTAAATGGCTTCGACATACGGTTTCGAAATCATAACATTTATATCCACAGTTTTTTTTGTTTGTTTGTTTGTTTCTTTTTTTGATTGGTTGTTCAGGAGTTAGATTACATTGTACTTCCTCTATTGAAACTGTACCGATTCTTTTGAACACAACAATCTTGAGATCGGCTACGGTAGAGCTACTTTGTAGATCGGCTACGGTAGAGCTATTTTGTATTTGCATATTACAAAGCTATCTGCTCTTTTGGATAGGTATAGATTATGACGTCATATGTTTGCGATGTAACGACATACCGTTTGAAGAAAAGTAACAAAATAATGACGTAACAATCAGTGCCTACCCACAAGGGAGCTTACTCTGTAATATGAGACGGAATAGTTACAAAACAAACAACATCGAAACGTCATATTTATTCCATCATATCGATATTGATAATGAGCTGTTTTAATCGATTTATCAAATCAGCCAGGGTAATAAGATGAATGAGAAATGTTAACATAAGCCTTCTATATATCGTATCAGCACTACCAAATCATTGTTTCTGCAATTTTCGAAAACATATTGGTCATATGCGAAAGTAGATACCGCCAATATAAGATATATTTAAATAATAAAATTAACACTAAATAAAATATTTCGGTAAAGAGAACGTGTTTGATTTAGACAATGATGTCAGCTCACAAAATCGCAATATCACTTTTAATATGTTTACAAGGAAGATAAGTTAAAATTAATTTCTATGTAAAATTTGTCATACGAAAATGCTCAAAATAATCACAACATGGTATATAACATTACTAAATCCGCATTTGTTGTTCGAGGTTATTTAAGATATGGTGTTCCTTGAATATCAGTAACTACCAACACTATTTATCATGTTTCTTAGTGAGGTTGAAATTGCCAAACAAGTCATAGATGAAGCAATGAATTTTTTTTTCAGGAAAAAACCACTTTTAAATAAATATCGGTGACACACGACTTTAGAAGCAGAACTGCGCAATATGATTTGTGTTGTCCATTAAAATCTTGTTATAAACGCTATTGGCAGTATTGTGACAGCGCTAATCTAGTAAGGGATTGGAAAAGACATTTCGCAGATCTACAGCTAAGAGCTAGGTGTATAAAACCGTCAAACAGAATTTAAGGCGATTTGATTCAGAAATACATCTTTATATTCAAAGGACGTAGCTTCATCTTTTTGTTGTGCAGTAATGAACTGCGCATGCCCATGGCTCAAGGAAGCAGACTACAATATGTACTTCTAACGCAATTACAAAACTTCCGGACATCGATCTTTGGGACCGAGAATAAATGTGGACGTCAGACCAAGTACATGTAGGATGATGCTCGAGTTCCATACTAAGACGAGTACAGCCTTTGTCTTTTATATTCTTTTATGGCTGCTTTGTCTATCGCACAATCCCCAAAGGACTTAAAACTGCACAAAACATCAACATGGAAAGTACAATGATATTGCATAAATACCTTATATTGTCTGCTATTGAATTTAGAAAGTAAACTTATTAAATTATTCGCATTTTCTTACCACTTTTGCTTTTATTTATTTTGTTAATATGATTATTTCCATCCATTGTATTTTGTTTTTATTTAAAAGTCAACCAAATATATTATTAAATTCATTTTTTGTTTTTCAAACGTTTGCCAATAATGGTGTCTAATGCAAAGTGCAAAGTTGTCTTTGTATTTTAAGCAAGCACAGACTAACTTACTTCTTTACTTAACCCTGTCCTCGCCAAACTTGTCATTTCTGATTCACTCAAGATGAAGGATATAATCTATGTTAGTGTTATGACATTACGTGGTATTCTTCTTCCGAATTGTTGTGTACATCTCGCAAATTAATGATGTTTTATCCCGTATTAACACCCAATAGTACTGAGAAGCTTCTTACACGCTGTGTCTAACAAACCTGAAAGCAATTTCCGCTGCTATGGCTACAAGACATAGCGTATTATCATACAATAGACTTATCACCTGATTATCTCCCTTCCATCCAGACCAAGCTAAATATTCATTTTATGTTTAAAGTTTGTATAGGATCATTGCAGATTAGCGAGATATACGATAGTTGGTGTCAATGAGTATGTTTTGGGTATAAATGGATTTCTCCGGAATATCAGCTTAGATGGTCTATGCAAGGTTTTGCGCATTTATAGTTTTGCGTCAAAGCATTTATACGTTTTCTAATTCTTAATAAATCTGGTTATTATACTAAGTACGGATGTACCAGGCCGCGCACATACACAAAGCTGTGTTCTATATCACGTGACAAAGCCTGGATGCACGCTTACAAAGGCGTTAAACTAAAAAAATAGATGTGCAAGGTTGTGTTTTATTTGGTCGATTGGGTTAAGCGTCCTGTTTACAGCTAATGTCATTAAAGGAAGGCCTGCTACAGACATTATTCTGTGTGTGTGTGAATGTCTGTATGTTGTGGACGGCTGCGGATTATTTATGTTTTGTGTCCTTCTAATAGTGGAATTCACTTGATAGATGTGCACAAAATGAATATTTTGGTTTAGTTAATTATTTTACATCCTATTGATAGCCAGGGGTATTTAAGCCGATCACCCGTATATGTGGTGTCTCTGTGTGTAAAATGCGAGGTGTGTGTTTTGGGAGACTGCGGTATATTCATGTTGTGTCTTTTGCTATTTATAGTGGAACTCTTGCCCTTTTTAAAATGCTATATCGCTGAATCAGGCCGCCGATCGAAAACACCAGGCAGTATATCCAATTCGGTCACATGCAAGTTCAATTTTACACAACTAATTTAGTCATATAGATAATTACGAATTGATATGAGTGTTTTTAAGATATGTTAAAATTTTTCTTGAATATACCAACCGTATATTTCAATTGCAATTGTTCGGTCTTTTATCTGAAGCCAATTTACATTGAACAATGGATGTCTTTCAAAGAAAAATGATTAAAATTTCTAATCAACTCCATCTTGAATTAAGTGGCTATCCTCACTGCTGAGTTAGTGATCACTAAAATGTAGATCAAAGGGCAACGTCATGAAATATATAAGAGCCAATTTATATAAGATCCTGCAGATTGATTTGGTATATTTCCTACCTATAACATTACGCTAACCATGCCATTAAGGACAGGAGCTTCCTCAACAAAGCCGTCCATGGAATTAATCAGTCGTAGAAGTTGTAACGTAATCGGCGCATTCCGTGAAATTGAATTGCAGAATCCAATCAAAATATCTCGTACTTGCTGGCCTATATGGAGGGTTGTCCCACTAGTGCTAGTCCATGGTGATCAGATGGCAGAACCTTCATTTCTGCAGTACAATTTAAATCATAGATGCATTAATATTTCCGTTTTTTTTATTAGTCAACCAAATAATCGGTTCAGGTGAATTTGATTTTCGATTATATTTTTTCTTTCTAACCTGACACGAGGAAACAATTATGATATTGTTATACTGGTTTTTGTTCTCAGAACCAGTCAAGTATCTCTCTCACTGTCTACAGTCAAATAATTGTGATTAAAACCACAAGATGCCTTTTAATACGATACTTACAATAACCAATGCTATGGAAAGGTCATCAACAACATCAATAACAATCGTTAGGAGGTTCCCAGTATGTTGGATATTTTTATGGTAAAGTTACAGATTATTGAGATAGGACGTGCTTCAGAGGCTGTATCCTGGTGTTATATCTTTTCCTCATTATCTACTGAATGTAATGTTCTATTGTTGTGTGTTCGTGACTGGATAACGCATGAAGTATTAATTAACAAAATTAAAAAAAAATCGTGTCTTGATTTAAATGAGAGCTAAACTATTTTGATTAAAGGCATGCTTAGGTTTTAAGATACTCATTCATTTTTCAAGGATACATTTCAGATTATAATAAATAATATGAGTAATAAACGTCATACGTAAAACAGATATAAATTTAAGTATTACCAGCAAGTATTACAGTCCCTAGTATGTAAAGTATTCAAACACATTCCAACCGTTTTATTTAGTATAACGTCAATCAGCCGTCAGTGACGCCGGTATAATTAAAAACGTATCTCCTATAAACCATATTTATAGTTATAAGAATTAGCCCATACTATGCTATTGGGTAAATGACGTGATTACATGACTGGCCCACCGTTCATTGCTAATGAAGCTCTACAATGTGTGTTTTCTACCTCAGGGTTTGTTTTATATGACCTAATAGAACAAGATTTTAGTGATGGATGATATATTCCCTTAGGAACAGTAGAAGTATGGCTTTGAAGGAGTTGACGAGCCCACTGATCAAGGAGAAATCGACATCAAAGGAAACATAAAGCCTTCATGGTTTATTTATTAAATTTTTATTTAATGGACAGACGCAAAACAACAGTAACACAGCTTTATATACAGGGACGTCCGTATTACGATATGTAATGGGATATCTAATATAGCTGGTAAGCGGACGTAATCATACTATAATGATGATACATCGGGGATTACTTACTCTCATCCAAGACCCCAGTGTTGATATAGATTACGTAGGTGTACGATAAGTGTAATCATCCCCAAAACGAAACTTGATTGAAATCATTACAAAACGTAACTCTGGGATCACAAATTAGATGTACATAACAAAATGTTCTATCAAATAAAAATACAATAAATAGTTAAATAATTTAACATTTGCATGAGGAGAATATCTGTTTCATGATTCCTGTTCAAGATACCTCATATACTGCATTATAATTGTCTTTTACTAGAAATCGCTGGACATAATATATCCTTTAGCAGCCGTATGAAATGACTCCGGTAAACTCAGTAAATATGCCTATAAAAGATCAAAACATACTAAAATCAGAAATTGCAATAGATTAAACACAGTAATATAATACTTGTATATACCACGAATTGTGTGGGAAGCGGATTACGTAGGTATACACGTACCAAAGTCTTGTTGACAAATCGAATATAACTTTACTACCTTTTCCCCAAGTCTTATGAACAGATTATGTTCCGACAAATGTTATGTTCAGAACACCAATGATGTAAAATCGCTTCTTTTAAAATTGTTTCGAAATACTCTATAGGAAAATGTTTCGTACCATAGTACGCAATTAATGTTCCAATACATGACTGGATGTTATACCTGGAATCAACATCGGAATATTCGAGTTACCTAGTCACTAATCTGTAATAGGAGGCATTTTATAACTCGACTGTACATTAGTATCATCTAATTACAATATTAATTCTAATATAATAAAGGTGATAAATATTCCCCTGTAGAAGGGAATATGTGTACCCCAGTGTTCTATTTCTACTTTATACGTCCTCAGAACACGGAATATCGTTTTTGGAATAAAGATCGGTATGATACATAAACCGACAAAAGTCATAAACATATCATAAATTAAGCCATACGTCGCCAGTTAATCCTACCGATTACTTATCAATGGCGTTTTAATCCATACATACCGCTAATAAAAAACTTTGATGTGATTGCTGACAATATATCGCTAGAAATAATTGAATGGTTATAGGATGCTTAAAGCTTACTATTCTATTCAAGATGTTAAGCAATTAAATATTTCACAAATATCGACTTCTTTTATACACATTAATGCTAATTTAAATTACTCGGTAACATATGGTTGTTACTTTGTGAATGAATCATGTTCTTAACGTCAAAAGGCCTGTTGATGATTTATCACCAAATATCTGACTATTTCTGTTGTTTTCACTTAAATAGTTTCATTGCTTCTGCCATTGCTTTAATTAACCTTTCACCTTTTTTTTCGGATGCATTTAAAGTGTTTGTACCCTTGTTCTTATTGAGATCAGTTCATCAGTTCTATAATGTCTCTTATACTCTATGTGGTAAAATTGTTGCCGTTTAGTTTAATTTTGGTTGTTTAAGTTTTATTGATGTAGAGAATGTATGTTCGCTATCATTTAAATATTAACTTGAATACATTTTTTATGTTATGGAGATATTACACAAAAATCTGAGTGTACTCTACAGAAACAGCGAAGCGGTCTATGATGAGAGCACACTAAGATTTTTGTGTTATATCTCTATAACATAAAAATCTATTCAAATTAATGCTTATAATTCAATTAACTAAAGTTAATCTCTTTAATATTCAAAATTCATTTTGGGACTCTTTTGTCTATGAAATCATTACGCCGTCATCTCAACCAATCAGAATCAACGTTACAAACGACGACGCCATTTTTTCCTTTATGGGCTGATAAAGTAAATTTATAAGCCAATGAAATGCTCGTAAGAAGCAAAATTGAATTATAACATCGTAACGTGATGTACAGGTAGTCAACAGGGTTATATATATACATGTAACTTTATTTCAAAACTCAGAATGTTTTAGTATTTTGCTTTTTTACTTGTAACGTTCAAATGTCTATAGGAATTGGTCACTTTCAATAAAATACCGAGTTACAAACGATAATATATCATTACAAGTTTCTGCTGTTCACCATTTCTATGCTGCGTGCACGTTCTCAGACTCTAATGAAATTCATTAATATCTTTTTGACATACCTTTGACACATGTGTGATTTACTTGTATAATATTATGGAAATCATTTCAGTTTCGGAGATTTGGTTTATAGTATAGTTGCATGATTTATCTCATATTTGCCCATCATGCTTGCGTCATATTGCACGCGCTATCTTTCCCTTGAGTATACAGTATAATAGATATTTCGGTATCTTTTAATTTTAGCTGTTAACATATTCTCCCCCGAAAGCAAAGCTACGCTCAGACTGATATACGATGTTAGCATCAGTCTGGATGTGACACGCGAAGGTACTTTGAAGGGCATATACCAATACAACATACAATATTATTGTTTATTGTTTTCAAATGTTAGTGCTTATATGTATAGTAATATAAACAGTATGTCAGGTTAAGTCGTATATTAATTCATATTAATTTTACTTTGGCTTCTGGATTGGACAATAATAATCATATTTTTTTTGTTTCACGGGCGATTTCGAATAAATCCATTACAAGGAGATGTAATAGTAGGCAACTGGCGCCTGAAACATATAAACAAACACGAAATAAATGACTCAGGTCAACGGAAACACATTGCAGGAAATACACCTTTATACATCGTGATTGTTCCTATGTCTTAATCGATTTTTAGTGATCATCTAACCAAAGATTGTTTACCTTAACCGTGCTTTACGATATTAGTCTCTTAAATGTCCATTTTCTTTCCCTATAAAAGTAATGCAAATCTGGCAAATCTGAATAGTGATAATAGACTTGCTACATCAATACCAACTGGTATCAAATAATTGTTAAGTAAAATCTATTCCAATCACGTTTCCAAAGAGCGAGGAGACATAATTTTAATTAACAAAAATTACATTTATGCAGCGTCAGTAGCGAAATGGCGTCCGAAAGGTTGATGACGTTGGCGAAGAATGTAATTATACTGCTTTGGTGCAGGGACCAACCTTTTCTGAAGTCCAATGACATTTGTTTATTTGAACAGGAAAATTGGAGATAAAGACAATTATCCTAGCGAGGAACGCCTTAGCCATCGACGTACAGAGGAAAGGCGATTCAGTAAGTGCAAGGACAATAAAAAACGATGAACGTTGAGTTTTATACTAATATTTGTTTTTAAATGTTAATCAGGAGGCATAAAACAATGTGACATACGTTGCGCCCTTATCTGAATGGAAATATAAATTGTTGATCAGCTAAGGAAAACACGCACAGTGACATATAATTCGTAAGATGGTATAGATTTAACAGAGACGATATTGTTTAATGAACTGTCTGACCTTTGTATGTCTGAGCTAGGTGATGTAAATAAGCAGACTTTACGTCGCTCAATGCTGTACATATAAGCCGCTTTGTTCTGTTACTACTGTGTAATCGCCTGACATCTTCTAATTGGTTCTAGTTCGTTCCTATACCATGCTGATAGAACTGATAACCGTACAATATATGTACTGGAGTCAGTATAGATTCATCAGTAATGCGTTACTCAAATTGTTAGATGTCAGTTTTCGATTTACATCAGGTGTGATGAATACAAGTTTAGACTTCACATCAAGGTTTGTAAACATGTCGTCTCCAATGATGCCTTTTGCATTACTACAAAATGTGTTAGTCCTTATATAAAGTATTGGTGGTTTTTTTACTTCTTGTTTTCAACAAAGGTTACATTTATTATATAAAGTACATGATGTTAGTTTAGGAACAACAGAACATTGGTCTTCCTAATACATTCCTTGGCATCGTCTGACTGTGGCCTCAAGTATGTAACAATTGTGATAATATCTATAATTGCTTTTGTGTTAATGTAATAAATATGGGAATAACAAGTGTTATGTTCTTTGACAACTTAAGAATCATGTCTATTAACGTATCCTTAAATAATTACATGTATGATTGCACACAATGAGCTGTGTACTCATAATGTTGCATAAATAGCTACAAGCAAGTTCATTGTTGCCCAAAGTATGAAAATAAAAGATATTTACATCATCAATAAATGAATAAAAACTAAATCAAAGTTGTTGACGTTTATTTCATGTTAATACTTTCTTTTCGATGCTTTAGGAGATGGCGTCAAATAAAGTCAATCATCAGTCAATCAATCAATTCTTTTATTCCTCGAAGATGAGATTTACAAAACAAAAGAAATTTCAAAATATTTTACAATGCTTGTATCTTACATTACATGTTAATTATATTTCATCTGGCAGTTCGGTAATGGTATTCTCTAATTCTAAAGCATCACTTTTTGTGGTTGTAAAACTTTCTAGATGTGATTTCCAAAAATTCTGCGCTGTCATTTAAGAAAAGTTCGTATTCTTCCTGTGATTGTGGCTTCTTCTTGAATGCTTCACGATCCATTCCAAGTAATGTTCATGTGAAAGATTTTTTTATATACGTACATAATTCGGGTCCATAAGTCGCGAGAATCTTTATACTAAATTAATTATGTCCGCTTTTGTAAAATGGCACTTAGATGTGAAATGGAGAATGGGATCGATATAAAGTTCCTCGCAGTTTTTACATACTTCCTCATTTCATGTTGGAGTATAAGTTAATATTTTGATTACATATCGTGTTATATGCATGCAGGGTATCTTCCACAGTATATGCGATGAATAGTACGTACAGTGTATATTTTGGAAGCGGAGAAAATCTCCGTCCGCAAGTATTCGGTCCCTCAGTAACATAGTTTCATAGTAATAAATCGACGAATTTACCAGTCTTTTCCACACAATTTTGGAGGAATATTGTGCAAAGTATGGAAAAAATATTTTCCTCATCAATATATGAATTAAAAAAAATTGTTGACGTTAATTTCATGTTAATACTTTCTTATCGATGGTTTAGAAGATGGCGTCATATAGTCAATCGTATTTGTGTGTCTCTCAGTAAAACATATCTGAATTAATCGATCGCTGACTTCCACTTGTTTATCTAGGCTACAATTGGGATTTTATCATTATCTCTTAATTTGACCCGCAATTTGTTTACGATACGCACGATCCATGGCTTTAATCATTCATAAAAGATGTGTACGTTTTTTTACATATAAATAACTGCGTAGTATAGTACCTTTTTGCACTAACAATTCAAGGCAAGATTTGTTTGCCACATCTCTAATCGTTTGCGTCAGCCAACATCTGCGTCTTTGAGATTGATGAACCTCTATCATAGGGTCCCTATTTTAAATTCAGAAGCTATAATATATATAATCACTGACTGAAGTGTTCCTCTGCTGTGCGTTTACAGCCTATAACACAGAAATATCAATCCGTGATGGAAAGTGTGTTGGTTATGACACGATAGACGTTAGACCTTCAATCCGCCGACGAACATGTTTATGAATTCTATGATGTATAATGGTACTAAATGAAGACTATGAAAAAAAAATTATGCGTTATGCCAAGTATCAATATCAATACATCATATGGAAAGACTTCATTCCAAATAACAATAAGTCACCGCTCAATATCCAATTGGCTTTGTGACTTGTCCCCGTTTTGAACTTTGGTTCCGGTTTTGTACCTTTATAGATGTCAGTAATGTTTTGAATAACAATTATTCTTTCAAGACACTTTTTCTTTTTTTATATAAACAAAGCCTCTTTTGACATCTGAAACTCTTATAAATAACAAAAATCAGATTACTTTTTTTTCTTAAAGTTGCCCCATGTTGAAACTAAAATTGTATATGCATGCATAAAAATAGATCCCTTCACGTTACTATTTATTTTATCCTCTCAAAGCTAATGTCCTTCAAAAAACAAGTCAAAATTACGTTCATCATTTTTGTATGTGGAGCGAGAGTCCTTCTGCGTAAGAAGTTGACCTAAAACATACATCGTGTTTGTTTAATATATTTTAATTCACCTTGTAATGTAAAAAAAAATGAAAACAAAAAAAAGCAAACAAAGATTTAATCTCAATTTCAAAAATGTTTTCGTAAATGCTGGTCTCCCAAAAACGAATCGACAGATCCTCATTTCTCTTTAATAGGCCCAATGGTGATTGTCAGATTATGCAGATGTAAATATAAAGATGCAAACACACATTTGTTGACTTCAGTGTTGTACACAGGATATAACGGCAACCTAGTAGCCAACCGTTCTCCTAGCTCCTAACAAAA